>NC_059349.1:36842493-37178743 GCF_019703515.2 Myxocyprinus asiaticus
AAAAAAAGAAAAATTAATACAGTCAATCCATTGACCGATATGGGTTTTTTAATGGCTGATACTAATAGCAATATTAATATATAGAGAGCAGAGAGGCCGACTGACAATACAATGCTGATATATACAGTATAATACAATTTAATGGTAGCTAATAAAATGTACACAAAATGCTGAACTTGAATGAAAACATAAGCTGTTTTATGCAATATAAATTTAATATAAATAGAAAAAGAAATAGAAAATACACCATCCATTGTGAAGGCTGTCGTGGATTTATTGTAGATTTTGGAATTGTCAACAGGCAGAATGTCCACATCTATTAATCGGCTAAGTGGGCACAGTTATCGTCCAACACCGGTAATTTCAATATAGCCAGTTATCAGCCAACTAATTGGCCTGACCAATATATCTGTCTATAACTAATGTAGTCTGGGCATGCACTGTGTTGCCTCAACCTGTATTTCAGATTCTGGATTGCGAAGGAGTCAGACTGAGAACATAAAACCAGGCCCCACTCTGCTACAGACAGAAGTTCTCCTCATAAAATTACCTGCTCAATGTCTTCTGCATACTGAGTAACCTTGATGGGACTTCATTAAAACACTGCTGTGCTGCATAATTCACATTAAATATTGCTTAAAATTTGACTTTTCCTTTAAAAAGTTGAATATTTAATTATCCGTTCCATATTTCATGCGGTTCAAAGCTGTCATGTGTGACGCTGTCCATCCTGGTCCCCACCAAATCCAAAGAAGAATCTACTTGTTGTTTTATCTCCCACTGCAGCAAAGTAAAAGAAAGTGTGGGGCTAAAAAAGGAAAATACATAAATGTGGAAGAAAATGTGAGCTGCCTCTGTGGCAGATTAGTTTGATAAAAGTGATTTTTTTCAAAAACAAAAGAGGGGAACTGAACTGTCATAAGCTGAAGACCAAAATAGCAACTCGTTCTCTCCCCAGCAGCACCAGAGTCTGATAAGAATCTTCCTCCCCCATCAAGGGCTTTAGAGCTGCCAATCATATGGCAGAAAAACACTATGAGGAACAGTAGCATTATATGGAAAACATTCAACAGTAAGCAGCTTGAGAACACAACAATTTGTCTTGCGGTTCCAATGTGATTGTGATCTTCTTTGTTTGTTTATGGATTTTGTTTTTTACCTACATACAATGCGAAGAGCTGCTGTTCTTTGTACTATCTTTGGGCATGTTTTCTATCAAAACCACTCTGCTGCTGAACAATTGTTTATTTAGTTTTGGGTCTGTAATAATTAAAGGGATAGTTCACCCAAAAATGAAAATTCTCTCATCATTTACTCACCCTCAAGCCATCCCAGAAGTGTATGACTTTCTCTCTTTTGCTGAACACAAATTAAGATTTTTAGAATAATATCTCAGCTCTCTAGGTCCATAAAATGCAATTGAATGGTGGCCAGTACTTTGAAGGTCCAAAAAGCATATAAAGGCATCATAAAAGTAATCCATATGAATCCAGTGGTTTAATTCTTATCTTCAGAGGCGATATGATCGGTGTGGATGAGAAACAGATGAATATTTAAGTATTTTTTACTATAAATTCTCCTCCCTGCCCAGTAGGTGGTGATATGCACAAAGAATGTGAATCACCAAAAAAAAAAAAAAAGTGAAGAAGAAGAAAGTGAAAGTGGAGATTAGGGATGTTGATACCGATACTGATCATTTCACCTTTTATCAAGATCTTTGTCATAACTGGCTATATGTAAGCTTTCTGCACACTGTCAATTTTAATAGAATTTTCATCTTCCCAGTAATATCACTTTGCCTAGTTTTTACTGACAAAAAAGTTTAAATGCTTATTCAAAAAGATTTTAAAACAAGTATAGGCTAACAAAATATTCTCTATATTAAGATAGATAGCCCTATAAAAAAAATGAAGCTTAGTGTCAAACTGAAGACAAACTGATAATCCATAGGTGCAATTAATGTGACATTGATTAATTGTCATTATTTAATATAATTATTATTATTTCTTATTTTATTTCTATTTTATTTTTGCATTATATTTAATACATTATATTATGGTATCTTATTATTTTATAAATAATTATTATATTTACAGTTGTGCTCAAAATTTTTATACCCTGGCAGAAATTGTGAAATTTTGGCACTGATTTTGAACATATGACTGATCACGCAAAAAAATGTCTTTTATTTAAGGATAGTGATCATATGAAGCCATTTATTATCACATAGTTGTTTGGCTCCTTTTTAAACCATAATGATAACAGAAATCACCCAAATGGCCCTGATCAAAAGTTTACATACCCTTGAATGTTTGTCCTTGTTACAGACACACAAGGTGACACACACAGGTTTAAATGCCAATTAGAGGTTAATTTCCCACACCTGTGGCTTTTTAAATTGCAATTAGTGTCCGTGTATAAATAGTCAATGAGTTTGTTAGCTCTCACGTGGATGCACTGAGCAGGCTAGATACTGAGCCATGGGGAGCAGAAAAGAACTGTCAAAAGACCTGCGTAACAAGGTAATGGAACTTTATAAAGATGGAAAAGGATATAAAAAGATATCCAAAGCCTTGAAAATGCCAGTCAGTACTGTTCAATCACATATTAAGAAGTGGAAAATTTGGGGATCTCTTGATACCAAGCCACGGTCAGGTAGACCATGAAAAATTTCAGCCATAACTGCCAGAAGATTTGTTTGGAAAAAGAAAAACCCACAGGTAACCTCAGGAGAAATACAGGCTGCTCTGGAAAAAGACAGTGTGGTTGTTTCAAGGAGCACAATACGACGATACTTGAACAAAAATTAGCTGCATGGTCGAGTTGCCAGAAAGAAGCCTTTACTGCGCCAATGCCACAAAAAAGCCCAGTTACAATATGCCCAACAACACCTTGACACGCCTCACAGCTTCTGGCACACTGTAATTTGGAGTGACAAGACCAAAATAGAGCTTTATGGTCACAACCATAAGCACTATGTTTGGAGAGGGGTCAACAAGGCCTATAGTGAAAATAATACCATCCCCACTCTAAAGCATGGTGGTGGCTCACTGATGTTTTGGGGGTGTGTGAGCTCTAAAGGCACAGGGAATCTTGTGAAAATTGATTGCAAGATGAATGCAGCATGTTATCAGAAAATACTGGCAGACAATTTGCATTCTTCTGCACGAAAGCTGCGCATGGGACGCTCTTGGACTTTCCAGCACGATAATGACCCTAAGCACAAGGCCAAGTTGACCCTCCAGTGGTTACAGCTGGAAAAAGGTGAAGGTTTTGGAGTGGCCATCACAGTCTCCTGACCTTAATATCATCGAGCCACTCTGGGGAGATCTCAAATGTGCGGTTAATGCAAGACGACCAAAGACTTTGCATGACCTGGAGGCATTTTGCCAAGACGAATGGGCAGCTATACCACCTGCAAGAATTTGGGGCCTCATAGAAAACTATTAAAAAGACTGCACGCTGTCATTGATGCTAAAGGAGGCAATACACAGTATTAAGAAATAAGGGTATGCAGACTTCTGAACAGGGGTCATTTCATTTTTTTCTTTGTTGCAATGTTTTGTTTTATGATTGTGCCATTCTGTTATAACCTACAGCTGAATATGAATCCCATAAGAAATAAAAGAAATGTGTTTTGCCTGCTCACTCATGTTTTCTTTAAAAATGGTACATATATTACCAATTCTCCAAGGGTGTGCAAACTTTTGAGCACAACTGTATAAATTCCTTCCCTGCCTTTTCATTTAGTTGAATGATTGTATTAATAATTCATTTTTCACTTGTTGCTCCTTGAATTTTAATGAGGGGAACACGCGCTCTCTCATGAAGGCAAGAGATGAAAAGAAAGTGGAGAAAGAGCGCATGTTTCAGAACTCAAATGTGCTATATTGTTAATGCCATTCATTCGGGATATATTTAATATACGTAGATGTATGAATTACACCAAATCTTGTTACTCGCGTTATTACTGAGATGCCTATTCCCGGCAGAGACTGAGAAGCTGCCACCATGAACGATAATGAGGACTGTTTCACAGCTTGCGCTGTTTTCCCTTTGCCTTGTTGCGTGTGAAACGCCACATTAACAGTACAGTACACAAGCTTTTCAAATTTGCCATACCTCTCCCACTGCACTGCAAGGGTACTAAGGGTTATGTTTCTAAAGATCTCACAGTCGACTATTATTGTGTTTTAGGAGCTGATTTTAGATGCAGAGGACACATGGATCCGTCTGGAGGGATTGGCAGAGACCACTGAATATACTGTGAGATTGCAAGCCGCCAGAGGTTTGCAGACCAGCGCCATTGTTTCTACCTCTTTCACAACAGGTATATATATCTACCACATCTCCTGTAAACATTAAATCAGGTTTATTTCCCTCATTGGATACAAATCCACACAAGGGCAATGTCAAATGCATCCAGTACAAATCAGTTCTAAACATCCATAAACATCTCTATTCTGAAAATGATACCAACCTCATGTATAACTTTGTTTTTCTGTGACTTTACAGTCTTGAAGACAATATTTCATAGGACTCAACATCTCTAGCACAAATCAACAAATTCTCACTCCATTGTCATTGCAGTGATTTTAATCATCACTCATTAACCTCTTAGTGGCTCCACGCATTCTCTGCTCTATTTTGTTGGATGATTCTCAACTCTTTTTCCTCTTCAGGAAACCGATTGTTTCTGACGCCACAGAACTGTGCACAACACCTGCTGAATGGAGAGAACTTGAGTGGAATCTACACCATCTACATCAACAGAGACCTTAGTCAAGGTGTGCAGGTCTACTGCGACATGACCACCGATGGAGGCGGCTGGATAGTGAGTGAGACATCTGACCATGATAACTGAGCCTGACTGTATTGTATGCTTGGAACAATGAAGAATTTACAAAAAATGCTACAATGCCACATTATATGACTCTCCCCTGCTGAAAAAGACCAGTTTAGCTCAGCATGAATTTCCATGGTAATTTAGGTTGGTTTATGCTGGCTTGATCCTAGTCTAGCCATTCACAAGCAAAGGTGGTCAACCAGTATAATCTTTCTGGTTAAGCAAGGAAACCTTACTGGCTAGCTTAGTTAAAGGTGCAGTTTGTCATTTCTGGGCCACTAACTACACAGAATATAATTGAAAAATAATGGCTGTTTTCAAGCTTGTTTCCTGAACACTCCCCACATCTTCAACTGGTCAGACTAACAGATTGTCCCACACCCCAACTCATACTATTGATTAGCCAATAATTTCTATTTCAGACTGGTTGGGTTGCTCAAAACAATAGAGAAATTTTTTCATATTGTCACAGAGATTGTTTACAATTATCAGGGAAAGCAGCTTTCTTATACAGTAGTTGTCTCTTCACATTAAGCTAGGATAGGAGAAAGGATTCTAACATTGAAAAAAGAAAAGAAAAACATACTTCAGCTTTAAGAAGCCTAGTGGGGACACGAGCACGCCAGCATTAAAAAATATATTACAATTCAAAACAAAACTGGTGACCAGCAATGCTAGTCTTTTCAGAAAGGCCATGACCATTCACACAGCTACTTTGGTTGCAGATTTATGAGCACCATATTGCCCTAAAGACAAATGCATTATATTTAATTGGCAGTGTTCTGCAGCAGTTATAGTTTTGCTGATTGTTTTTTAGGTGTTCCAGCGACGTCAGAACGGTTTGACAGATTTCTCCAGGAAGTGGAGTGACTACAAGATTGGCTTTGGCAACCTGGAGGATGAGTTCTGGCTCGGTGAGATGACATAATATGCACTTTAATTATAAACAGAGTGGTTAATGCTGTCTTTAAAAGCAGCCAGGATAAAACCTATTAAAATACAGCAGTTTTTAGGCCCCATTAATCTCTTCCGGGCTGTCTTAATTTGGTCCGCACATTCTTTTAAAATGCAAAGAGTCTTTTTCAATCTTATTTGAGCATTAGTCTTGGAAATATGATGGGTGCTCTAGACTAGCAATATGAAAGTTGCTTTTTCTAATATTTGCCAGGCATTTTGGAAAACTGGCCCTTGTAGAGGCTCTCTTTATCTGAGCACTTAACCCCAAGTTGCTCCAGGGACACTGTATTACTCTCTTATTTACTTTCATTACACGCAGGAGGCTTTAAAAAGCAGAGGCAATGCTTTCTACGGTGCTGCTCTGAATAAAAATAACACAAAGTCTTCTAGCACTGCGAGACTGCATCAAAAAGGCATCATTTTAAATTCTCTGTGGCTAGCTTGTGCCCCCCTGCATATGGTATCTTTTGTTTGTATGTGCTCCATGCTTCCAGAACCCCTCAGTCTGTTGTGGTGACTTTCTATTTAAATAATCCCGTAATTATTCTCAACAAAAATCCAATTTGATGGAAAACAATAGAGCCCATTTTCCTTTTTATCCCTGATTAGTAAATCTTATTCGAAAACTATAATTATATTCATTAAAATTCCCAACAAAATACATAAATAATAAATAATAATTCTGCCTAGCCCAGAGATTTTCGAGCATTGTCTCAGTTACAGATAAAAAGTAAACAGGTAAAAAGTAAACACTACAAATGATGTCACTGCAGACATATCAGCCTGGATATTATGGATAACTTCCCCACTAAACAAACTATATTTAGTGCGGAAGCTTATTTGAAAAATTGCAGCTCCGTATCATGAACAGAAAGTAAATATTCTTTGCAGTAGTGAGCTCATTGATGCATTGGGAGTTTATAGCTGCCTCCTTTGGTACATTTGAAGGTTGTCTTCGTCTCATACTATATACATATACACTGCTATAAAACTTTATTCAACTTGAGTCTGTTACTAAATACAAATAGTAAATACCAGTTCATAACTACTTACCTTTATTAGGCTGGAGAGGTTTTCAATATTAATGCTATCCCACAGTCTCTACTGTATGTGTATGCCAACATTTTAAAGGTGTTTTAAGCGATTTTCTTGCAATTAAAGGTGTCCCTGAGGATTCAAATGTGTCTCTGTGATAGTCCTAAGCTCTGTAAACAGCGAATAAATGCTTTAGTTAGCCAATCAGAGAACGCTTTCTGCCTGTCTTTGTTTTACCTGTTCAGTATTGCTTACATTGGGTTGGCTGACATGTCTTTGGAGGGTGGGATTTTGAAGAGACAGCTCCCTTAAACATTGTCTGGTCATAAACTACATAGCCTGATAGACACAAATGTTGTAGACCTGTTTATTCTATCATTCAAAGCAGATGAAAAAAAATCTATGCTTTATCATCGAGTTGCTTAATTTTACATGGTACCTGTGCCCAACTGGTAATTCCTCACCTGGCCATGACACTCAATTACTCTTGAATGGTGTTTTTAAGTAATGAGGCTGAAACTCAGCCATGCAGGTCAGACAATACTGTAGAGAGATGGTGTTATGGAACAAGGCATAAAGTCATTTTGAAATGTAATGGACCCAGCTTTTCTGTTGCTATTATGACCAAAAACAGCTTGGAAACCCCATTGCAATTCTGAACTAAGACAAAATATGCCATTTCCTTTGCAGCATATTCAGTATTAGAATGTTTTTCCTCTGAGGACACCGGAATGATCTTATTTTTAGTTTTGCCTTAAAATTATGCTATTCTAATTACTAGCACAAAATGTATTCTTCTACCGTATTGGCCAGTTTGATAAGATCATTAAAATGTTTGTTGTTTTTTTTTCCCATACATTTTCTTTATCATTGCTGGTTAAGTGCATTGCTGTGACCAAAATAGTGATACGTTTTTGTAATGTTTTAGATATCATGCAGAGGGTACTGTGTGATATCTTCTCTTAATCCTGAATGTTTTAATCAAGTAAACGCACCATTTGTTTGCTGAGATTGTACTGTTGAAGTCAGTACAAAACATTATGTTTATACTGTAGCACTATTTCATGGGAGTGTTTACAATGATGGCCAGCCTTAAAGGCCACATGAAATTGATGTTAAAAATAGGTATTTTGTGGCTGTTAGTCCAAGTCTATTAACTTTTGGGACATTTATGTGCTAGTGTCCTCCTAAAAGTTGACAAAATTAACTTTTAGCAAATACACGCATTTAAAAATTGTCTTCCTTTTCTGAGAAAACTGACCAAAATATTGATTGCTCATCTTGCTTTCATGTGTGTGTCCAAATGTTTGTCCAATCAAATGCTCCCTAGAATGAAAAGTTCCCCCCCTCTAATACCACCTGCCTCCGACTAGCAGTAGCAAGTAACAAACAATGATTCACAACTGCAACGTATGCATAATGCTATTTGCTGTTTGATTTTTTTTTTAGGGATGAGCCCTTAAATATGTTCCCAACTTTCTGTTTCAATAGGAAATGTGTCTACACAGGAAATAAAACTGCCCTGAGTCTTTAAAGATACTCATTGGCCATGTCTGGAGATTCAGATCTTTTCCCCTCACTGTTACAATCTATCACCCCCCTGCATCCTTGGTTCAGGCTATGGCTTTAAATTCTAAGCTGAATTTAAGGGCTGAGTTACAGTTCAGTCTTTCGACAGGTCCTTGTAGATATTCAAAAAATAGATGGAACTTCTATTATCAGAAGCATCTATGGTATAACAAAGTGATTGTGTCTTCAGCCAGGCTGGACATTTCTCCACTGCACAGTCTGAAAATGTGATTATCTTCAATAAACAGGCTGTTTATCTCTAGTCTTTTGCTCCTTATCTTCACAACATATACAGTAAGAGAGTGAGACGGACCACCAAACAAGAGCACTGCTTTTATATTAAAATATGGACTCTTATCAGTGTGGACCATATTTGAAAAAGACAACTTTTTCACATCTTGATGGGCTAGAACAAAGGAATGGAAGGGTTGGATTGGAGAATGATTTCCTCAAACATGTTTTTCCATTTCTCCATGCAGGTTTGGACAACATTCAGAAGATTGCCACTCAAGGACGTTATGAACTCCGCATTGATATGAAAGATGGCCAGGAGTCAGTATATGCCAACTATGACAGGTTTTCCATTGGAGATTCCAAGAGCCACTACAAACTGAGGATAGGAGAATACAATGGCACTGCAGGTGTGGCCAGAGTAAATTTGGCAATCATTTCGTTTTTAATTAAAAGGAAATAACTAACTGCCAAAAAATATTATTTCCTTAGCAATTTACAGTATGTCACCCCCATTGAGAAGACCAGCATATGTTGTGTTTTGGATACTAGTGTGCTGGTGCCCCTACCAGGCTTCTTAACTAGCTTAATCAGCAAGCTTCCCTTTGTCAACCAGCTTCATCAGAAAGACCAAACACTGTTGACTAGCATTTTTATGCAGGTGGACTACATGGCTGTATTGTTCCACCAGCTAGACCATAGACCAGCTAAGCTGGTCTGTTCACCAGTGACTCAGTAGCATGTATGCATATATATGCCTGTTAGTTGTAATTATGGTCTCTTTTTACCTCAGGTGACTCTCTGAGCTACCACCAGAGCAGACCTTTCTCTACCAAGGACAAGGACAATGACATTGCTGTCACCAACTGTGCCCTGTCCTACAAGGGAGCCTGGTGGTACAAAAACTGTCATCGGGCCAACCTCAATGGCAAATATGGAGAGTCCAGACATAGTCAGGTAAGCCAAGTAGTCCTAGCCTAAGTTTTTACTAAAATGTCCGTTATAGGTGAATACACACATACAGTAATTAGACTTTGAGATTTAGCTTTTCCACTTTTACAAACTGCCTACACATGCACTCCGATCAAATACAGTTGTCTTATCAGGATCTTGTCCCTGGTTATTAATTAGGTGACCTTTGATTAAAAAAAAAACAGCACTGTAGTTACGCTAATGTTTCAGAGAACTTGCATCACATACAAAAAGAAAAAAGTCAGGAAGCAAACCCTCACAGGAACTAATCACCTTGATTACTATCTTAATTCAACTGTTAAATCTAACACCTTCAGAGCCTTTGTGCATTGTGACTCTTTCTTTGAGGTTTTGTGTTTGCGAGTGCTGAGGCATGAGAAAGGAAATGTGCAAGCGCATTTAGCAGTTAACTGAAATCAAACACATTTGGATACTGCAAAATACAATTCTTGCTCAATTGCATTATGTCATGTCATTTTGTCATGCTGTCTGCTTTAATCTCAGCTTTTTTGTTAGGGGTTACCACATAGTATCATCTAGCTTATTATAGTTGATAAGGTCATAACTTCTATTATTATCAGTGTTTATTTTTAAAGAAGCAGAGGTCATTTGGCAGACACTTTTATCCAAAGCGACTAGCCTACATTTTAACTATATAGGTGGTTCCTGGGAATTAAACTCTTAAACATTAGTACTAATACAAAAACATAAGTGGCCCACTTTACTAGTTGTCTCACTTTACCCGTTTGTCCCACACCTTAATTCACTCTAAACTGTATCTGTATATGTATGTGTTTCCTGGTAATCAAGCTTATGACGTTGGCGAAGAAATATTAAATACAAAAAATTAAGTGTCGCATTTAACCAGCTGTCACACTTTACCTGTATTCATCCTACATTTTATCTGTGCATGTCTTAGCTCGGAATCAAACTCATGACCTTGTTGAATAAGTATTAAATACAAAAACGTGAGTGGCCCACTTTAGTTGTCCCATGCTACCTGTTGTCCCACTATACCTTAATTCACTTTACATTTTAGCTGTATATGTTTTTCCTGAGAATCAAGCTTATGACTTTGGTGAATAAATATAAAATACAAAAAATTAAGTGTCCCACTTTACCTGTATTTACGTTATATTTTATCTGTATACACTACCGGTCAAAAGTTTTGAAACACTTGACTGAAATGTTTCTCATGATCTTAAAAATCTTTTGATCTGAAGGAGTATGCTTAAATGTTTGAAATTTGTTTTGTAGACAAAAATATAATTGTGCCACCATATTCATTTATTTCATTATATAACTAAAATTTAATAAAAAAAAAAAGTTTTTGAAATTGATGACTTGGACCAAATAATAAAGAAAAGCAGCCAATAAGTGCCCAACATAGATGGGAACTCCTTCAATACTGTTTAAAAAGCATCCCAGGGTGATACCTCAAGAAGTTGGTTGAGAAAATGTCAAGAGTATATGTCTGCAAATTCTAGGTGAAGGGTGACTACTTTGAAGATGCTAAAATATAACACAGTTCCCTATCTGTCACTCACTCGACGTTGGTGTCGATGTAGTGACACTAGGGGTCACTCTTGGGAGCCCGAGACACATCTGGTCTTTCATAAAAGGCCAATGAAAATTGGCGAGTGGTATTTGCATGCCACTCCCCCGGACATACGGGTATAAAAGGAGCTGGCATGCAACCAATCATTCAGATTTTCTCTTCGGAGCCAAACGGTCATGCTCATTGAGCTGAATACTACTGTTCATTCACCTCTGCTGGATCTGACGGCGCATTTCAGTGGCTTCTCCCTCCTCTGCACTGGTGCACTGCAGAGAATGCCCCTGGGCGCTTTGGCAGAAAAACTAGAGAGTATATTTTCTGAAAGAGCATTTTTCCCCTCTAAAAGAGTATATATTTCTCTAAAAGAGCGCACACACGGAACGTCTTTTTAAAGACGCTTTTCTGATTGTGTGTTAGTCCTGGTTGCGCTCGTTATCTCTCGCTTTCTGATGGTCATGATCACTGTCTTTCGTGTCTGGGCACTGCTCACGCGGAGACAGCGTTCGTGGATGGTCATGTTCTCATTGCGAGAATATGTCCATGGCAACGTTGCGGTCGCGGCTCGCCTTCGTAAGAAAGCGAGCCACCCCAGAGGCTCCCGCCTCGGTCCTTTTACCCACGGGTATGAGGCCAGCGTGGCTAGCACTGGGGGCGATTTGGGGACCCCAATGGGACCGCCGCCGCCGGGTATCCCCTCGCAGACCTCCCATTCCCCAGCACGCTCATCTGCCCCAATCGGGCTTCTGGGTGAGTCCACCGGCTCGTCTCATGGCGAGTTCGACCTCTTATTCAGAGCCCGCGAAAGTGATGAGCTCTCGAGCGCAGCATCGGAGAGCGGGCTCGTCCAGTCGGAAGCCTCAGCTGGGCTCCTCCCTTCGGGGTCAATTGCCCAGTCAAAAGCTGACGCGGAGATGACGACATGCCCACCTCTTCGGCCCGGTCCCGGCATGGAGCCCACCGCAGGAAGCAGATGCCACTCGTCTCGCGGCCGCCCAGAACCCGTGAAAGATGGGTGACCCAGGGACAACGAAACCCACTGCTCTGGAGCTGGTAAGCAGATCTCCATCTTTTTGTTACCTTCTTGCATTTAATTGCGCTGTATGCCCAAGTGGCTGCAGTACTCAAGAGCTCAGCAAGAGTGGTTTCCTTGTTCCCTGGGTCACATATCCGGTGTGTACGGCCATCATCACGACCACCGTCCACCACTCTATTTGGCAGGTTTGGCGCTCCAGCGGCAGTCTCCCGCCCCTGAGCGCCCAGCTGTGGCACAAATCCACCCCCGATGTGACAGTCTCCATGGGTCACGAGGACAGGCCTCTTCCTCCCCCATCCCAGGCTGTTCCGGGGGTGGTCACAAGGAGCCAGGTAAGTGCTTCAATGTCCTTAGACTTAGTACGGCCACGACGTGGTGTGGCACCTCGAGCTCCACCCCGCCACGAGGCCCCACCTGCCCGTACATCTAATGATGTTGTCCCTTTGGTCCCCCTTGCGCGGAACTTGGACGCATGGCTTGCGCTTTCCAATCCGTCGCGAGGGCTGGTCCGGACCATCTGACTCGGCTGTGTGATTCACTTCACTGGGCATCCGCCCAGGTTCAGTGGTGTCCACTTCACCTTGGTGAAAGACGAAAACGCTGCTACCTTGTGCGGAGATCGCTACCCTCCTACAGAAGGGCGCGATAGAACCTGTCCCTCCAGCCGAGATGAAGAAGGGGTTTTTCAACCCCTACTTCATTGTACCAAATAAAGGCAGTGGGTTGAGGCCAATCTTGGACTTGTGAGTTCTGAACTAGACTTTACACAGACTCCCGTTCAAGATGCTGATGCAAAAACGCATTCTGGCGAGCGTCCGGCATCAAGATTGGTTCATGGCGGTAGACCTGAAGGATGCGTACTTCCATGCCTCGATCCTTCCTCGACACAGATCCTTCCTACGGTTCGCGTTCGAGGGTCAGGCGTATCAGTACAAAGTCCTCCCTTTCTGCCTGTCCCTGTCTCCTTGCATCTTTACGAAGGTCGCAGAGGCTGCCCTTGCCCCGTTAAGGGAGGTGGGCATTTGCGTTCTCAACTATCTCGACGACTGGCTAATCCTAGCTCACTCTCGAGACGTGTTGTGCGCACACAGGGACCTGGTGCTCTCACACCTCAGCCGACTAGGGCTTCAGGTCAACTAGGAAAAGAGCAAGCTCCTCCCGGTTCAGAGCATCTCTTTTCTCAGTTTGGAGTTGGACTCAGTCTCCTTGACGGCGTGCCTTACAAACGAGCACGCCCAGTCGATGCTGGCCTGTTTGAAGGCATTCAAACAGGGAACAGCGGTTCCACTGAAACTTTTTCAGAGGCTCCTGGGGCACATGGCATCCTCGGCGGTGGCCACCCCGCTCGGGTTGATGCATATGAGGCCGCTTCAGCACTGGCTCCAGACTCGAGATGGGCATGGCGCCACAGGACACACCGCGTGGCCATTACGTCAGTCTGTCACTGTCTTTTCAGCCCTTGGACCGACCTCTCGTTCCTACGGGCAGGTGTTCCTCTAGATCTGGTCCCCAGGCGTGGTCACGACAGATGCCTCCAAAACGGACTGTGGCGCTGTTTGCAACAGGCACACAGCCGCTGGCCTCTGGACGGGTCCGCGACTGCATTGGCACATCAACTGCCTCAAGTTGTTGGCAATTCTGCTCGCCCTGCGGAGATTTCAGCCATTGATCCAGGGCAAGCACGTGTTAGTTCAGACAGACAACACGACAACGTTAGCATATATCAACCGCCAAGGTGGTTTGCACTCTCGTTGTATGTCACAACTCACCCGCCGTCTCCTCCTCTGGAGTCAGCAGCACTTCAAGTCGCTGCAAGCCACTCACATCCCGGGCAACCTCAACACTACAGCGGACGCACTGTCACAACAGGTTACCCTCAGGGGAGAGTTAAGACTCCACCTTCAGGTGGTCCAGCTGATTTGGAGTCAATTCGACAGGCACGGGTGCACTTGTTCGCCTCCCAAGAATCCTCCCCACTGCCCGCTCTGGTACACCCTGACCGAGGCCCCCCTCGGCATAGACGCACTGGCACACAGCTGGCCCCCAGTGAGCCTGCTTGCACAGACCATGTGCAAGGTCAGGGAGGACGAAGAGCAGGTCATCCTGGTAGCACCCTATTGGCCTGCCCAGACGTGGTGCTCGGACCTCACGCTCCTCGCAACAGCTCCCCCCTGGTGAATTCCCCTGAGAAAGGACCTTCTTTCTCAGGGAAGGGGCACCATCTGACACCCATGCCCAGATCTCAGGAATCTCCGTGTCTGGCCCCTGGATGGGATGCGGAAGACCTAAGATGTCTCCCACCTGCGGTGGTAGACACGATCACTCAGGCTAGGGCTCCCTCTATGAAACGCCTGTATGCCTTTAAGTGGCGTCTGTTTGCTAAGTGGTGTTCTTCCCATCGGGAAGACCCCCAGAGATGCACAGTTGGATCAGTGCTTTCCTTCCTGCAAGAGAGGTTGGAAGGGAGGCTGTCCCCTTCCACCTTGAAGGTATACATTGCTGCCATAGCAGCACACCATGACAGAGTCAACGGTAAGTCCTTAGGGAAGCATGACCTGATCATCAGGTTCCTAAGAGGTGTCAGGAGGCCGAATCCCTCCAGACCATGCCTCGTTCCCTCATCGGACCTCTGTAGTTCTTCAGGGTCTACAGAGAGCCCCCTTTGAGCCTTTGCAGTCAGCCGAGCTTAAGGCACTCTCCTTGAAGACTGCCCTCCTGACTGCGCTCACTTCCATCAAGAGGGTAGGTGACCTGCTAGCGTTCTCTGTCAGCGAATCGTGCCTGGAGTTCGGTCCAGGTTACTCTCACGTGATCCTGAGACCCTGACCGGGCTATGTGCCCAAGGTTCCCACCACCCCTTTAGGGACCAGGTGGTGAACCTGCAAGCGCTGCCCCAGGAGGAGGCAGACCCAGCCCTGTCATTGCTGTGTCCAGTGCGCGCTTTACACATCTATTTGGATCGCACCCAGAGCTTTAGAATCTCTGAGCAGCTCTTTGTCTGCTTTGGTGCACAGCGGAAAGGAAGCGCTGTCTCCAAGCAGAGGATCACCCACTGGCTCATTGACGCCATAACTATGGCATATGTCGCCTAGGACACGCCGCCCCCGGTAGGGCTACCAGCCCATTCTACCAGGGGTGTAACAGCTCCCTGGGCCCTGGCCAGGGGTGCCTCTCTAACAGACATTTGCAGAGCAGCGGGCTGGGCAACACCCAACACCTGTGCAAGGTTCTACAACCTGCGGGTGGAACAGGTTTCGTCCCAGGTAGTGGCACGCAACACAAGTGGATAAGCCCGGGATAGCTGGCCGGGTGTATCGCTTGCACATAGCGCCTTCCACCTCCCTTGGAGCTGAAGATGTGCGCCATTAATTCCCAGTAGTGTTCACAAACTTTGTTACCTGGTTGACTTCCTCCGAGCCCTGTGGCAGTCGAGTTTTCGGAGAGACTCGCTGCTGGCCTAGTACACGCGCTAACTAAGAGCCCTGTTCTGGGGTAGGTGCTCCGCATGTGGCAGTTCCCTGTAAGGCTAAACCCATGCGATCCATATCTTCCGCCAATTCGTTTCCCTGCTGGCAAACTGCATCTTCCTTGGGCAGAGCCCCTCTGCCCCAGTCTCCATGTTTGTAGTAACTCCTCCCCCATTGGGCAGGATCTACCTTGAAGGCTCTCCACATGGTTGGAAAGACCATGTGACGTATTCTTCCACTTAAATATCCCCCCCTCTCTTTGGGTGAGGTGTGGTCTCCGCGGTGTCTTCCCCTTGGGAGGGACACCCCCCGACTAGACCTGGTGGCCCAGTCGGATAATCCCCCTTCTTTTGTAGGGAGTGGAAAAAGAGAAGGGGAAAATAGGCCACGACTGGGTTAAGCCTGTCTCTATCTTTGGGTAGTCTACTTGTCCCCAAAAAGGGCCATTCGACACTCCAAACTATGTTGGGGGAGGTTACGTGTCGACCTGGTGTGCTGGCTATGAGGCACACAGCAAGTCTGCCCACCACACACCGCCAGTTCACGTAACACAGTTCAGCCTTGTGGCGTTTTGTATACGGACCCCTAGTGTTACTACATCGACACCAACGTCGAGTGAGTGACAGATAGGGAACGTCATGGTTACTGGTGTAACCTCCGTTCCCTGATGGAGGGAACGAGACGTTGTGTCCCTCCTGCCACAACGCTGAACTACCCGCTGAAATGGCCAGACCTTATATCACCTCCTCAGCATAAAACCTGAATGAGTGGTTGCATGCCAGCTCCTTTTATACCCGTATGTCCAGGGGAGTGGCATACAAATACCACTCGCCAATTTTCATTGGCCTTTTATCAAAGACCAGAGGTGTCTCGGGCTCCCAAGAGTGACCCCTAGTGTCACTACATTGAAACCAACGTCTTGTTCCCTCCATCAGGGAACACCAGTAACCATGACGTTTTGATTTATTTTGGATTTTGTTTAGTCACAACATAATTCCCATTGTTCCATTCATGTTATTCCATAGTTTTGATGACTTTACTGTTATTCCAAAATGTGAAGAAAAAAAATTATAATAAAGAATAAGTGTTTCAAAACTTTTGACCGGTAGTGTATGTCTTTCATGAGAATCGAACTTGCCATTGTTCCTTCCATGCTCTACCAGTTGAGATATTGGCACAATAATTCAGAAGAAATTTAGCTTTGCAGTGAACATTGCATGTTAATATTAGTAATTTTTATGTAGTAACTCCATGTATTTGACTGTTGCAGGGTATAAACTGGTATCACTGGAAAGGCCATGAGTTTTCCATCCCTTTTGTGGAGATGAAGATGAGACCGTTCAACTACCGCAGCATCAGCGGCAAGCGGAGGAGGTCCACCCATTAATCCACTGTCCTATAGCTGTTTCTATTTTTAAATAGGAGGAGGAGGACACAAGGAGTGATGTAACTTATTTAAACATTTGAATAACAAAATCCCTTCGACGAATGTCTGATGTAAATTGTAAACCTTGAGGTTTCAGTGACATATGTGTAATGCTATTTGTTAAGTTCTGGGAGATTTAAAGATGCGGTAAGGTTTAGTATAGTTCAACACGTTTTCCGTGTGAAGCTTGAAGAAAGTACCTCAGTATTAAGTGAAGAAGAGATCATTTTTCCCTTTGAGTTAATAAGATTTTAGAAAAAAAAAAAAAAGAGAGAGAGAATGCCAATTAAAAATGAGATGCTTCTATTTTTATAAATGATAAGAAATACCTTTAAAAAGTAACAGAATGATGTTTGGTCAATGATTCATTCATTATGATTCATGCTCCTGTGACCCATTACAGTGCTATATTTTGCTTTTATGGCACTCTGAAGCCAGCATTATTTTATTATATTATATTTTGATCTCATCCTTATCACATATTTACTGTTGTCAGTTGTACTGTCAAAGCATTGCCGAGGACAAAATTCCAAACATAAAACAGGATTTTCCAGGAAAACGCAAAAGATTTGTATTATGAAACCTAAACTGCAGAAACCAAAGATTTATTAAATATATGGGGTTAGAAAAAAGATTGATCTAAAAGATGAAAGAGAATTATTTGTATGTAAAGATGGTATAATTTTTAGACATGCCATCAAGTTAAAATGAAGCTGATGTCCATCACTTAAGTTAGTTTAAATCATTATGAATACATATACGTGAGCATACATGTGCATATGTTTAGGGTGCTACAGGTCAGCAGACATATGCTTTTCAATCAGATAATTTGCATCACATTTAATCAAATTTTTTTACCATTCTTTCCAAGGTTGGCCATTAGATATTATTACATCTCCCCACATAGATATCTTAATTTAGTCTAAAGGAATGATTCTTCTCATTTATGCTTCAGAAGTGGTTTTATACATGGTATTATCATGTATAAATACAATGATACATTAGATCCAAACTAAGGTCACTTATGTGTACTCAGTCAGGAGAGTTCTTTCCATAGCTCTGTCTTATACTACATAATTTTGAGTGCTAAACTTTTCTTTTTCCTGTAGACTTGAAAGAATAATAGTTTCTGTCTGTGTCTTGGTAAATTCTCTAGGTTACTAACAATTCATAGTTAATTGCGGTATGTGTTTGCTTTTGCAGTACTAGATTCAGAAGGAAGTAATGTATGAAGGGTTCTTTTAATATATTTCTGTTCCTTTTCATACAAAGTCATTCTGACACCTGCTGAGAAACAGTCAAGAAACTGCTTTAAAATTTTAAAGACTTAAACACTTACATCAATACAATAACTCATAAAAGCAGTGCAACTCTTTTTTTATTTTATTTTTTTAGATTTTTTAACTAACAAGAGTATATTATTTTGTTCTGTTGGTTAAAATTGCCTCTATGTATTTTGTACATTGACTGAAAGGTTTGTGAAGGAATACGACCATGTCAGATTTTTTTTTTTAAACTGTTCCTCATGCAATTTAAATCTTACCTCAGCATGTTAATAATTCTTTTTCTACTTGCACATTACCCACTATGGTATCACGAAAGACACAAGGCAGAGAGCACATTTACATGCATGGTTTTCTAACAATTATTCTTAATAAGCTGACAAAATATAAGGTCATGTAAATGCCTTAAATGTTTTTCCTTTATTGGAGCCATAAAGGTCATAAACAGTTTAAGCATAAACCGATCAACACAGGTAGATCTTTGCCCATTATCCCGATTTCGTGTTGCATGTAAACACCTGTACTTGCATTCTTACTGGCTTATCCAATGTGTGCAAGTGTTGTGCACATGGCAGTTACATTTTGACATATAAAGCAGAGAATAATCCATTCAAAAACGGCTAGGCCCATATTAAAAACACAACATAAAAGGTGTAACACTGAAAAAAATAAATAAAATAGCAATACACATTTCAGCAGTCCAAAAATGTCCATCTTGCATATGTTTACATAGACAAAAAAAAAAAAAAAAAAATGCACATGGAGGCAAAAATGTGTCCTGTGTGAAGGGGGCCCTTAAAGGGATAGTTCACCCAAAAAATGAAAATTCTCTAATCATTTACTCATGCCATCCCAGATTTGTATGACTTTCATTCTTCTGCTGAACAAAACGAAAATATTTAGAAAAATATTGCAGCTCTGTAGGTCCATACAATGCAAGTGAATGGTGGCCAGAACTTTGAAGGTCCAAAAAGCATATAAAGGCAGCATAAATGTAATCCATACAACTCTAATGGTTTAATCCATATCTTCAGAAGATGTTAATGAGAAACAGATCCATATTTAAGTCCTTTTTCCCTATAAATCTCCACTTTCACTTTCACATTCTTCTTCTTGTGTTTTGGGCAATTCTCATTCTTTGTGCATGTCGCTAATATTGACCTGTATCTCACCCCCACCTATCATATCGCTTCTGAATACATGGATTTAACCACTGGAGTCATATGGATTACTTTTATGCTGCCTTTATATACTTTTTGGACCTTCAAATTTCTGCCCACCATTCGCTTGCATTGAATGGACCTACAGAGCTGTGATACTCTTCTAAAAATCTTTGTTTGTGTTCAGCAGAAGAAAGAAAGTTATACACCTCTGGGATGGCATGAGGGTGAATAAATAATGAGAGAATTTTCATTTTTGGGTGAACTATCCCTTTAATTCTTAATTTTAATTTAAGTTGTGGTCCCAATACTGAAATACAGTTGAAATCTTCAAAAGTCTTAAAAAGATTTCCATAAAGATTCTTTTAATCCCTTAGCATGTCTGTACACTATGTCCATTAGTGAAAGGCCAAGGTAAGAGGTGAGCCATAGCTACAAAATGTTTTTTCAATTTCTCTGCCTTTTCGCTTTTAACAATATTAAACGTCCTGGTTACTTTCGTAACCTCCGTTCCCTGATGGAGGGAATGAGACGTTGTGTCGATGTAGTATTTGTGTCTAAATACCTCTGATCTTTGAAAAAAGGCCAGTGGGAATTGGCGAGTGGAATTTAAATGCCACTCCCCTGGACATACGGGTATAAAAGGAGCTGGAATGCAACCACTCATTCAGGTTTTATGCTGAGGAGCCGAGACAAGGTCCCGGCCATTTCAGTGGGTAGTTCAGCGTTGTGGCAAGAGGGACACAACATCTCGTACCCTCCATCAGGGAACGGAGGTTACGAAGTAACCAGGACGTTCCCTATCTGTCACTTACTCAACGTTTTGTCGATGTAGTGACACTAGGGGTCCCTATACAAAACTCCATGACTACTGAACTGTGTTACGTGGACTAGCGGTGCGAGACGGGCAGACCTCTGTGTGCCTCGTAGCCAGCGCACCAGGCCATCACGTAACCTCCCCCTACGCTCTTATGAGCGTTGAACGGTCCTTCGGGAACAAGTCAACTGCCCAACAAATAGGGACAGGCTAGCCCAGCTGTGGCCTCTTTTCCTCTTTTTTCTCCCCAAAAAGAGTGGAATTTGTTAACTGACTGGGGGCCATAAATGTCTACGTCGGGGGGGTGTCACTCCCAAGGGGAAGACACCGTGGAGACCACACCACGTCCAGAGAAGGGGGGGGGTATTTTACATGGAAATAAGTCACATGGTCTTACCGAGTCTTGTCGGAAGTATGTCGTGTGAAGAAGTCGCCAGGTAGGTCCTACCCGAGGGGGGAGGAGTTTCTACAAGCATGGTGACCAGAGGCATAGGGGCCTCTGCCCAAGGAAGATGCAGTTTACCAACAGGGAAACGATTTAGCGGAGGATATATCACATGGGTTCACCTAAGGGGAACCAGCGCATGTGGAGCAACTACCCCAGTACAGGGCTTAGTTAGCACATGTACTGGGCCGGCAGCGAGTTTCTCTGTAAACTCATCTGCCACAGGGCTAAGGAGGAAAATCATCCAGGGATCACAACTTGTGAACACGACTGGGAGTCAAAGGCACACGTCTTCACCTCATGGGAGGGGAAAGGCGCTATACGCAAGCGGTACACCCGGCCAGCTGTCCCGGAACTTACTTGTTCAGACCTGACAACACACAGGATGAAACTGGCTCAACCCAAAGATTATAGAACCTTGCAAAGGTGTTGGGTGTTGCCCAGCCCGCTGCTCTGCAGATGTCTGCCAAAGAGGAGCCACTGGTCAGGGCCCAGGAGGCCGCTCCACTCCTAGTAGAGTGGGCTCATAGCGCCACAGGGGGCGGCACGTCCTGAGTGTGATATGCCATCATGATGGCGTCAATGACCCAGTGGGCGATCCTCTGTTTGGAGACAGTGCTTCATTTCCGCTGTCCACCAAAGCAGAGAAAGAGCTGCTCGGAGCTCTTAAAGCTCTGCGTGTGATCCAAATAGATGCGTAAAGCATGCACCGGACACAGCAACACCAAAGCTGGGTCTGCCTCCTCCTGGGGCAGCACTTGCAGGTTCACCACCTGATCCCTAAACAGGGTCGTGGGAACCTTGGTCACATAGCCCGGTCGGGGTATCAGGATCATGTGAGAGTAGCCCGGTCTGAACTCCAGGCATGTTTTGCTGACAGAGAATGCCTGCAGGTCCCCTACCCTCTTGATGGAAGTGAGCGCAGTCAGGAGGGCAGTCTTCAAAGAGAGTGCCTTAAACTAAGCTGACACCAGGGGCTCAAAGGGGGCTCCCCGTAGACCCCGAAGGATTACAGAGAGATCCCATGAGGGGATGAGACGCGGTCTGGAGGGATTCAACCTCCTAGCACCTCTCAGGAACCTGATGATCAGGTTGTGCTTCCCTAAGGACTTACCGTCCACTGTGTTGTGGTGTGCCGCTATAGCGGCTACAAACACCTTCAAAGTGGAGGGGGACAGCTGCCCCTCCAGCAGGAAGGAAAGCACCGATCCGACTGTGCATCTCTGGGGGTCGTCGCATCGGGAAGAACACCACTTATCGAACACACGCCACTTCAAAGCATACAGGCACCTCGTAGAGGGAGCCCTAGCCTGAGTGATCATGTCTACCACCACTTAGGTCTTCCACGTC
This sequence comes from Myxocyprinus asiaticus, assembly GCF_019703515.2. Classification (NCBI taxonomy): domain Eukaryota; kingdom Metazoa; phylum Chordata; class Actinopteri; order Cypriniformes; family Catostomidae; genus Myxocyprinus; species Myxocyprinus asiaticus. The sequence goes on from NC_059349.1 coordinate 36,864,643, forward strand.
CCGTCCAAGGACTAGACGTGGAGACTCCCGAGGTCTGGTCACGGGTGCCAGATGGTGCCCCATCCCTGAGAAAGAAGGTCCTTCCTCAGGGGAATTCGCCAGGGGGGGCTGTCGTGAGGAGCGTGAGGTCCGAGAACCACGTCTGGGTGGGCCAGTAGGGTGCTACTAGGACGACCTGCTCTTCGTCCTCCCTGACCTTGCACAGGGTCTCTTATGAGCATTAAACGGTCCTTCGGGAACAAGTCAACTGCCCAACAAATAGGGACAGGCTAGCCCTGTCCCTATTCAACTGGGAAAAGCTTTCTCTTTTCCCAGTTGACCCGAAGCCCTAGACGGCTGAGGTGCCTGAGCATCAGGTCCCTGTGTGCGCACAGTAACTCTCGAAAGTGAGCTAGGATAAGCCAGTCGTCGAGATAGTTGAGTATGCAGACGCCCACTTCCCTTAGCGGGGCAAGGGCTGCCTCTGCAACCTTCGTGAAGACGTGAGGTGACAAGGACGGGCCGAAGGGGAGGACCTTATACTGGTACACCCGGCCCTCGAAAGCAAACCGCAGGAAGGGCCTGTGTCGAGGTAAAACCGAGACGTGGAAGTACGCGTCCTTCAGGTCTACCACTGCAAACCAATCTTGATACCGGACACTCGCTAAAATGTATTTTTGCATCAGCATCTTGAACGGGGTCTGTGCAAGGACCGGTTCAGAACTCACAGGTCCAAGATTGGCTGCAACCCACCACCTTTCTTCGGTTCGATGAAGTAAGGACTGTAAAACCTTTTCTTCATCTCGGCTGGAGGGACAGGCTCTATAGCGCCCTTGTGCAGGAGGGTCGCAATCTCTGCACGCAAGGTAGCGGCACTCTCGCCCTTCACCGAGGTGAAGCGGATGCTGCTGAACCTAGGCGGGTGCCTGGTGAACTGAATCATGTAGCCGAGTCGGATGGTCTGGGTCAGCCATCGTGGCAGGTAACGCAAGCTACGAGCCCAAACTCCGGGCGAGGGGGACCAAGGGGATGATCATGTCAGACATACCAGCGGGTGGGGCCTCACGGTGGGACGGAGCCTGAGGCGCCACATCGCAGGGGCTCGAGCCCCGTGGCCGTGCTGAGTCCAGGGACATCGAAACACTTACCAGGCTCCACCATAAGATTGGTTGAGGAGAGGGGAGGAGGAACATCGTCCCCGCAGTTTGTCGGAGCCAACCCATGTGGCCGTGTTTGTGCCACAGCTGGGCACGCAGGGGCGGAGGTCCACCACTGGAGCGCCAAACCTGTGAAAATGGGACAGTGGACGGCAGTCGTGACGAGGCCTTAGTCTCAGGGGTGCTTCGAATCCTTCCTAGGGTTCTTGGTGGCCAGCCGTGAGACGGGTGGCATCTGCTTCCTGAGGTGGGCTCCACGCCGGGGCCGGGTCATGGGGGTGCGCTGCGGTGGAGCCGGTGCTGTTGCTGCAGGAGGACGCCCCTGGCGATGAGCAGACAGGGTGCGGGGTCTTGTGCCATGCTGGGGCAGGATGTGTTGAATGGCCTCCATCTGCTGCTTTACCGCCAAGAACTGCTGGGCAAAGTCCTTGATGGTGTTGCCGAATAGGCCAACCTTGGAGATGGGGGCGTCATGGAACTGTGCCTTATCGACCTCTCTCATCTTGACCAGGTTGAGCCATAGGTGGCACTCCTGGACCACCAGGCTGGACATCGCCTGCCTGAGAGACCGCGCCATGACCTTCGTCGCCCGGAGAGCAAGGTCGGTTGCCGAGCGCAGTTCCTGCATCAATCCCAGGTCAGAACTACCCTCGTGCAGCTCTTTTAGTGCCTTGGCTTGGTGAACTTGCAGGAGAGCCATAGCGTGCAGGGCCGAGGCGGCTTGTCCAGCAGCACCGTAGGCCTTAGCCATCAGGGATGACCTAAACCAACCTTGCGGCTTTCAGCTTCGCTGACAGGCTCTCTCTCATAATGTAGGCAATTTGACCGATCATCTCCGCACATCTTACATCATTGTCGTATGTGGAATTAATGTCAACTCCGTTTTTTTGGTGGAGTCTGATAAGCGGCCCAAATTTGACGAAAGGTTCTTCTTCTTTCGCAATGAAGTATGCAATGTTTATCTTTATTTTCAGCTGCCTCCTCTTCTCCTCCTCAGACAGCAGCACTTGCCTCCTCAAGGCTGCTGTCACCGTGCCTGATGGTTTCTCCTGTCTCAACAGGTATAGATCTCTGTACTGGATATGCTGCCGCAAAATGTTATGTTTCGCTACGCTATCTCTTTTCAGATGCGGGTTTCCTGACACAAAGGACGAGTTGCCCACCTGTTTCTGCCCTCTACAATATTTGCAGAACATGACGTTGTTTTCTATCTCTAGCCATGGGAACATTTTGAGCCAATTCGCATGGAATCTATATGTTCTCCCTCCACCGGCTACAGTGGACGTTGAAGCGACAGCGGGGGTCACGGTAGCTTCGCTAACGTTGTTCTCAGCATCCCTAACATTAGCCGCCATGTCAACGTTAACCACCTCAGGTAAACCTTGTGAAGAGGCTTCATTAGTTGAACCTTGTGAATCCCCCTCACCGGATTCCTCTTTCTCCTCATCTCTTTTTCGCTTAAAATAAAATTGAATGGCCTTCATTTTCAGCGTGTCTGCACGTTAACTTATAGCCTACACCAATACTTTTTTCAAGTGTTGTTCACCTTTCTCTCTCTGACTTGACTGCGTCATCACAGAAAACTCTACTGTGGTTGGCACATGCCGCTTGTGGAATGTGGGTCTTGTAATTTTTGAACAATTAGCAGTGGGGGGGAAATAGATTACGGTAGGTTGTAATGATTAATCGCACACTGTGCTCGTAAATAATTTTTCCGGTTCACACATATCTATTTTTAGGGACAAATGCGAGTGAAATACTTGCACTGTAGAGCCCTGCCCATAGATAGAAGGACCGAGGTGGGGAGCCGCTGGGGTGGCTTGCTTTCTTACAAATGCAAGCCGCGACCTCAACATTGCCATGGTCATGTTCTCACAATGAGGACAAGACCCATCCACAAATGATGTCTCCGCATGGGCAGCGCCCAGACACGTAAGACAGTGATCGTGGCTGTCAGAAGCGGAGAGATAACGACCGCAACCAGGAATAACACACAAACGGAAAGGCATCTTTAAAAAGACGTTCCGTGTGTGCCACTCTTTTAGAATGAAAATATACTCTTTTTTAGAATATACTCTTTTTGTTATTCAGCCGAAGCGCCCAGGGGCATTCTCTGCATTCCACGGGTGCAGAGGAGGAGAAGCCGCTGAAATGCACCGTAAAATCCAGCAGATAAGGTGAATGAACTCGTGGATGAATTCAGCTTCAATGAATAGAACCGCTAGGCTCTGAAGAGAAAATCAGAATGAGTGGTTGCATACCAGCTCCTTTTATACCCGTATGTCCAGGGGAGTGGCATGCAAATTCCACTCGCCAATTCCCATTGGCCTTTTTTCAAAGATCAGAGGTGTTTAGGGCTCCCAAGAGTGACTCCTAGTGTAACTACATCTACACAACTTCGAGTGAGTGACAGATAGGGAACTCCTAATGAGAATCCTCTAAGTGACGACACTGTGATTTCTTCAAAGACGGTCTACCCTTTTTCTTTGCTTTTATTTTCTTTTTCATTTCCTTCTGAGTGCTATGATTCAAGACTACAGAAACAGCTGGAACAGGAATTGGAAACCAAGTAAATTCTTAATCAGCTCAAACCATTTGCATTTAACAGTGAAAAGGCTTACATTTCGCTTGCACCAGAAGGTATCATCTCCCCCAGTTACTGCTCTTTGGAGAATATGGGTGAGGAAATGTGTTTCTTGTTTTGTTTACTAAATGTTTCCCTCAGCAAATTAATTGTCTGTGGTTTCACACTAAAGCAGCCATTTCCTTAAAGAGGAATGGAGATTTATGTGTAGTGTAGACTGATTGGGAGAGCTTCTAAACAGAGGCAGATTGCCTTTATTATTCATTGACTCAACATATGGTAGGGACACTTCAAGTCCCTTCCATTCTGACATGCCTCCCATACACAAAACCATTTATGGCTCAAGATTCACCATGGTAACACATTCAAAAGCTCAGACTCTGTGTTGATCTAGGTCATCTTCTCCACTCTCATATATATTTATTTACTTTTACCATGTTATTGTAAAAATCCTTACATTTTATTCTTAAGAGGATGTAATAGAGCAGTTAAAATGTTTGACTGCCTATCCTTTACCTCTATGGTTTCTGGAAAATGTGTTTAGCATGAACACTAATGAAGCAGGAATAATGTGTGCAAAAGAACTAAACTTGCTGACCACATTCTGTCTGATTACCTTGGATATTAATGTAACAGAACAAATTAGCTCTAGTTTAACTTAAAATGTGCTGTATAATTCCTTTTTTAATACATTTTCTACACATTAATAAAATATTCAAAATGCAAAATCTGGGTTTGATTGTGAAATGATTTGGGTTATTTTTACTACTGCATGTCTTATACATTGCCTGTTGTGTAGCCAAATGAAAGCCGAAAAATGAAAAACAGCCTTGTAAACCGATAAACTACATGTGTTAAAAGGAATATGAAATTTTAGTTTAAGAGATTTCATGACAAAATCTCTTTTCCATGACAAATTTATGTTTATTCTTGCACTGAAATAGTGAGAATCCCTCTGCAATTTTTAAATGGATTACAGTGAGAGATGTTAGGAAGACAGTGTTTGAAGATAGGCAAAGTATTTGAGACACTATCTGTTGAGGTTGGCCCTAAAGCCAAACATCAACTACTGTATCTACGGACTCAAGATGGCGCCGAGTATGGCTGCTGCGTTGCGAGCTCCGACACAACATAGCAATGGTTTGTTTGTTTTGTTTACAATTCTTATGTTTTTTGTCTTGGATGTTGTCTGCCTTATTGTCTACGACAGACAAACACTTTTGGACATTGGTTCAGCGATCTCACACCGTAAACCGGACTTCACATTCCTCAATGCCGACCCGCTGTTTACAAACACGCAAGCGGAGCCCTTTGTCTGGGCAGCACGGCCGCGGAAACGCAGGAGGAAAAGGGGAAACCGAGCCGGCGTTCTCATCAGAGTAAGACGCAGCGCAAATCGACCCCCGCTACCCACTATTCTACTGGCAAATGTTCAGTCTCTGGATAACAAGCACTGCGAGCTGAAAGCGCGGATCTCTTTCCAACGAGAGACGAGGGACTGCTGCATTATCTGCCTTACGGAAACTTGGATGTCTGCGGAGATTCCTGACTCAGCCATTGAACCCGCGGGGTTCTCCATGCTCCGAGCGGACAGAGCGAAAGACCTCTCAGGTAAAACTAGAGGAGGTGGTGTATGTTTTATGATCAACAAATCCTGGTGTGATCAGAGGAACGTACATTCCATCAAGTCTTTCTGTTCTCCTGATCTGGAATTTCTTATGCTTCTGTGTCGACCATTCTGGCTACCGAGGGAATTCACAGCAGTCATTATCACTGCTGTGTACATCCCACCACAAGCCGACACAGACCGGGCACTCAAGAAACTGTATGGGAGCATAAGTGAGCAGGAAACCGCGCACCCTGAGGCTGCGTTCATTGTGACCGGGGACTTTAATAAAGCCAGTTTAAAATCAGTCGCACCAAAATATCACCAGCACATTAGTTTCAACACACGAGGGGACCGGGTTTTGGACCATTGCTACTCTCCGTTCCGGGATGGCTACAAATCCCTCCCCGCCCACCATTTGGCAAATCGGACCACTCTTCCATTCTGCAGAAATTGAACACAGGCAGAAATTGAAACAGGAAGCACCCACCCTCAGAACGATCCAGTGCTGGTCGGACCAATCAGACTCTACGCTACAAGACTGTTTTGATCGCACGGACTGGGAGATGTTCCGGTCCGCCTCTGATGACGACATCGAGCTTTACGCTGATAGCGTAATGTGTTTCATCAGAACGTGCGTAGAGGAAGTGATTCCGACCAGAACTGTGCGAATCTATCCGAATCAGAAGCCGTGGATCAATAGCGATGTTCGCGCGGCACTTAATGTGCGGACCTCCGCTTTTAATTCCGGGAACGCAAAGGAGCATAAACAAGCCAGTTATGCCCTACGAAAAACTATCAAAACAGCAAAACGCCAGTACAGGAGCAAGATTGAAGGACAGTTTAACACCACCAACTCTAGAAGCATGTGGCAGGGAATTAACATCATCACGGACTTTAAAGGGAATAAAAACTCCGCCATGAACACCGCTGCCTCTCTACCGGATGAGCTAAATACTTTTTATGCTCGTTTCGAGGGAAATAACACCGCCCTCGCGGAGAGAGCTCTCACGGCCGAAGCTACAGAGGTTAGTTCACTCTCTGTCTCTGTAGCGGATGTAACCCGATCCTTCCGACGGGTGAATATCCGCAAAGCCGCGGGTCCAGACGGCATTCCGGGCCGCGTCATCAGAGTGTGCGTGAACCAGCTGGCTGGTGTTTTTACGGACATTTTCAACCTTTCCCTCTCTTTGTCTGTAGTCCCCACATGCTTTAAAACATCCACCATTGTGCCTGTTCCAAAACAATCGAAAATAACTTGTTTAAATGACTGGCGTCCTGTTGCTCTGACCCCCATCATCAGCAAATGTTTTGAGAGACTAATCAGAGATTACATCTGCTCTGTATTACCACTCAATCTTGACCCGCTGCAGTTTGCATACCGCAACAACCGTTCCACTGATGATGCCATTGCATCTACAATACACACTGCTCTCTCCCACCTGGAAAAAAAGAACACTTATGTGAGAATGTTGTTTGTAGACTACAGCTCAGCATTCAACACCATAGTGCCCTCCAAGCTAGATGAGAAACTCCGGGCTCTGGGCTTAAACAGCTCGCTGTGCAGCTGGATCCTGGACTTCCTGTCAAGCAGACGCCAGGTGGTTAGAATAGGCAGTAACATCTCCTCATCACTGACCCTCAACACTGGAGCCCCGCAGGGCTGTGTTCTCAGCCCACTACTGTATTCCCTGTACACACATGACTGTGTGGCAACACATAACTCCAATGCCATCATTAAGTTTGCTGATGACACGACGGTGGTAGGTCTGATCACTGACAATGATGAAACAGCCTACAGAGAGGAGGTGCACACTCTGACACACTGGTGTCAGGAGCACAACCTCTCCCTCAACGTCAGTAAGACAAAGGAGCTTGTGGTGGACTTCAGAAGAAAAGACAGAGAACACAGTCCAATCACCATCAATGGAGCACCAGTGGAGAGAGTCAGCAGCTTCAAGTTCCTGGGTGTCCACATCACTGAGGAACTCACATGGTCCGTCCACACTGAAGTCGTTGTGAAGAAGGCTCATCAGCGCCTCTTCTTCCTGAGACGGCTGAGGAAGTTTGGAATGAACCGCCACATCCTCACACGGTTCTACACCTGCACTGTGGAGAGCATCCTGACTGGCTGTATCTCCGCCTGGTACGGCAATAGCACCGCCCACAACCGCAAAGCACTGCAAAGGGTGGTGCGAACTGCCAGACACATCATCGGAGGTGAGCTTCCCTCCCTCCAGGAAATATATACAAGGCGGTGTGTGAAAAAAGCTCGGAGGATCATCAGAGACTCCAGCCACCCGAGCCATGGGCTGTTCTCACTGCTACCATCAGGTAGGCGGTATCGCAGCATCAGGACCCGCACCAGCCGACTCCATGATAGCTTCTTCCCCCAAGCAATCAGACTTCTGAACTCTTGATCTCCCACGATCAAAATACATCAGCCCTGCACTTTATTACTCTTTTATCTCACACCGGACTGTCATAAATTATATTACTGTTATTATATTATGTATCTCTTAACAACTGACTATCAACCGACAGCCTGAATGTCAATACAGCACAATACTGTACATTCTATATATATATATATATATATATATATATATATATATACTATATATATATATATATATATATATATATATTTTTAATTTTTATTGAATAATGTGTATCTATATAGTATCTATATAGTAAGAAACAAAAAAACAAAAACAGCATATTGTATACTGTACAGTGTATGTTATTATTTGTATATTGTTGAGTGTAATTATGTGTATAACAGATGTTTAAATTGTGTTGTGTTAATTTGATGTTTTAAGTTGTGTAATTATGTATAACAGATGTTTAAATTGTGTTGTGTTAATTTGATGTTTTAAGTTGAGTGTAATTATGTATAACAGATGTTTAAATTGCGTTGTGTTAATTTGATGTTATTGTAAATTGGTATATGTCTCATCACTGTCACGACTGCTATGTTGATCGGAACTGCACCCAAGAATTTCACACACCATTGCACTTGTGTATATGGCTGTGTGACAATAAAGTGATTTGATTAGATTTGATTGATTTGACTAACTACTGTATATAGATCCCTGTTTTTTAAATGGTGTAGCCATATGGCAAATTTATTTTTTTTCACTTTCTATTATTGTATTTATTTGTTATTTGGAAATGTTTATCATAATATAATTGCATTAATGCACAAAAAACGCAATCAGGATTTGTATTTCTTCTTTTCAGAAAAAAATGAACACAGCAATGTTTTATGCAAAGGACAAGAGTGCACAGCTAGTTCTTCCGAATGACAACAGTGAGGATGAGTTAGGCTTTGGTGTCGGTGAAAATGACATTGATAATCGACAATATTAAAGAACACACAATAATTTTTCACTTAATTTTAGTTTGTTGGAGTTCCAAGGGTATAAATATATCAATTAAGGAAATAAATATTTATTTAATTCTAGGAGAAGTTGATATTTTTTAAGAAAACTAGTTTTCTGACCATTTTCCATTGTGGTAAAGAGTTGTTTTATGGCAACATTTCCCAAAGCTTTTATTGTTTTTTCTTAAAATTTTTGTTTTTGGAGTTATTTTATGCCATTGTTAGAACATATTGTCTGCCATACTGTATACTGTATATATATATATATATATATATATATATATATATATATATATATATATATATATATATATATATATATACACACACACACACACACACACCGGTGGAGTAATGTGCAGATTTTGTTGTTTCGGAAGGAAATTGGTACTTTAATTCACCAAAGTGGCATTCAACTGATCACAAAGTATAGTCAGGACATTACTGATGTTAAAAACAGCAGCATCACTATTTGAAAAAAGTCATTTTTGATCAAATCTAGACAGGCCCCATCAGTCCAACACCTTATCCTTGAGTAATCATGCTAAATTGCTAATTTGGTTCTAGAAAATCACTTGCCATTATATCAAACACAGTTGAAAGCTATTTGGTTCATAAATGAAGCTTAACATTGTCTTTGTGTTTGTTTTTGAGTTGCCACAGTATGCAATAGACTGGCATGTCTTTAGGTCAATATTAGGTCAAAAATGGCACCAAAAAAAAACCAAACAGCTTTCTCTAGAAACTCATCAGTCAATCATTGTTTTGAGGAATGAAGGCTATACAATGCTTGAAATTGCCAAAAAAGATTTCATTCAAAGGTGTACTCTACAGTCTTCAAAGACAAAGGACAGCTGTCTCTAACATGGACAGAAAGAGATGTGGAAGGCCAGTTGTACAATTAAACAAGAGGATAAGTACATCAGAGTCTCTAGTTTGAGAAATAGACGCCTCACATGTCCTCAGCTGACAGCTTCATTGAATTCTACCTGCTCAACACCAGTTTCATGAACAACAGTAAAGAGAAGACTCAGGGGTGCAGGCCTTATGGGAAGAATTGCAAAGAAAAAGCCACTTTTGAAACAGAAACGCAAAAAGGAAAGGTTAGAGTGGGCAAAGAAACACAGACATAGGACAACACATAATTGGAGAAGAGTGTTATGGATCTTAACCCCATTGAGCTTTTGTGGGATCAGCTAGACTGTAAGGTGTGTGAGAAGTGCCCGACAAGACAGCCACATCTATGGCAAGTGCTACAGGAAGTGTGGGGTGAAATGTCACCTGAGGATCTGGACAAACTGACAGCTAGAATGCCAAGGATCTGCAAAGCTGTCATTGCTGCATGTGGAGGATGTTTTGATGAGAGCTCTTTGAAGTAGTTTAAGAAGTTCTGAACGTTTCTTTCAAATTGTAATAGTAATTGTTCATGTTATTAATGTCCTGACTATACATTGTGATCAGTTGAATGCCACTTTGGTGAACAAAAAGTATCAATTTCTTTCCATAAGAGCAAAATCTGTACATTATTCCAAATTTTTGGCTGCCAGTATGTGTGTGTGTGTATATATATATATATATATATATATATATATATATATATATATATATATATATATATATATATATATATATACACACACACACATACTGGCAGCCAAAAATTTGGAATAATGATTTTAACGCATTATTTATATATATATATATATATATATATATATATATATATATATATATAACTGGTAATTCCAGTCAGTTTTATTCACCATTCTATATTAATATACCTACTCTGTTGTCCTCCGTAATGAGACATATGCGAGAGATTTATGCCTCAGTTCAGACTACCTCTGGACGCGAATATCACCTCAGAGCTGGGATTAACCAAAACATCGCATGATCAAGTGCCATCTTTAAATCAACTTAAGTCACAGTTTGCGCTGTAAAAATCAATGACAGCTGTAACCAATCAATGCTGGCAAGGGACCATGGTACAAGCGAGATAATCCACGACTAGGTGTGCGTTAAATGATTTGAATGCGCTTCATGGAGGCAACCACTCTCCGCTTCACACCAGATGGTTCTTCGCCTCCACGTTGTGCATTAAAATCGTTAAACGCACTCCTGATTATCCCTTACATATATTAGAGCTCTTTAAGTTAAAGCATGTGATTAATTAAACAACAATTTTTTTATTAATCACAGTTAACACATTTATCAATTTTCACATTAGATTCTGACTCCGTCTGAGTGCTAAACACTGGATGGTATAGGGCAGAACCTTTTTGCTGTGTCCGGTGTCTTTACACTGATGCACACACCTCAAACACACACACAAAAGCTATTCCATGTCAATGATCAAGTGATGGAGGAAGGGCCTTGCAACCATAATTTTTTTGTACAAAATGAACCCAAATTGAACTTGTGATAAGCCGCATTCACACAACCTGCTGGAGTGAAGCATCAGCATTTGCCCAGCATCGCATGTGGACAGTGCCAGCACTAAAAGCAAAACAAGACAAGCATTGCAAGCGCTTTTCATGTGGAGTTCAAAAAGGAAAAATCATGTAAATGCAGCTTCACAACTGCTGTGGCAAAGTGGATAGCCACTATTAATATTGTGGAGGATGGGGATTTAAGAGGTTTAATGCCCATTGCAATTTAAAAAATGCACACTACGGGGACTAGATATATCAATTAGTTAACCTCCCACTTAGACTTTGGGAAACATGTTACTTGAATTTGAGCTATTTAAGTGCATTTCTGTCTTCATACAGTGGAATTATTATTATAATTATTCTTATTTTATTTTTATTTTATTTTTTTGGAAAATATTAATAAAACATTGTTACATATTGTTTTTTGTTGTTTATTTGTTTGATTGTTGTTTGTTGTTTGTTTGTTTCTAAGAAGGAACAAAATGCACGTTGACAGGAAAAGTATATATAAAGTTAAATTTCAGCAAGATTTTAAAGATTTAACTTTTTGTTTTTAAATCATAATCATGAATTAATCGACTTACAGCACAAATTAAACACTTTTTACAGTGGAAATCTTTAAGAGGTCTGAAATACTTTCTGTATTCTATCAGACCTGACACTGCAGTAGTTCATGGCCTCTGTATAGAAACTGTATAGGGAAGATATAAGCTTTTGCAGGAGATGTCAAAATTGTTTGTGCTAGGTGCTGAAAGGGAATAGTGTTAATATTGGTTGCTTGGTGATGCTGGGTCATGCACTTATCAGTCTTATTTAAACTCTTGCTAGGTGTTAATTTGTGGTTCAGAAAAGTAGAAGAAATCCCCTTTGTCTGTGATTCTGTTCACAGCTACAACTGCAAAAAAAAAAAAAAAAAACTTTTATCTACACGACTTATGAACAGAAGTCTTGAACTGACTTGCTAGGGCTTAAAGCAGAACCATGCCCTAGGTATTTACAGAACACATTTAGAGTGGCCTGATAAGGCACTTTATGGCAACAAGGACCTGCTAGCCCTAGTCACCAACTAAAAGGACTCACAAAATGGATGAACCCCCTGGCCTAAGTTCATCTTCGCTCTATTATCACTCCTCTAGGTCCCTGTATGCGACGTGCCTAGGGTGAGTTTGATGTAAGTAGGCAGAGTACCCCCCCCCCCCCCCCTTCAAATCTTCACAAGTCACTGAACGCTGCAAGCTAATCAGTCCTGACACCAGAATAAGAGGTTGGCCGGCTGCCTGTAGGAGGATTCAGTAATGGCAGTGCACACACAGAGGTTTAATTGAGAAAGCAAGTTCAGATATGTGGAACAGTTTCAACTAAACCAGTAGAGCTTCGTCTGGTGGCTGTTGATGCAAATTCTGTGTATGAAGATTGGCAATCAGTGTACACATAAAGGTAAGGTTCATTCATTAGTTTCATGGGATTCCAGCATGCACAAAAAAGTAGTTTGCTAATAGTAGTGAAATGTCTTTAGTTTTACTGTAGTTTGTTTTACTATGCCTTGACAGGTCAATAGGATTGAGAAATTAAACCAAATATTTGGTGTGCTAATAATTTAGCAAATTTTTTTAATTGCTTTAATTATGGAATAACACTGTATGAATGATGTCTTTTTACAAATACTGCTTTAAATGTAACAAACAGTGCTTTCATTTTGCTCTTTCATAGCTCAGGTGACTTAACGTAGTTCTGTGTTAAGTCTCATTTAAGTTTCTGCTCTGTCTCAGTGTTCTATAAAAAGAAAGAAATGAGACAATTGTTGGCATACAGTAATAGTTTAAAGCTATAAGATTAATGTGGATAGTAAAGTTTAAATATTTTGGTTTGGGAAGAAATTGATGAGAAATGTGACTACTGATTGCAGATTTTGGTCTCTTGGCAAATCTGAGAAATTTGAGACATTGTTGAGATCTCTTGAATCTCTAGAAGAAACGTGAAATTACTGGGGTCTGTATTCTCATGAGAAGCAGGAGACTTCAGCAAGGTCTCCATTTCTTTCCAAGATTTTTTTAAAGAATGAGTTACCAGTGAGTAAATTACATGACTTCAAAGTTCATTTAGTATGTAATACAAGAGGTAAACCCACTGAAACATATAGGCTTTTTTCTACCTTAGATGATACATTTCAATAAGGCATTGTGTTGAATGTTGAGTGTAGAAAATATTTCATAAGACTTCAAATGGAATGACTATTAAGTTCATATTACATTTTATTTTGAGACATGTGCTTTTTGTTGACAGCATATTCCTTAGATTTCCTAGGGCACACTTCAACTTGAGGGTGAAAAAAAACTCTAGAAAGGCTAAAAGAAAGAGAGCCCTTTGTAAAAAAAAAAAAAAAAAAAAAAAAGGCAGGCTTTTCTGAGTTCTCCAGCCATGTTGAAATTAATGGTCTCAGGCAACATTTCTCTATCAACCATCTTGCACTGGGCATGCTCAAGCTTTTGTGTTTTTTTCAAGATGTCACAACATATGGTGCAAAATCACAGAAGTGCCCTTTAGGGCTGGAAATTCTATAAAAGTGTGGGCCTGAGGCCTTTTATGGGGTGCATTATTTAGAACTATTTTGTCTTCCCACTTGAATATGGGCCAAGCTGAATCCATTCCTTGAGTAAGTTCAGAAAGTCCAATTCAATCACTCGGTTTAAAGCTTTGTGTTGTCAGCCGAGAAAAATTAACTTGAAAATGGATAAATTGTCACCATGTTTAGGTGAGCAGTGTGTCATTACTTTTTGACATAGCTAAGCAAAACGTAAAAATAACACTGACAAAAAAGGTAAAAAAAAAATAGTTTCTTCCTTAAAAACTTGACATAGTAAGGGGCATTTTTGCTCATGATCTCAAAAGTAGAATTAAGCATTAAGCAATCGGCCATGACCATCTCTTTCTTCTTAGTTGCTTATTTTGCATATACATCTTGATACGTATAGTCTGATGTGCAGCATATATATTCTGAATATCAACCATACTCAACACATTCATGTTTAAATAACTTAAAATCATGAACTATCGTGCTAACAAGACCACAGCCATAATATGAGTAAAAGTCTAAACATTCAGGTTGGATTAATGAGATTAAACCGAAGTAACATAAATTGTAGGTTATAACATGTTGTACTACAACATAAAAAAGATCTAATGTCATTAGGTTTGAAATATTAGACATTTAGAATTTATTGGGCATGATTATTTGAGAAATGAAATCCATGTTTTAAATTTGAGTGTTTGTAATGTTTTTCCTTAGTCTTCTTTTGTGGGCCTTTAAGGTATTAATATTAACAGGCATGTGGAATAAAGCAAATACATTTTTCAATAAAGCTTATTGCTTTATTCTAAAAGCACATCAAATTGTGTTTATACTGTATTTTTTCTAATACTTAAGTATTATTTCACTGTACACATACAGATATCTTATATACACAGTATGTCTGACAGTGGGTGGGTTGGCTGGGGAGATAGGATACATAATTTCAAGGTTCAATACAACTTAATGATAATGCTTTTCACAATATCTAAACCGCTTTGTTGCCTGTTTTGAGAAAAATGTTCCTCATGAAGTTCAATAATGTAATGCATAAATCCTATACACAGAGTTTTCCCCATCATACTTGCTTTGAAATAATACACAAAAAAGAAAAGTGAAAACATCTAGAGACAAAAAGAGTGGAAAAAATACATTTTACAGTAAATTACCCAATTCTATTTCTAAAGTCACAGCAACATGGAAACTTGAGAGGGAGTAAGTCCATTTATGGCATAGCACAGAGCATTCGCTGGTCCCACCTCTTGTTTTCATAACACATTTCTGATACATTTCATTAGAATGACTCATGAGCTATGGTTGCGACTGGTTAGTAACGGCCTGGACTATATTTGGATTCAGAGGCAGCCTGTTTTATTTTTCAGTGGAAGGACTGCTCACAAGCCCAACACCCTTATGTTTCTGAAGCACATGCTGTGCCTTCGGATGTGCAATATGCTGATTTTAAAGGATCCAATCAGAGAAAAGAACGTCAAACAGAAAGATGGTGGAAGAGGTTGGCAGAGAGAGATACTGTTTGGGTCTGCCTTCCTCAGTCTTCCTTAACAGACTAGCCACAGCTTTTCGATATTAAAAGGTGTTAATTAACAGATGTCTTAACTTCAAGAGTGAGTCCACGCCTACCTCTTACACATTAAGTATGACACAGACCTAGTCTGGTAATATTTTGACATGAAATCCAGAAAAGACTTCTGTTGGAAGAAGTGATTGTCTTTTGTTTTGACAAAGCAGTCAAGATTGAAGTTAAAAACAAAATAAGACAGGATGAATTGTTATAGCAAGCTGAAGTTCAAATCCATTGTAATATTAAATGGTCATTAAGACATGCTTATCTGTCCATTGCATATATATGAAGTGCATTTATTCTATATACACATAATTGTGTATATATTATCAATAAAACATTTTTTTTTTTTTTTTACAAAAAAATATCTCTGAAAGTTATTATGAATTTTATTTCTACTCTAATAAAGAACACTAAAGCTGAAAAAAAACAAGCTGCTTTAGAACAAAAGCTGTGTGATGTAATCTATCAAGAAAGGAAAAAATGAGAGATGCAGAAATGAAAGTTTATTTTGGTCATGTTCAAGACATGACCTTATGTTAACCAAGTGAAACATGAACATCTCTAACACTGCAGATGTTAATTGTTTCCAAACTCATAATAGCAAATCAAAGATTTGGGGTACTAAGTAGTTAACCTCCTGAGACCCGAGCGTGATTGCTGTGTGCATTTTCCATTTTCCTTTTTGATTTGTAAATAGTAACACCCAATAAACATAAAAAAAAAAAAAAAAAAAAAAAAGTGGGACTACATTGTGAAATTTTAAATAACACTGTTATAGAAATTCAGATTTTTTTTTCATCAGATTGTTTATTATGTTTCTAGGAGTGTTGGTTATTCATGTTTTTGAGACGTTACAGACATTATATCAGAAATTAGCATAAATCATTCTGATTCAAAGTAATGTCCAGCATCATCCAATCACTGCCAACCATGTTAAAATCAAACGTAGCATCATAAAATTCTGAATGTACTGATTACCATTGTCCTATGTCTGCCAAACATGTTGAGTGGTCCAAACATCATCTGCAGCCTGAAACTGAAATTTTGTTTGGATTTTAGAATTGAATGCACTTAGCTATAGAAAGCTATAGGAGGCTCCCTTGCTCCCTTGTTGCCTATTTAGTGAATTACTTGTCTTCACTGGTCTCAGAACAGTTTGAAATGTATTTGAATTTGAAACTCCATATAAAGAAAAAACAATTTCAGCTTTTGGATGAACCCATTTAATCTCAATGTGAAAATGCATAGTAAATAGGCTATAGAGGAATGCATTGATAACAAAATAAAACATAACAAAATGTATATTAAAATGAAGCTAAATGACCCACAGATGTGTTAGAGTTGATAGTTATTCAAAATAACTAACATGTTTTTTCTACTTTTAAGAAAATGTGGTACCAGTTTCCACATATGTGGACATCATGATAATTAGCACGCTGACGCAAAAAATTAAACAAATTTTTTAAAGCAGCATATCAAACAAAACTAGAGACTCTACTCTTTCCAACCAAACATTTTTCAATGAAAACACTTAAAGAGATTTCTTACCAGAAGCACTTTTGTTGGCGCTGTGTCCATAGGAGTGCTTCAAGGAAATCGACGGCATGCTGTTGTGTCACGTGACTTGGTGCAGCAGAAGTTAACTCTTTAAATAACAGTCTAGTGTCTTGTGAACAGTATTCAGTCAGTTTTTATTCATTTAAATTATGCATTCCTTATAGCAAAGCCATTATACAATGTCTACGCATGTGGACGTAAGGTCGCACATGGATATACACATTTATGAGTATATACAGTAAATACAATTCATATAGATATCATGGACAGACAGACAGACAGACACTGCAGCCTCCCCATTCTGATGGCTGATGTGAATATTAACTGAAGGTCCTGAGCCGTATCTGCATGATTTTATGCATTGCACTGCTGCCACACAATTGGCTGATTAGATAATCACATGAATAAGATGTACAGGTGTTCCTCATAAAGTGGTCGATGAGTGTATGTATGTATATATATATATATATATATATATATATATATATATATATAGAAAATCACTTGCCATTATATCAAACACTGCTGAAAGATATTTGGTTTGTTAAATAAAGCATAACATTGTCTTTGTGTTTGTTTTTGAGTTTCCACAGTATGCAATAGACTGGCATGTCTTAAGGTCAATATTAGTTAAAAAATGGCAAAAAAGAAACAGCTTTCTCTAGAAACTTGTCAGTCAATCATTGTTTTGAGGAATGAAGGCTATACAATGCTTGAAATTGCCAAAAACTGAAGATTTCATACAAAGGTGCACACTACAGCCTTCGAAGACAAAAGACTGGCTCTGACAGAAAGAGATGTGGAAGGCCAGATGTACATCTAAACAAGAGGATAAGTACATCAGAGTCTTTTTAAAGAAATAGACGCTTCACATGTCACATGTACAACAGGAAAGAGAAGACTCAGGGGTGCAGGCCTTATGGGAAGAATTGCAAAGAAAAAGCCACTTTTGAAACAGAAAAACAAAAAGAAATGGTTAGAGTGGGCAAAGAAACACAGATGTTAGACAACAGATAATTGGAGAAGAGTGTTATGGATCTTAACCCCATTGACCTTTTGTGGGATCAGCTAGATTGTAAGGTGCGTGAGAAGTGCCCGAGAAGACAGCCACATCTATGGCAAGTGCTACAGGAAGCGTGGAGTGAAATGTAATCTGAGTATCTGGACAAACTGACAGCTAGAATGCCAAGGATCTGCAAAGCTGTCATTGCTGCATGTGGAGGATTTTTGATGAGAACACTTTGAAGTAGTTTAAGTAGTTTTTTTTTTTTTTATTGTAATAGTAATTTTTCAAGTTATTAATGTCCTGACTATACATTGTGATCAGTTGAATGCCACTTTGGTGAATAAAAGTACCCATTTCTTTCCATAAGGGCCAAATCTATACATTATTCCAAACTTTTGGCCGCCAGTGTATATATTTAAGCAATATCACATGAGCAAGAGTGTGATATGGCCCTACATCAGCACTGCTGTGATTCGGCCACAGGCCAAGTGCCGTAGGTAATCACAGCAGTGCTGATTTAGGGCCATATAGAACATTTGCGAGTGTGCTGTTGCTTATATACAACAGTTCAATGAACAAGTAAATTTTTTAAAAATTAGGAAAAACTGAGTACAGTCATAAAAAACGCATTTGTGCGTGGGACTACTTTCTTACGCGACGAATCAGAATCTGCCGTTGCTGGTTCAAACCAAATGATGCGTCCAAGTCTTCATTAGTAATTCACTTCAGAAATAGTATCACGGCTTGTGCTGTTTCTACCAAGTAATTGGATAAACAAGGATGGATGGATGGATGGTGTGTGTGTGTGTGTGTGTGTGTGTGTGTGTTTGTGTGTGTGTGTTTGTGTGTGTGTGTGATCACCTGTTGCCACTCCCAAGCAGAGTTGCTGTCAGCTTTCAAAGATCAGCTTTCACAGTGGAAAAATAGCCATATAAGCAGGGGTATTTCTCCCTATTTCGCGGTGGCCGGAGTCTTTCACTATAGAAACCGCAGTCTCCTCCACCATTTTAAACAGTGTGTCCTCTCCAATGTGGAGGGTCTGGTAAGAGGTAAGCGCCTTGAGTTTGTGTAATTAATCAGTCTGTTGTGTCTCTCAGCTGTGATGAGCCGTAATGCTGTAGTTGTTCGTTTAAAACTGTTTAAAGCTATTTCCTAGCTTTAGTAGTGTAGTAGTAATACGAGTGATCACGTAGTGCTGTTGTATGTAAACACTGACTGATGCTGACTCACTTCACGTCACCTAACTGGCTCATATTACACACAAAAATTATCTTTTGCCACCACCTGCTGGCTAACATATATAATGTCAAAAAAATTACATGTAAAGAGACACATATACAGTAGCTCTTAACACATCTGCACTGCTCTTACACTTTAGTTTAGAACGGCACAAACACAAGCGGAGTGAAATAATATTAGGCAGGTTGTTTTAATGTTGTGACTGATCAGTGTATAAGTACATATATATATATATATATATATATATATATATATATATATATATATATATTCCACTTCTAAAGTGATTTCATTAGTTCATTTTCAGTCCACTATAATGTGATGCGCAGACCTCAAAAAGTCACATAACATCAGATTGCATACTTTTTAAATGCTAAAAGCGGTGTTTGTTGGCAATATGTAAACATAGCCTCACATTTCCCCCGCCCTCGTTCTTTCTGTGACATCACAGGGAAGTTGAGTTTATAAAGTTACCACAAGAATGCAGTGTGTCAGGCAAAGAGGTTGAGAGTAGACAGAGGGCTCTTTCATATATTGTACGGCTCAGGAAGCCTGAGAAACAGTGACTCAACTCCTCTTGCATGCTGAGTCCAGGTATAGTGCCATGGATATGTGCCATGCATGCACTCCGTTCAGAGCAGCAGATTGTGTGCTGCTGAAATGAGGTTCGTGTGATGACAGGAGAGACGTCTGGACTGCCCCTAATCAGAGCTGGTAAGGTTTAATGCTGCTGCATTGAGTAATGATGGATAACTGGCCTGATGAGCATCTGTTTGTCACATGTGGCATAGCCGAAAACATCTAATCAAATCAGGCCATGTTCCCCTTTAACTTTCTTCACTGGTGTGACTGGCATTCTGTGTAATGGAGAAGCTTGTGGACATGTTGAGAAATTTGTTCTTCTATTTTGATATATAACATGTTAAGGAGCCAGTTTCACTGTTGTGTTTGCTAAGGAGAACATATGAGCAGTCCATGAGATGGCTCAGCTGCT
The DNA here is from genome assembly GCF_019703515.2 of Myxocyprinus asiaticus. Classification (NCBI taxonomy): domain Eukaryota; kingdom Metazoa; phylum Chordata; class Actinopteri; order Cypriniformes; family Catostomidae; genus Myxocyprinus; species Myxocyprinus asiaticus. The sequence continues at coordinate 36,884,733 of NC_059349.1, forward strand.
TTTCAGATGTTTCTGGCTTTTATTCCTTAAATAACTATTGACCTTTTCAAAATTAGTCAGTTCTGTTTACATTGTAGCTCAGCATTGTGGCCTCTGTTTTCAAGTATGGAATATATTGCCGTTTGGCATCACCAAAGTAGGAAGGCCGCAGACACAAATCATTCATGAATATAAACTGAGCAGCACAAATGAAGGGCAGGTGGAGGCGTATACCGCCTCTTTAAAACTCAGCTACTTTTATAAATATTTCCACAACAGGTCTAGCAGCAAGCAATTGTTTGAATATAAGGCAGAGCCTTTAGCTTTGTTTAATGCTGAGTTTCCAACAGATGGATACAGTTGTTTTTGAAACTAGCAATTGTGAGAGCTATATAAAACCCAATCTTTCTCAGCCATGTTTGCCCTCTTTCTCTCAGGGACACTCAGAAAGTGCCCTTAGGCCCTGTGTTGCAAAATGACAATGTACTCTCTTGTGTAGTGAAAGGTTGAACATGTTCCTGTATTGATTTTGAAAATGTAACATTTAGTTGTGTGCCTCAGAGTTCATTGGTGTTACTGTACGTACAGGAACAAAATGACTTGACTTCATAAAATCTGGGGGAATCTGACTTTATGTGAAAAACAGAAAGAAGGGCATGTCTTAGTATGTTACTGATGTTGTATGAAATTCTAAGCTTCATCCTGGCTTTGTGTGAAGTTGATAGAGTCTTCCTGTTTACCATTCCTCTATGCATCTAACAGGGGTTTCCTAAAGGGGAAGTTCAGCCGAAAAAAATTAACATTCTGTCATTGTGTACTCACCCTGATGTTGTTTCATGTATGACTTTCATTCTTGTCAAAAAGTTGTTAGGCTGAATTTTAGCTCCAGTCCCCATTCACTTCCACTGTATATAAAAAAAGATGCAATAAAAGTGAATGGTAACTGAGGCTAACATTCTGCCTAACATCTCCTTTAGTGTTAGATGGAATAAAGAAAGTCATATGGGTTTGAAACAACATGAGGGTGAGTAATTGATTGTAAAATTGTCATTTTTTGGGTGAACTATCCCTTTAAAGTTGTTCTTGTTTTGAAGGGTTGTGCTTTTGATGTGAAAGATTAAGAACTTTTCAGAGTGCTGTGGTTTAGCCTGTTTTTTTTTTTTTCTTTTCTCAGAATCTATGAGGAAATGAGAAGAGTGAGAAAATAGACCTATTAATTAATTCTTTTGAAACCTTTTACAATTTTACCGCTGAATATTTAAAACAAGAAAACCTGATATGTTGCCTTTCAGTTCTCCGATTTTGAGATTTATTTTAAATTGTCAAACTTTGAAGAGAGTACTTAAATTCTTGAATAACCAAACCATCTAAAGTTGGCCGCTCCTCACGTAGGTTTATTCATATCTACAAAATTAATCTGCACTAAGAGATTTCCTGTTATGAAATTGCAGACAGGAAGCTGGGCATACACATTGCATATATGGACCATGTACAACACACTGTGTCTAAAATGTAACATTTTGGAGAACAGAGCCTGTGAATTTGTGGCACAATGCTGATATATAAATCTCACTTTTAAAGGAATATTCCAGGTTCAATACAAGTTAAGCCCGATCGACAGCATTTATTGCATAATGCTGATAACCACAAAAAAATACTTTCATCTCATTCCTCATGATTCCTCAAAAAAAACATAAATCAATTTTACAGTGAGGCACTTACAATGGAAGTGAATGGGGCCAATTTTGGGAAGGTTTAAAGGCAGAAATGTAAAGCTGACAGTTTTATAAAAGTACTTACTCTTATTCATCTGTTAAAACTTATGTATTATTTGAGTTGTAAAGTTGTTTATATCAGTGTTATTATGTCGTCATGGCAATGGAGTTGTACATTTGGATACAACTTGAAAAAGATATGGTTAGTTAGCAGTTTAATCACATTAAAATCATGTTAACATGCATATTGTTTATGTCTTGTGGCTATACTTTTAAAACTAATATTTTAACGTTTAAATATTGTCCCCATTCACTTCCATTGTAAGTGCCTAGATTTTTGCATTTTTTTTTAAGGAAAAGGAGTGACAAGCCAAAATTACTTTTTGTGGTTATCAGCATTATGCAACAAATGCTGTCGATTTAGCTTAACTTGTATTGAACCTGGAATATGCCTTTATCTATATGACATCAGTTAGGTTCACAGTATAATTTTACTTATTTGCCAACACAGCTATCAAAAAAAAAGGTCTCTCCAACTTAAAAAATAAAATAAAAAAAATTAATTGTCTCAATAAAACTTCAGTAAATTAATTAATTTGGCCTGTGGTGACAATACTAATATATGGGCTTAAATAAAATACAGAATTGTATTTTTGCTTCTTTAAACAGGTTTTGGAGGTGGAACAGCAGTGTTATGTTTGCCATTACATTTATCAGACACTTTCATCCAAAGTAATGTACATTCGAGGTGCTGAGAGAAGTACTTTTAAGCTGAAGTGTGTTTTTTATTTATTTATTTATTTTTTATGTTAATATACTTTCTGCTATACCAGCTTAATGTGCAGTGACAAGTATAAGTAAAAATTTAGTAGGCTGAGCATGACTGTTTGATGGTTTGAATGGAAGACAGGATCAGTATTCGGGATATCTATTTGAAAACATTTATTCTTTTTGCAATTCAGTTTGATGATGGTTGTCACACAGAAATGACACAGTTCAGCTTAAAGGGTGGCTTTGCAGTTTCTCAGAATGTAAGACAGCAAAGACAGATCTATCACTCCACCTATTTCTAGTTCCCTGCTTCACTTTCAGAGTGAAGAGTTTGTTTCATTCCTTATATATATATATATATATATAAAACACACTGTAAAAGATATATAATATGACCCACTCATCTATATATTTTAGATTTATTCTTCTTAGACGTGGTTTTACTCATGGTTTGCACTCATGACCTGTTCCTGCAACATGGATGAGAGTCTGGGTATATGAGAGAGATGTTGTCACTGGAGTAACCACAGTTTACTTAACTTCTGCTCTCTCTCTCTCTCTCTCTCTCTCTCTCTCTCTCCTTGCTATTTCTTTTTTTATTTCTCTCTCCCTCTCTAGAAATGTTCCCATTCCATCACATCTGTGAGAGTCAAGGCAGAAGGGACTAAAATAGAGTTAGAGTCTCCAGAAGTCATGGTGCTGAGAGGAATCCACCCAGTATAAACATAAGCCAGAGACTCTGCAGTCCTCACAGCCACAAGATATGAAGTCTGCCATTTCAAAGAGAAACATCTCATATACAATGCTTTGTTCCTGAACCCCAAAGGCAAGCCTTTTTATGAGATGAGTGGTGTACTTTGGGATTAAAGCAATAACCGTGTGCATCAAGGATTTTGAAATTGTCCATCCATCATTCGTTACAGTTTGCTTGTGTAATATTTCGTCAGGTACTTGTCAGCACATCAGAGCATTTACCATCCCTGAACCGAGCAAAAACACTTTGAACAGTGTTAAAATTGGCTCAAGTGGCTAAATTCTTGATCTTTACATATAATTAGCATCTTAATCTGATCTACAGAGTGGCTCTCAGATCACACTGGATTTGATTTCCATAGGGACTCTTTTACTGAACCATGAAGGAGGCAATTCTGCAGTTTTTCAGTGATATATGGAACCTTGCTTCTGCCAAGCACAACCAGAGCATCTACAACACGGTGTGCCTGGTAGTGCTTTTGACTCTTCCACTGGTTGTCTTCTTCACCTCTCTACTTGTATGCTGTCATTGTTGCTGCTGTCGTCATACCAGTGAATGTCAATGTTGTTGTCAGAAAGCCGAAACCACAGTCAAAAATGCAAAATATGAAAAGAAGAAGAAAAGGAAAAATGGCAACCAAAACAGTGAGGACTTGTGGATCTCTGTCCAAGGGGATCCTATGAGTACTGACAGACTGACACTGACTATGGTTTAAAAAACAACATTTACTGTTACTTGAACCATTTTATATTTATTTATAGTTTGTTCTTTATTATTGTATGGTACAAAAATAAAATGTAAAGGTATAAAATTGTTAAAGGGATAGTTCACCCAAAAATAAAAATTCTGTCATCAGTTGCTCATCCTCATGTTGTTCCAAACTAGGCAGAATGTTAGCCTCAATCACTGCTCACTTTCATTGTATTAAAAAATAAAATAAATGAAAGTGGATAGGCACTGAGGCTAGCATTCTGTCTAACATCTCCTTTTGTGTTTCAGGGGGGAAAGAAAGTCATTTAAAGGGTGTAACATCCCTTTAAACATTGTTAGGGTAGTGTTTACTAATACAAAATGTGCCTGAATGTAAAAAATATAATTTTACGGTCAAATTTCAAGGTTTGTAAAAACTGCACATAAACAGAAGCATTTTCAAAGGTCCTGCTGCATAACTAAAGATGTCACAGATTCATAGTCACGCACTTAATGAGTCGCAACCACTTGTCCTTCACTTGAAGGATGCATATAATATTGTAGTTTCCCACAGAACTATTTCTATAATAGCTATAACCATCACAAGCAAGTGTCTTCCTGACTGTTTGTCGATTGACAAAACCTGAATTTTCAGATTTTAGAATAATGCGAGGGAAGGTTACTGTATGTTGTCAATCTGAATGAGTTGATCATTACAAAGTTAATCAGAGTCTCCATGCCACAAGTCTCACAGTCTCCCATAAAACACCTTTATTAACAATGCAGTGAAACTGATTATACAGTACTGAGCTCAAAACTTAGAATAACAGAAACACCATTATCACAGTTGTGTGTAATTGGGCTTGCCGATAAACAAACCTCGATCTTCTTACACCTTTCAGATTCAGAGTTGTTTGCATTGCCAAAATTAGATGTTAATGTAGGTACTTCAACACATTCTGATTATGCAAGTCATAAAGTCATGCGTTAACACACATAAACTAACAATTTATTTTCTTTTTTCATGTAAATGTATTTTTCACTCACCATGTATTTCCATATTTTGGGCGATAAAGCCATTGAATAATTCATTGCGTAATCAGTGAGGTTGGAGCATACTTGTCCTGTATTGATTTTCTTTCTGGTACAGCTGGATCAAAGGAGGAGATTTCTCATTTGTTTGAACAGCGATGATGTCAAGTCCTGTTTCCCACACACTAGCCCAAAATGTGAGAGAGAAAAGCTTTGATCACTCCAGTATTGCATGAAATTATTTTGTTTGAGTGTCAGTTTGTTTGCAGCATTTATATGCAACTTTTTTCCCCTACTCATTGTCTGTTGGGATGTAGGGTGATGCATGCAGATTTTGTTATTTTTTTTTTATTTATTTTTTTTCAGCACTGTTTCTTTTGGAAATGTAAAATGAAATAAACCTATTTTTTTATATTTATCTGTTTTCTGGCATCATAATTGGAATATGTTTCTTCATCTTAAATGGATTGTTGGATAGAAATGGATAGAAAATTCTCTCATCATTTACTTTCCCTCATGCCATCCCAGATGTGTTTAACTTCCTTTTTTCTGCAGAACACAAATGAGATTTTTTTTTAAATACATTTCACCTCTGTAGGACCTCACAATGCAAGTGAATGAGTGCTAAAATATTGAAGCTCCAAAAAGCATAATTTTGGTACCCATTCACTTGCATTGTGAGGACAAACAGAGCTGAAACATTCTTAGAAACATCTGGCATTGTCTAGTGTTGTTTCATCTACAGAGGTACAAATTTATTTTTGATGTTCTCCTTTTACTTTAATGACAGTATGTACTCAAGCTGGCAGGGACTTCACAAGTTTGTGAAAAATTTATGATTCACATTTTCTCCACATGATTTGAGAATGTTCCAAAGTGCATTTTGTGTGCTTCAATGGAAGCAAGGAAATCTGACCTTTTGTACAAAGGAACTGACATGAAACAAATGTGCTTTCATTTCATTAGTGACTAGAGATTCTTTTTTTTTGGTTTAAGTCATAACTTTTTGGGAAAATCCCAGATTTTCAATATAGTCTCAGACTTTTAAACCCCATGTCTTCAATGAAAATGCCCTCATTTGAAATGTTTCTAACCATTTATTGGTAAGTTCTTTCAGTTTCTCACTATTGTATCAGATTCACCAGCAATGAAACACACATATACTGTAGACCCATAATACTGTAAAAGCAAGGTATGACTGGTCCTCAGTAGCTATGGAGAAATAACCAGTGAGTTAGTGAACAGTTTGCCAACATGGACACACCATATTGCTGCAGTTTTCCATCACATAACATAGTAGTCCAAGAACTAGATGTCAGGAGGCAGAGCAGAGGACTGAAAGGGAAATTCTCTCCCGGCTGATGGTTGAGATTCCGCCAGCACACACGCACAGATCTGCTTGCTCCTCCCAAACAGACCTTGTTTTGTCTCATGCTTCATCTCACACTAATGCAGGAGGGGAGGGCAGAGAGAGGAAATATAACAAACCCCATTCAAAACAGTGATTCAGCCATGGACTAATAGAAGAAAAATGAAGCATGCTAAGCTGCAGGCTGAACACAAAGTGGATCCAGGATTCACTTGGTACATTTTAGTAGAAGAATCCACAGGGTTTTGCAGAAAACATGTTTATAAGTTTGAAATTTTCGAATCGGTTTTAATTTCTTTTCTTTTTTTTTCTTTTTTGCCTTAACAGTTTAGCTTAGTTTAGGTTAGTTTTTTTTTTTCTCTATGACAGCTCATTTTAGTGTAGTTTACTTTTTGATGGTTTTCTAGTTTCTGTTTAGTTTTACATTATATTTAGTATTTGTATTTTTTTATTTTAGTGTACACGCTCAGAAAAAAAAAAAGGTATAGTTTAAGACACAATGGCCATCACTGGGGTAGTACCCTCTAGGGCAGGAGTCAGGGGCTGCTAGTGGGTCCACTGAAAATTTCAGAGAAAACAAAATTGTTACAAATGTATTTAGAAACATTACATTACTGTTTCAAAGGACTTCAGATACATTTCAGTTGAATTGAAAATGTTCCTACTCAGGTATATACATGTAAGATTACTCTAAAAAGATACACTGCCAACTTAATACAAAGTAAATATTTTCCATGTAATATTTTAATAATTTCTTTTGACTTTAGGACAATGATGATATAAAAGACAACTATTTAATTTGCAAACAACATGCTGTCTTTATATCAAGCTTAATATTTGTATCACACAGCATGAGTTTTTATATATAAAAAATATATAACTGCCTTTATATTTTAGGAAGGGGGACCCTCGCAAGGGGATCATCATATTAAAGTTTAAAAAACCCTGCTCTAGGGAACCTTTTTTTGTACCTCTAGTTAAAATGTATAACACTATTAAGTACATATTTGTACCCTAAAGGTATTGAGTATTATTTGTTTTGTTCCTCTGGAAACAAAAATAAATAAATAAATAAATAAAAATGATCTCCTTAAGGGTACAAATATGTACCCAAAACAAGGGTAAAACCCTAGTGCCGGCTTTGTTTAAATAGTTTATTATTATTATTATTATTTTTATTTATCAGAGAGTTTAAGGGCTGCCAAAGTTAATGCATTGATATAATGTAAGCACTGATTTGAGCACTGATATCATTTAAATGTGTTTAACGCTGTAAAATGTCTCAAGGCCAAATAGTAAAAGTTTAAAATGTAAAAATACTTTATACTGTGCATCAAAAACTACATTTAAAAATTATATATATATATATATATATATATATATATATATATATATATATATATATATATATATATATATATATAGGCATGGAACGATATACAAATTTCATGATACGATACAATATGATGCATAGCCTCACGATACGATACAATACGATGCGAGCACCCACAAATGTTTCCCTCGAACTTATTCAAGGATTCAAAATAAATGTCTTTTAAATCATAAATGCCACAAAAGTGTCTGATATTGGCTACAAAAAGCAGAGCTCTAAGTAACATAAACAACAGCACTGCATCTATTTTGTTTGATTGTTGAAAAACAATAATATGAACTCGCAATTTGTGTTTTTAATGAGAAAATAAGTTTGTCTACTCTCTAGTCATTTATATTTGTATAGCACTTTCACAATTCACATATTTCAAAGCAGCTTTATAGAAAATCATGCCTTGTCTGAAAGCCCCCTGTGAACAAGCTGAAGTGACTGTAGCAAGGAAAAAACTCCTTTCAATGTTATTTAGTGGTTAAAAAAAAAAAAAAAAAAAAACTCGAGAGGAACCTGACCTTTGGTTCTACGATTTACAGTATGTACAAAATCCAATATTATTTGGCTTGAGCAAAAACCGATCGGCACACATAATTTATTTTGCCCTCTTCCCCGTTTCACTTTGCATGTACACTACTGGTCAAAAGTTTTGAAACACGACTGAAATGTTTCTCATGATCTTAAAAATCTTTTGATCTGAAGGCGTATGCTTAAATGTTTGAAATTAGTTTTGTAGACAAAAATATAATTGTGCCACCATATTCATTTATTTCATTATATAACTAAAATTTAATTTAAAAAAAATTGATGAAAGAAATTGATGACTTTGACCAAATAATAAAGAAAAGCAGCCAATAAGTGCCCAACATAGATGGGAACTCCTTCAGTACTGTTTAAAAAGCATCCCAGGGTGATACATCAAGAAGTTGGTTGAGAAAACGTCAAGAGTACATGTCTTCAAATTCTAGGCAAAGGGTGACTACTTTGAAGATGCTAAAATATAACACAGTTGTAATTTATTTTGGATTTTGTTTAGTCACAACATAATTCCCATAGTTCCATTTATGTTATTCCATAGTTTTGATGACTTTACTATTATTCTAAAATATGAAAAAAAAAAAAAAAAAAAAAAATTATAATAAAGAATAAGTGTTTCAAAACTTTTGACCGGTAGTGTAAACTTTACCGGCATTATTAATGGCTTATAAAATGTGCGCAATTGTTGTTCTCAAAGCTGTTTACATTTCGCAGTCAGAAGCACATCATTATAAGTCCCATGTCATCATTGGTTTCTTACATTGTTGGTTTTTTTAATAAGCTGTTTTTTTATACTTATATATCAATTATCTTAGTTTCTTATTTTTATAGCTTTATTTTTACTTGAAAAACGCATTTTTTAAGCCTAGAGTTTGCACATAAGATGTGCCAGTTTCTCTTTCTAAAAATATAATATATAAATTCAAGTACAAAAAAAATCCAGTTAGTTTAATTTTTAAGATCACAAATAATATATATATATATATATATATATATATATATATATATATATATATATATATAACAGTAAAGTGAAGACTCAGGGGAGCAGGCCTTATGGGAAAAATTGCAAAGAAAAAGCCACTTTTGAAACAGAAAAACAAAAAGAAAAGGTTAGAGTGGGCAAAGAAACACAGACATAGGACAACACATAATTGGAAAAGAGTGTTATGGATCTTAACCCCATTGAGCTTTTGTGGGATCAGCTAGACTGTAAGGTGCGTGAGAAGTGCCCGACAAGACAGCCACATCTATGGCAAGTGCTACAGGAAGTGTGGGGTGAAATGTCACCTGACTATCTGGACAAACTGACAGCTAGAATGCCTATTATTTTTATTTTTATTATTATTATTATTATTATTATTATTATTATTTGTGATCATATCTTAAAAATGAAACTAACTGGAATTTCTTTGATTCTTGGATTTTGATTTTTTGATTTCAATTGATATATATTGGTCGTCATATTAAACAAAATCACTTTTGGAATTTACAGTACTCAGGTTTTAAGGTTTTATCTCAGTTTTTATTTTTGCTATAGTTAAAGGAATTTTCATTTGGGTTTGACTTTCTAAAAACATATTGTCAGATGTCTGGAGACCTGTATATGATCCAATACAGCACTGCTGCTGCTGATGTCAGTTCCTGTATAAGAACAGTCACTTTCCCGGTATGACCTAATCTTATGTTTCTGGTTACTCTGGGGGAGGTGGTGTGAAAAATCTTGAGATATCTGCCCACTGCTGACACAATAGCATTGAAAATGTTGCAATACAAAGATGATGTAGTTTTTATATTCTTTCATAAAGAGACATTTTGACTGTAGAGCCAGTCAATTATAATGAAATCATTTCAATGCAGAAAATCCCCAATGCTTTTTATTTCAAGAAACTTTATTTCTGTGAAATATGTGACACTTCATTTTGTGTCTGTGTCAGGAATTATAGTACAACAACAGTACAAATCCAGATGGAAGACATTATAGCTTGACATATATAATAAAACGTATTTTTATGCATGACATTTGAATCTACAGTATGCAAGTCAATTATTATGATGGAAAAAATCTTTAAAAAATGGCAATTCAAAATATTGAACTTTTGACTTTTTAATTATACAGTACATCATTTGGTGCAAAACACTGTGTATTAAAATAAAAAATAAGAAGTTCTGTAAAGATCATTATATAATTTATCTTCACTTAAATGTAGGCCTATGAAAAAAAATAATGTTTGATCATTGGATTAGGAATGGCACTGTGACCATTCATGCTACATTAATTGTTTTTGGTTTTCTTTCATATACAATGTGTGTATATACTAAATAAAAGAAGTACGGTATAACATACTCTTTTGTAACATGATAAAAATACATTACACAGCATTGAATTTGCAGCATCAAGAGGCATTCCTGATATGAAAACAAATTTCAACCTGTTTTGTTAGTTGATTTGTTTTAAAGTCAAGAATGTTTGGTTCTATTACAACATTTTTACTTTGTTTTGTCAAGTGATTGCTAGTACACAGCTACCCTCCTCTTCAGTGACCTCTTTTGTCTGCTTGCTGTCCCCACTGGTCGAATCTTAATTTCAGCAAAGTCAAGAGACTGCAGGTGCCCCTTCCATGGTTCCCAATTTACCCCCTGGAAGACACAATCAGGAATTTGTGCAAACTTTAAATTATCATTCTGTTACTCTTTCATCATAGACCTGCCTATCATTGGCTACAATCTCCAACAGAAAGTTTTTCATGTAAAAATGGGTGGTAATTTACCTGCGCACGTATGCCAGAAATTGTTATTTTGCTTAACAACAGTTTATTTTTGCAAATTCTAATTCAATTCTTTTTCAAATTAAATCTGTGTTTAAAAATGCTAATTACAAAGCATTTTTTCACAATGAGAACCAATGAGATTTGCTGTTACTGATGTAGCTGCCATATTTGCTTAAGCGCTTTATTAATGATTTGAGAATGAATAACAAATTAAAGGAATATTCCAGGTTTAATACAAGTTCAGCTCAATTGAAAGCAGTTGTGGCATAATTGATTACCACAAAAATTAATTTTGACTTGCCACTTTAAAAAAAAAAAAAAAAATCTGGGTTACAGTGAGCACTTACAATGGAAGTGAATGGGTCCCATCCGTAAATGTTAAAATACTCACAGTTTCAAAAGTATAGCCACAAGACATAAATAATATGCATGTTAACATGATTTTAGTGTGATAAAATCACCTACTAACCTTTTGTGTGTACAGTTATAGCCAAGTTTGCAACTTCATTGCCATGTCGATATAATGTCAACAAACCCTAAAATGACTACAATAATGACGATTTAAACAACATTACAGCTCAAATAATACACAAGTTTGAACAGAAGAATTAATGTAAGTGCTTTTATAAAATTATATGGTTCACATTTCAGCCTTTAAACACTCCAAAAATTGGCCCCATTCACTTTCATTTAAGTGCCACATTGTAACCTTGATTTTGTATTTATTTATTTATTTTTCAAGATAAGATGGGACAAGTTAAAATAATTTTTTTTGGTAATCAATATTATGCCACAAATGCTGTTGACTGAGCTTAACTTGTATTGAACCCGGAATATTTCTTTAAATTATGGTCTGTTCATCGCTTAGATGATTGCATCAAATCACTTCAGAGAATTTGGAATATAGTGCATGAGTTGTATCAATTACTTTTATTGTGGTTTTATGGTGTTATTTTGCCCTTTTTTCCAGATTGACAGACCGGAGTCACTATTCACTGTCATTATGACAAATAAACCCAGTGAATACTTTTTAAAAATTCATCTTTTGTCTCCCACAGAAGAAATAAAATCCTACCAGTCTGGCACAAAATTTGGATGAGAATTTTCATCTTTTATAATATACATTTAATGCTGAAATTATCGGATACTTATGTAAAAAATGACAAATGTAAATATATTTTAAAAGTTGTTCCTACTTTTTCAAAACTTGTACCCCTAACACTTAAGCTTTGAACTTAGTTTAGAGGAAAACATTTTCAACCCTTTTTTGTTCTCCTCATGAAAAACTTTTTAAAATACCTGTTCACCTCAAAGAAAGAAAGAGGGATTCTAATGGAAACAGAAATCTCCAACCAGCCTTAAAGTATGTCTGAATTGAGGAATTATAAGATCTGATAGATTCAGGGCACTGCTTTTCTTTTGAATTCCCCTCAGAGTGTTGCAATTTGAGAGCTCCCTCTGCTGGTTATTACTGTATATCTCATTAACACAGAATAAACAATATCTGAAAGACAGAGACTAAGTTCAGAATAGCATTCTCCCATACTACTCTTACTATTTCTGCCATTTACAGACATGGCTGTAATAGTAGAGTAGTATGGTAATATGATATTCCAAACAGCATATCTCCTCATTGAGTGACCAAGTTGCAACACTCTCTAAAGCAAGTCTTTTTAAAAATATCACAGTTTGCTCTATAAGAAAAATCTCTGGAACTCACCATGCTGTGTCTGTTGTCCCCGAATTTGCCATTAAGATTGGCCAGATGGCAGTTCTTATACCACCAGGCACCTTGGTGAGTAAAAGCACAGTTTCCAAGAGCAATGTCATTGTCTGAATCAATTGTGGAGAAAGACCCTCCCTGATGGTATGTCATGGCATCACCTGTGAAGAATTGGTCATTATTATTTACATGACTTTGCTTAACTTGGTACAACAGATTACATAATTACATAATCAAACTTACCAGCATTTCCTTTGTAGCTGCCAATGGTAAGTTTATATTTCTGTTTGACCGGTGCTAATTTGAAGTTATCATAGACTGCATATACCCGCTCTGATCCCAAGCCAAGATCGAAACGCACCTCATACTGTATGGGAGTATTGGTCAGCTCATGAATCTTCTCCAAGCCTGGTCAATGCAAGACAAAAGTGTAAGTGCAGCTCAAATTCATATCTGGATTTATAATGAACCAAATACATGTTCCTGCTAAAAAAGGCCAGCTTAAACAGCATGCAAATTCCCATGATGGTCTAGGCTAGTTAGTGCTGGTTTGGTGCTGGTGAAGCTGGCTGACCAGCATGGCCTTTCTAATGAAGCTAGTTAAGATAGCTTAAAAGTCTGGTGCATACACCAGCACACCAGCATCCCATGCTGAGGGACCAGCACCCAAAACATCAAAACATAAGCTGATGACCAGCAATACTGGTCTTTTCAGCAGGGAAAGAAAAAGTTCGCCCAAAAAAAAAAAATCTGTCATAATATGCTCACCCTCATGTTGTTCAAAACCTGCAGAGGTGGGTAGAGTAGCCAAAAACTGTACTCAAGTAAAAGTACAATTACTTAAAAAAATAATTATTCAAGTAGAAGTAAAAGTACTAACATAAATAATTACTTGAGTAAGAGTAAGAAAGTATCCAATTGAAAGAGTACTCAAGTAGTGAATAACTCGTTACTTTCATAATGACATAATGGACATTAACTTCCCTATATTCCATTACATAATACACATTTAACATATATTACAGTATTATTATTATTATTATTATTAATGGAAATTCTGTCATCATTCACCATCATGTTGTTTCAAACCCATATGACTTTCTTTCTTCCATGCAACACAATAAGGAGATATTAGACAGAATGTTTGACTGAGTCAATATTTACTTTCAGTGAAAGGGGTTGTTTTTTTTTTGTTTTTTTTTTTTGTTTTTTCCTCCATATTTTGAAAGTGAATGGTGATGAGACTCTCAGTCTCTAACATTCTGTCTAACATATTTTGTGTTCCACAGAATAAAAAGGGTCACAAAGGTTTGGAACAATATGAGGGTAGGGAAATAATGACAGAATATTACATTATGGCTGAGCTATCACTTTAAAGGGTTAGTTCACCCAAAAATGAAAATTCTCTCATCATTTACTCACCATCATGCCATCCCAGATATGTATGACTTCCTTTCTTCTGCAGAACACAAATTAAGTGTTTCAATATTTCAGCACTGTAGGACAGTACAATGCAAGTGAATGGGTGCTAAAATTTTGATGCTCCACAAAGCACATAAAGGCAGCATTAAAGTAATCCATATGACTCAAGTGGTTAAATCCATATCTTCAAAAGCGATATAATAGGTGTGGGGGAGAAACAGTCATTTTTTGCTAGACATCACCAAAAAACACAAGAAGAAGAATGTGAAAGTGATCTGTTTCTCATCCACATGTTCTCATAACACATCGCTTCTGAAGATATTGATTTAACCACTGGAGTCTTATGGATTACATTTATACTGACTTATTTGATCAGTATTTTTTTTTTTTTTTTAGCTTTAAAATGTTGCCACCCATTCCCTTGCATTGTATGGACCAAAGGAGCTGAGAAATTCTTCTAAAAATCTTAATTTGTGTTCAGCAGATGAAAGAAAGTCATACACATCTGTGATGACATGAGGGTGAGTAAATGATGAGAATTTTCATTTTTGGGTGAACTATCCCTTTAAGGGCTCTTGTCAGCTCTAGATGAATTTGCCAATAAGAAGAGAGATTTGGAAACCTTTCTAGTAATTATTATGGTGAATACGTCCTCGTTACTTGCGTAAACTCCGTTCCCTGATGGAGGGAACGAGACGTTGTGTCGATGTAGTGACACTAGGGGTCACTCTTGGGAGCCCGAGACACCTCTTGTCTTTGATAAAAGGCCAATGAAAATTGGTGAGTGGTATCTGCATACCACTCCACCAGACATACGGGTATAAAAGGAGCTGGTATGCAATCACTCATTCAGGTTTTATACTGAGGAGCCGAGACAAGGTCCCAGCCATTTCAGCGGGTAGTTCAGCATTGTGGCAGGAGGGACACAACGTCTCATTCCCTCCATCAGGGAACGGAGGTTACGCAAGTAACCAGGACATTCTGTCACTCACTCGACGTTGTGTCGATTTAGTGACACTAGGGGTCCCTATACAAAAACGGCGCAACTGGCTGAACTGTGTTACATGAACTGGTGGTGAGTGACAGGCAGACCACTGTGTGCCACGTAGCCAGCGCACCAGGCCGACACGTAACCTCCCCCAACATAGTTATGAGTGTCGAACGGCCCTTTGGGGACAAGTCGACTACCCAAAAGATAGAGACGGGCTAGCCCAGTCGTAGCCTCTTATCCCCTTTTTTTCCCACTCCCAAAAAAAAGGGGGATTAACCGACAGGGCCCACCAGGTCTAGTCGGGGGGGGTGTCCCTCCCAAGGGGAAGACACCGTGGAGACCACACACTGCCCAGAGAGAGGGGGGGTATTTAAGTGGAAATACGTCACATGGTCTTACTGAGCTTTGTCGGAAGTATGCCATGTGGAGAAGTCCCATGGTAGGTCCTACGCTACGGGGGAGGAGTTACCACAAGCATGGTGACTGGTGCAGAGGGGCCTCTGCCCATGGAAGACACATTTTACCAACAGGGAAACGAATTAGTGGAAGATATACGTCGCATGGGGTTACCTACGGGGAACCACCACATACGGAGCACCAACCCCAGTACAGGGCTTAGTTAGCACGTGTACTGAGCCGGCAGCGAGTCTCTCCGCAAACTCATCTGCCACAGGGCTCGGAGGAAATCAACCAGGGAACACAGTTTGTGAACACTACTGGGAGTCAACGGCGCAAGTCTTCAGCTCAGGGGAGGTGAAAGGCGCTATGCGCAAGTGATACACCCGGCTGGCTGTCCCGGACTTACCTGCTTGTGCGTGCAACTACACGGGACGAAACCGGTTCCACCTGGAGATTGTAGAACCTCGCAAGGTGTTGGGTGTTGCTCAGCCTTGATTCTTGGGAGGCGAACAGGTCTACCTGTGCCTGCCTGAACTGACTCCAAATCAGCTGGACCACCTGAGGGTGGAGTCTCCACTCTCCCCTGAGAGTAACCTGCCGTGACAGCGCGTCCGCTGCAGTGTTGATGTCGCCCAGGATGTGAGTGGCTCGCAGCGACTTGAGGTGCTGCTGACTCCAGAGGAGGAAACGGTGGGCGAGTTGTGACATACAATGGGAGCGCAGACCGCCTGTTGTCTGTCCGAGCTAACACATGCTTGCCCTGGATCCTCCACAGGGTGAGAAGAATTGCCAGCAACTCAGGCAGTTGATGTGCCAATGCAGCTGTGGGCCTGTCCATAAGCCGGCGGCTGCGTGCCCGTTGTATACAGTGCCCCAGCCCATTTTGGAGGCGTCTGTCGTAACCAAAACGCACCTGGAGACCTGCTCTAGGGGAATGCCTGCCCGTAGAAACGTGAGGTTGGTCCAAGGGCTGAAGAGATGGTGACAGATTGGCGTGAGGGCCACGCGATGTGTCCCGCAGCGCCATGCCCATCTCAGGACTCGAGTCTGAAGCCAGTGCTGAAGCAGTCTCATATGCATCAACCCGAGCGGAGTGGCCACCGCTGAGGATGCCATATGCCCCAGGAGCCTCTGAAAGAGTTTCAGTGGAACTGCTGTTTTCTGTCTGAATGCCTTCAAACAGGTCAGCACCGACTGTGCATGCTCGTTCGTGAGGCGCACCGTCAACGAGACTGAGTCCAACTCCAAACCGAGAAAAGAGATGCTCTGAACTAGGAGGAGCTTGCTCTTTTCCCAGATGACCTGAAGCCCTAGTCGGCCGAGGTGTGAAAGAACCAGGTCCATGTGTGCACACAACACATCCTGAGATTGAGCTAGAATTAGCCAATCATCGAGATAGTTGAGGATGCGAATGTCCACTTCCCTTAGCGGGGCAAGGGCTGCCTCTGCGACCTTCGTGAAGATGTGAGAGGACAAGGACAGACCAAAAGGGAGGACCTTGTACTGATAAGCCCGACCCTCGAATGCAAACCGCACAAAGGACTGTGTCAAGGTAGAATCGAGACGTGGAAGTACGCGTCCTTCAGGTCTACCGCCGCAAACAAATATTGATGCCGGACACTCGCTAGAGTGCGTCTTTGTGTCAGCATCTTCAACGGGAGTCTGTGTAAAGCCCGGTTCAGTACTCGCAGGTCCAACATTGGCCGCAACCCACCACCTTTTTTCGGTACAACGAAGTAGGGGCTGTAAAACCCCTTCTTCATCTCGGCCAGAGGGACAATCTCGTTGGACGTACCGGCGGGTGGGGCCTCGCGGCGGGGCGGAGCCTGAGGTGCCACACCGTGTCGTGGCCGTGCTGAGTTCTGGGACATCGAAGTACTTACCTGGCTCCTTGTGACCACCCCCGGAACATCCTGGGACGGGGGAGGAAGAGGCCTGTCCTCGTGACCTGTGGAGACTGTTACATCGGGGGCAGATTTGAGCCACAGCTGGGCACTCAGGGGTGGGGAGACCGCCACTGGAGCGCCAAACCTGCCAAAATGGAGTGGTGGACTGTGGTTGTGATGACGGCCGTGCACACTGGGTATGTGACCCAGGGTTCTTGGCGGCCGTGAGACGGGTGGCGTCTGCTTACTGCGGTGCAGTCACCGCAGGGGGATGCCCTTGGCATCGAGCAGACGGGGAGTGGGATCTTGAGCTGCGCCGGGCAGGATGTGCCGGATAACCTCCGTCTGCTGCTTCACCGCTGAGAACTGCTGGGCAAAGTACTCAACGGTGTCGCCGGAATGGCCAACCTGGGAAATGGGGGCAGCAAGGAACCGTGCCTTGTCGGCCTCTCCCATCTTGACCAGGTTGAGCCAAAGGTGGCACTCCTGGACCACCAAGGTGGACATCGCCCGCTGGAGAGACCGTGCCATGACCTTCGTCACCCGGAGAGCAAGGTCGTCGCCAGCAGTCGGAGCGCAGCTCCTGCATCAATCCCGTTGCGGAACTACCGTCGTGCAGTTCCTTTAGCGCCTTGGCTTGGTGGACTTGCAGGAGAGCCATGGCATGCAGGGCAGAGGCAGCTTGTCCAGCGGTACCGTAGGCTTTGGCCATCAGGGACGATGTAAACCTGCAGGCCTTGGATGGGAGCTTTGGGCGCCCGCACCAGGTGGCGGTGCTCTGCGGGCATAGGTGCACCGCGAGCACATTATCCACCGGGGGGATTGCCGAATAACCCTTGGCCGCCCCACCATCGAGGGTAGTGAGGGCGGGGAAGCTGAAAGATCAGGACAGGGCAGTAAAAGGTGCCTCCCATGACCTTGTCAGCTCTTCATGCACTTCCGGGAAGAAAGGAACAGTGTCGGGGCATGGCTGTGAGCGGCACCGTGAGCCTAGGAACCAATCATCGAGCCGTGAGGGTTCAGAGGAGAGCGGAGGGTCCATGGGGGGATACCCGGTGGAGGTGGTCCCATTGGGGTCCCCAAATTGCCCCCAGTCCTAGCCGCGCTGGCCTCATACCCGTTGGTAGAAGGACCGAGGCGGGGAGCCTCTGGGGTGACTTGCTTTCTTACGAAGGTAAGCCGCGACCGCATCGTTGCAATGGACATGTTCTCACAATGAGTACATGACCCATCCACGAACGCTGTCTCCGTGTGAGCAGGGCCCAGATATGAAAGACAGTGATCGTGGCCGTCAGAGGGTGAGAGATAACGAGCGCAACCAGGAATAACACACAAACGGAAAGGCATCTGTAAAAAGACGCGTCTTTAAAAAGACGTTCCATGTGTGCCGCTCTTTTAGAGAAATATACTCTTTTATTTCTGCCAAAGCACCCAGGGGCATTCTCTGCAGTGCACCAGTGCAGAGGGGGGAAGAAGCCGCTGAAATGCGCCATCAGATCCAGCAGATGTGAATGAACAGCCGTGGGAATTCAGATCAGTGAGCATCAACCGTTCAGCTCTGAAGAGAAAATCTGAATGAGTGGTTGCATACCAGCTCCTTTCATACCCATATGTCCGGGGGAGTGGTATGCAAATACCACTCGCCAAATTTCATTGGCCTTTTATCAAAGACCAGAGGTGTCTCAGGCTCCCAAAAGTGACCCATAGTGTCACTACATTGACACAATGTCTTGTTCCCTCCATCAGGGAACGGAGGTTACACAAGTAACCATGACGTTATTCTTTTAAGATCCCTTTTCTATTTTTGCATTGCTCTGAATACTGAATTGTTAGTTTTATTTCATGCTGAATATATTAAATTACTTTTTGACCAATTATTACTTGATTAAAATACCATAATAACATACAGAGAGGCAAAACATATTGATACATTTTAAAATGTATTCTTTATTTAAATGTATACAGAATTTTGCCATTAAGCTTAAGAAATCTTTATAATTCACTGAGGTGATATTATTTTAACTCAGGAGACTGCACACAGTGGAAATGATAATTCTGTGGATGATTTAAATATTTGTTTATAACATGTAGGTTATAATAACTTTGGTGCTGTTTATGGTCGGATGAGGGCGCTATGCGCCCAGAAATGCAACCCAGCTTGTATTGGATTATTTAAAGATACTAAAGTATAACAAATCAATATAATAATGTACATTTGATAATATGTGTTTACTCTTTATATTAACATATATATTAAAAAGTGACAAACAAAAATAAAATGTATTGTATTAATATATTATTTAATAAAAATAACAAGGCCCAAGTATTTTAAAAGTTCATATGTGATGTTGTTTCTGCGACAGCCCTAGAGCCCTGACGCTTGCTGTTTACGTCAGTGTCCGAATTTACTCACTCATTTTGTTCACTCACTGCTGAGATGTAGTGCACTCACTGCTGAGATATAGTGCACTCACTGCCATTCACTATATAGGAAATAGTGAATGAGTGAAAGATTTCGGACACAGCCACTCTCTTCGCCATACGATCACCTCACGCCCACACATCTCTAACACGCCCCTCGCTTTGCATGCCCAGAAATGCTGTCTGTTCGTGCTCCAGTTGTCAATAACGTGAACGGCAGTGCAAAAGGCATTTATTTACACTTAACTTGGATGTTTACATAGATTTATACAGTTAATCAGCCCGAAGTAGCTGCAATTGTTTCCAGTATCCCTGCGAGAGCATGGGGTAAATGAGCAAATACATTTCATTATATGTCGGACAAAGTGCACTGATATATTACTGCAGATTTAAAAATGTACACTTAAAAACTGATGCCATAAGAGCCCAGTTACAGAATCACCCTGAAAATGACCATCACCATGTCACAGAAAAGTCCGTGTTAGCATTAGAGCCACAACTTACCTCGACTTACTGCCTTAAATTGAAGCTGAGATTTAAATCTTGAAATATCAGCTTGTCTTGGTGTTAAATGAAGGCATTGCATAACAAAACTATTCTTTTTTCACTGTGCGGAGCGAAGAAAGTGTTTCACTTTGAAGAGCTTGATGCTGCAGCAGTGATGGACTCGGCTTGAGTGACGGTCTGTGACAGCGTGCGCAGCTGTGTGAACTTCCACTGTTGTAAAAGTCCCACTCAATAATCTCTCAATAAATTTCACATTAACTAAAATTAAACCCTGTAATGTAAGGACAGGAATGCCGCCCATTGTAACGAAGTAAAAGTAAAAAAATTTCATTAGAAATTTACTTGAGTGAGAATAAAAAGTACCCACTTTTAAATCTACTCTAAAAGTACATTTTTTTCCAAAAAGTTACTCAAGTAAATGTAACGGATTATATGTAGCGTGTTACTACCCACCTCTGCAAACCTGCATGAGTTCTTGCATTCAACACAATCTTGTTTCTAACCAAAAACCCATCGTATGCCTTCAGAAGACTTGGATTATGACAGATGGGTCACATTGACCATTTTTAATGATACTTTTGGGTCTTTTTAAAGTTTTAAAATTAAACACTATCCAATACACTGTATTCAAAAGATGGACCACAATATTCATTAGGTGTGTTGCACTTAAGAAAGTCATATGGGTCTGGAACAACATGAGGGTGAATAAATTATGACATCATTTTTGTTTTTGATGAACTATCCCTTTAAACATTTCAATAAGCATATTATGTGACATCTTTTTTGGAAATACCAAGCCAAAATTCATCTGTCAGCGCTCCAAAGCCTTTAATATACTCCCTCCAGCGCCTCATGAAATCTAATTTGCCAGTGTTTCGTCTCTGCAACACCTGTAGTTAGTACAAGGAATAAGTTATCAGAAATAATACTCTCATACTGTAGATACAAAATGAAAACTAAACAAACTAAATTGCTCTCTTTATAAACAATACCATGCCTTCCATTTTGTGAAGTCATCTCACAATTAAATATTTTCAAGGAAAAAATAATAATGGCACACTCACAATCCAGCCCCCACCATCAGTTGTCATGTCACAGTACACCTGCATGCTTCTGCTATGGTTGTTATTAATGTAGATTGTATAAACTCCACTCTCCATGTTTCCATTCTTTAGAATCTGAATGCAGTCCATTGGGAACTGATAGGCCAGACCCACTATAAATAATGGCAATACAATAAATGGTATGAGAAACTTGATTTCAATAAAGCACATTAGACACACACAATTAATAATAACACATTTCTGAACTGGGTGATATGCTGATACAATTGGAGGAGAGTACTTTGATTTATAAAAATTGATATAACAGTTAGTTCCGGTCCTCAAATCTGATTGGCCAAGCTGTGTCCCAAGAGTGCCGAAATTTAGTAGTATAACAGCACTATTTGTATCACTCAGCTTGTCTGTGTTTGTGGCTTTCCAAACAGTGGTAGGAGACTTCGATTCATTGTTCATTTAGATTTATTTTACTGATGTATTTGGTTAACATTTCTGTATATAATTTTTTTTCATGTCAAATTAGCAATTTTTATATTATTTGTGCTATTTCTGAGTCATTGGCTCAACTGATTCATTAAAAAGCACGAGTCGTTCATTTAACAACCAAAACAATGGAAGTCAGCGAGAACAATTAATTCACATAAAAGATTTGTTCATAAACACTGATTAGTTTACAAACAAAACACCACTAATGTAAGAACAGTGCTGAGAGTGAGTTGTGTTTGATGCTTTGGCCTCTTTAGGAAATTTTTTCTGGTGGAAAAGAAATACACAAATTAACTGGCCAATTTTTTTACGCTTTTCAATAGCCTATTTTTATTATTATTATTATTATGTTGTTGAACTGTTTGAAGTATAAAAGCAACATCACACTCGCAATCATACTATCGGTGGTCAGAATTTCAGCAAAGATGCTGAGAACAACATGGGGTCAGAAATGAGTGACAAAAAAAAGTTACAAAAATGCTCCTGAAATTCAAAATACGGTGTCCCTGCTATGAATGTATCAGTAACATCTTATGTATTTCTTAATATTTTTCTCTTGACCTATTATACATATTGAGTTCATGTTAATTTAATTTTTAGGTAATACATTCTCAGTGTAATTATTACGATGAGCATTTGTAAATAAATGTATTAAATTGACGTATAGTATATGATATAAAAGTATGACGTAGCATATTTTTATGTGGTTAGAAAAAAATATGTCCTTAAAAAAATTAAATTGCCCCTGAAAATCAAGTCCAGGGGCAAATATTGCCCCCAATGGTAAAGTTAATTTCTGGCACCTGAACAACAGCATTCTTGCTTGTATGATATTGTTTAAAATGAATGAAGCAATAAGGGATATGTATAGAAGTTTATCAGCATAGAACTATAAACGTTTATGGTACATATAGACACTAATCAGCGTTCATTACCTGTACTAAATGTTACCTCCACCACCCTACTCCTCTTTGTACCCCTGTAGGCAATAAGGGTGACAATGTACTTTCTCCCCATTGCAAGGCCAGATAGAGCAAATCTATTTTCTCCTGCAGTCAAAGTTTTTTCCACAGTCTATAACACAAAAATGAGAAAGCATACAAACAAATTAAGAATTCAATGTATCCACAATAGCAAATATCTCCTAGAAACTAACAATTCAGTATTCAGAGCAATGCAAAAATAGAAAAGGGATCTTAAAAGAATAACGTCATGGTTACTTGTGTAACCTCCGTTCCCTGATGGAGGGAATGAGACATTGTGTCGATGTAGTGACACTAGGGGTCACTCTTGGGAGCCCGAGACACCTCTGGTCTTTGAAAAAAGGCCAATGAAAATTGGCAAGTGGTATTTGCATGCCACTCCCCCAGACATACGGGTATAAAAGGAGCTGGTATGTAACCACTCATTCAGGTTTTATGCTGAGGAGCCGAGACAAGGTCCAGCTATTTCAGCGGGTAGTTCAGCATTGTGGCAGGAGGGACACAACATCTCGTTCCCTCCATCAGGGAACGGAGGTTACACAAGTAACCATGACGTTCCCTATCTGTCACTCACTCGACGTTGTGTCGATGTAGTGACACTAGGGGTCCCTATACGAAACGCCACAACTGGCTGAACTGTGTTACGTGAACTGGCGGTGTGTGACGGGCAGACCACTGTGTGCCTCATAGCCAGCACACCAGGTCGACACGTAACTTCCCCAACATAGTTATGAGTGTCAAATGGCCCTTTGGGGACAAGTCGACTACCCAAAAGATAGAGACAGGCTAAACCAGTCGTGGCCTCTTTTCCCCTTCTTTTTAATCACTCCCTAAAAAAGACCGACCTCACTCTCCGAGTGACGAAGGTCACGGTGCGGTCTCTCGGGCGGACGATGGCCACATTAGTGGTCCAGTAGCGCCACCTTTGGCTCCCGGTTCAGAGCCGACTGGGCTCTGAACCGGGAGGAGCTTGCTCTTTTCCCAGTTGACCCGAAGCCCTAGTCGGCTGAGGTGTGAGAGCACCAAGTTCCTGTGTGCGCACAACATGAGCTAGGATTAGCCAGTCATCGAGAGAGTTGAGAATGCAAATGCCCACTTCCCTTAACGGGGCAAAGGCTGCCTCTGCGACCTTCGTGAAGATGTGAGGGGACAGGGACATGCCGAAAGGGAGGACCTTGTACTGATACGCCTGACCCTCAAATGCAAACCGCAGGAAGGGTCAGTGTCGAGGAAGGATCAAGACGTGGAAGTACGCGTCCTTCAGGTCTACCACCGCGAACCAATCTTGATGCCGTACGCTCGCCAGAATGCATTTTTGTGTCAGCATCTTGAACAGGAGTCTGTGTAAGGCCCGGTTCAGTACTCACAGGTCCAAGATTGGCCGCAACCCACCGCCTTTTTTCGGTACGATGAAGTAGGGGCTGTAAAACCCCTTCTTCATCTCGGCCGGAGGGACAGGTTCTATCGCACCCTTCCGTAGGAGGGTAGCGATCTCCGTGCGCAAGATAGCAGCGTTTTCATCCTTCACCAAGGTGAAGTGGATACTGCTGAACCTGGGCGGGCGCCTGGCGAACTGAATCGCGTAGCCAAGTCAGACGGTCCGGACCAGTCATCGCAACGGATTGGAAAGCGCAAGCCATGCGTCCAAGTTCTGCGTAAGGGGGACCAAGGGGACAACGTCGTCGGACGTACCGGCAGGTGGGGCCTCACGGCGGGGCGGAGCTCGAGGTGCCACACCATGTTGTGGCCGTGCTGAGTCTAGGGACGTCGAAGAACTTACATGGCTCCTTGTGACCACCCCTGGAACAGCCTGGGATGGGGGAGAAAGAGACCTGTCCTTGTAACCCGTGGAGACTGCCACATCGGAGGCGGCTGTGGGCCACAGCTGGGCGCTCAGGGGCGGGAAGACCACCGCTGGAGCGCCAATCCTGCAAGGAAAAACCTGTGGACGGTAGTCGTGATGATGACCGTGCACACTGGGTATGTGACCCAGGGAAGAAGGAACTGCTCTTTTGCTGGACTGTTGGGTACCGCAGCCACTTGGGCATGCAGCAAAATCAAACAAAAAGGCAACAAAAAATTCTCCACCCGGCCCTCCACCGGGGGATGGAGTGGTCTTCTTACCAGCTCCATGTGAGTGGGTTTCTTCATCCTTGGGTCGCCCGTCTCAGGGGCGCTTTGACGACCTCCGTGGGTTCTTAGCGGCGAACTGTGAGACGGGTGGCGTCTCCTTCCTGCGGTGGGCTCCACGCTGGAGCCGGGCTGAAGGGGCGGGCTGCGGCGGAGCCTGTGCAGTCACCACAGGGGGACGCCCTTGGCGACGAGCAGACGGGGTGTGGGATCTTGAGCCGCGCCGGGGCAGGATATGCTGGAGAGCCTCCGTCTGTTGCTTCACCGCCAAGAACTGCTGGGCAAAGTCCTCGATGGTGTCGCCGAATAGGCCAGCCTGGGAAATGGGGGCAGCAAGAAACCGTGTCTTGTCGGCCTCACCCATCTCGACCAGGTTGAGCCAAAGGTGGCGCTACTGGACCACTAATGTGGCCATCGTCCGCCTGAGAGACCGCACCGTGACCTTCGTCACTCGGAGAGTGAGGTCGGTCGCCGAGCACAGTTCCTGCATCAGATCTGGGGCAGAACTACCCTCGTGCAGTTTTTTTAGCGCCTTGGCTAGGTGGACTTGCAGGAGAGCCATGGCGTGCAGGGCAGAGGCGGCTTGTCCAGTAGCACTGTAGGCTTTAGCCATCAGGGACGATGTGAACCTACAGGGCTTGGATGGGAGCTTAGGGCGTCCGTGCCAGGTTGTGGCGCTCTGCAGGTATAGGTGCACCGCGAGCACCTTATCCACCAGGGGAATCGCCGTATAGCCCCTGGCCGCCCCGCCATCGAGGGTAGTGAGCACGGGGGAACTGATTTCGTCAGCTCCTCGTGCACTTCCGGGAAGAAAGGCATTGGAGCGGGGCGTGGCTGCTTTGAGCGGCGCCGCGAGCCCAGGAACCAATCATCAAGCCGCGAGGGTTCAGGGGAGAGTGGATGGTTACACTCTAACCCAACGCTCGCAGCCGCCTGGGAAAGCATGTCCGTCATGTCTGCATCAGCTGAGGCTTCTGCGTCCCACTGGAAAAGCCCGCTCTCCGATGCTGCGCTCGAGAGCTCATCATCTTCGCGGGCTCCAAACAAGAGGCCAGACTCGCCGTGAGACAAGCCAGCGGACTCATCCGGAAGCTCGACTGGGGCAGACGAGCATGCTGGGGAATGGGAGGTCCGCGGGGGGATACCCGGTGGAGGCTATCCCATTGGGGTCCCCAAACCGCCTCCGTGTGGGTCACACCCAGACACGAAAGACAGCGATCATGACCATCCAAAGTTGTGAGATAATGACCGCAACCAGGAATAACACACAATCGGAAAGGCATCTTTAAAAAGACGCGTCTTTAAAAAGACGTTCCGTGTGTGCTGCTCTTTTAGAGAAATATACTCTTTTATAGAAATAAACTCTTTCAGGAAATATACTCTTTTTTTTCTGCCGAAGCGCCCAGGGGCGTTCTCTGCAGTGCACCAGTGCAGAGGAGGGCACTGCAGAGGAGGGAGAAGCCGCTGAAATGCTCCGTCAGATCCAGCAGAGGTGAATGAACAGTAGTAATTCAGCTCAGTGAGCATGACCGTTTGGCTCCGAAGAGAAAATCTGAATGAGTGGTTACATACCAGCTCCTTTTATACCCGCATGTCCGGGGTAGTGGCATGCAAATACCACTCACCAATTTTCATTGGCCTTTTATCAAAGACCAGAGGTGTCTCGGGCTCCCAAGAGTGACCCCTAGCGTCACTACATTGACACAACATCGAGTGAGTGACAGATAGGGAACTATCAATCTCCAATTTCACTTTCACATTCTTCTTCTTTTGTTTGTGGCGATTTACATTCTTTATGCATATCGCCACCTACTGGGCAGGGAGGAGAATTTATATAAAAAAAGGACTTAAATAATTATCTGTTTCTCACCCACACCTATCATATCTCTTCTGAAGATATGGATTTAACCACTGGAGTCGTATATATTTATTTATAAATATATGCATGTATGTGCTTTATGGAGCTTCCAAATTTTGGTACCCATTCACTTGCATTGTGAGGACCTACAGAGCTAAAATATTCTTCTAAAAATCTTTGTTTGTGTTCAGCAGAAAAAAGAAAGTCACACATCTGAGATGCATGAGGATGAGTAAATTATGAGATAAGTTTCATTTTTGGGTGAACTATCCCTTTAAATTGTTTGTATGTAGAACAAACCTGCATGCTGCCATCCTCGGGCCTGTAAGTCAGGATGTAGCCATCAATTTTAGCCTGAGGAGCTTTCCATGTTATAGTAGAGGTTTGCGTCTGAACGTCAATGGCTTTGAGATTTTTGGGTGCATCAATCTCTGAGGATCAACAAACAGAGGGCTCAGTCAAATGGAGTTTGTGTGGAAACATGTGTGATTAAACTGTGTGGAAATAATCTGAATGTGACAATACTCAATCTTAATGATTTATGAAAACATTAATGGATTTTAAAAATCTGTCCTTAAAACTATGAGGTTTAATGTACCAATTAATGCATAATACATTTATGAATACTTCCACTTTAAAGGAATAGTTTACTGAAAAATGAAAATTCTGTCATTATTTACTTACCATGTTCCAAACTTTTATGCTGTTATTATGGTGTTTTTCGTCTTTTTTGGAGCTTTTAATCAAAGCTTTAAACCAGAATAATTAACTGTCATTGCACCATAATAAACAGTATGTGGGTTTGAAACAACATGAGGGTGAGGTTGAGTAATTATGACAGAATCTTTCATTTTTGGGTGAACTATTCCTTCAACCTCTATTTGCAGATTTAATTCAGTTATCTGCTGAGTAAAGACATTGGCAAAGACCTTTGTCATGCTTCATTTGGCATTTGGAAGCAGAAGTAGAAAGCATGAGCACAGAGCCATACTGCCTGCTTAAATCAGATAACCTGTTTCAGCCTCAGTTGAGGCTTTTCTGCTAGAGCGAGAGCCTTTCACAGCCCAGACGTAGACTGTGTAGACAATTCCCGGCCTCAGTCCAGTGAACCTGTAGGAGGTGCTGTCAGCTCCTACTTGAACCTCCTGACTGGAGCCATCAATAGAGCTGTAGCTCAGCATGTAGCAATCAATGTCTGCCTGCACCTTGTCCCACGTCACCAATGCTGAGTCCTCCGTCACCTCTCTGGTTAAGAGGTTAGTAGGAGCATCTATTTCTAAAAAGCAATTTGTACAAAAAGGTTAATGCATTATACAGTTGTGCTCAAAAATTTGCATACCCTGGCAGAAATTGTGAAATTTTGGCATTGATTTTGAAAATATGACTGATCATGCAAAAAAAAACTGTCTTTTATTTAAGAATAGTGATCATATGAAGCCATTTATTATCACATAGTTGTTTGGCTCCTTTTTAAATCATAATGATAACAGAAATCACCCAAATGGCCCTGATCAAACGTTTACATACCCCTGAATGTTTGGCCTTGTTACAGACACACAAGGTGACACACACAGGTTTAAATGGCAATTAAAATTGCAACTAGTGTCTGTGTATAAATAGTCAATGAGCTTGTTAGCTCTCACATGGATGCACTGAGCAGGCTAGATACTGAGCCATGGGGAGCAGAAAAGAACTGTCAAAAGACCTGTGTAACAAGGTAATGGAACTTTATAATGATATGAAAAGGATATAACAAGATATCCAAAGCCTTGAAAATACCAGTCAGTACTGTTCAATCACTTATTAAAAAGTGGAAAATTCGGGGATCTCTTGATACCAAGCCAAGGTCAGGTAGACCAAGAAAGATTTCAGCCACAACTGCCAGAAGAATTGTTCGGGATACAAGAAAAATCCACAAGTAACCTCAGGAGAAATACAGGCTGCTCTGGAAAAAGACTGTGTGGTTGTTTCAAGGAGCACAATACAACGATACTTGAACAAAAATGAGCTGCATGGTCGAGTTGCCAGAAAGAAGCCTTTACTGCACCAATGCCACAAAAAAAGCCCGGTTACAATATGCCCGACAACACCTTGACACGCCTCACAGCTTCTGGCACACTGTAATTTGGAGTGACGAAACCAAAATAGAGCTTTATAGTCACAACCATAAGCGCTATGTTTGGAGAGGGGTCAACAAGGCCTATAGTGAAAAGAATACCATCCCCACTATGAAGCATGGTGGTGGCTCACTGATGTTTTGGGGGTGTGTGAGCTCTAAAGGCACGAGGAATCTTGTGAAAATTGATAGCAGACAATTTGCATTCTTCTGCACAAAAGCTGCGCATGGGACGGTCTTGGACTTTCCAGCATGACAATGACCCTAAGCACAAGGCCAAGTTGACCCTCCAGTGGTTACAGCAGAAAAAGGTGAAGGTTCTGGAGTGGCCATCACAGTCTCCTGACCTTAATATCATCGAGCCACTCTGGGGAGATCTCAAACGTGCGGTTCATGCAAGACGACCAAAGACTTTGCATGACCTGGAGGCATTTTGCCAAGACGAATGGGCAGACATAGACAACTATTACAAAAGACTGCATGCTGTCATTGATGCTAAAGGGGGCAATACACAGTATTAAGAACTAAGGGTATGCAGACTTCTGAACAGGGGTCATTTCATTTTTTTCTTTGTTGCCGTGTTTTGTTTTATGATTGTGCCATTCTGTTATAACCTGTAGTTGAATATGAATCCCTTAAGAAATAAAAGAAATGGGTTTTGCCCGCTCACTCATGTTTTCTTTAAAAATGATATAAAATGATAACTGGTATATTACCAATTCTCCAAGGGTATGCAAACTTTTGAGCACAACTGTATGTTGGTGTTGTAAGCATGAAGGACGAAAAGGTATTAGTGAGGATGAAAGAAAATTGGTCTATCTCCATTTTCTTTTTTTCTTTTTTTTTGGTGGGGGTGTACAGTGAGGATAGAAGCCAAACCAGTGAAATTACAGATAAAAGATAATTTTTTCCTTGTGAGAAGAGTTTTGTCATGTGATTTAAAGGTGCTGTAAGCAATTTTAGCCAATTGTTAACTTCCACTAGACAATGAATTAGACCTAGGACACCTATTTTAGTGATATAAAACAGGTAGTAGGGACATTTGATGTAGGATATTAAAAAATTGCATACAGCACCTATAATAAAACAGACAAGAGACATCTGTATTCAAGAGAGTAGATGACTCCTGGACTTAGACTAGTGAACCTGTAGGTGGTGCTGTTTACTTCTAGTCAAATGTCCAGAACATCACTTCCATCAACAGAACTGAAGCTTTGCCTGTACTGTAGCCATTGATGTTCTCACACTTCACTGGTCAAAAGGTTAGTAGGAATATGTAATTCTTAAAAGACAATTACACATTGGGTTAAAGGTGCAGTATGTAATTTCTGTGCCACTATTGGCACCAAATGGAATTGCAATTATATTCCATTGTTCATATCTTAAAAGTAATTAGATTACAGTAACTAATTACTTTGTAATCGAATACACCAAACACTGCCTATAATTCAGCAGAAAATAATTCAACATTACACACATCACTTTTAATGGACATTTCTACATTAGAGCCATGCAGAATTGGGCAGTTTGTCTGTTGAAACATAAGGCTGCATGTCTGAGTATAGCATAAGAACTCTAAACCACTGGAATTTAGGGAGTGTCATTTTTACCCATAGGACAAGTCAAATGTGACTGAGCATCATTTTTATTCTGCTCATCGGAACAAAGTATCTTACGCAAAGAGCAATTTCAGGCACAGATGGCATGTCCATGGACTGCTCATGGGCTGTGTGATGCATATTGCTCACAATTATGGCAAAATAAGAGCTTTCTCAAAATAGCAAGCTTCAATTTGATTGCCTGGCTTTATGTAATTTCTGGGAATAATGTTTACAAAGTACCAGACCCCTGTAAGGTAGTGCATCAGAGGACAATGTCATTGTTGGATTCAATGAAATTTATAAGGTCTGTGCCATCGTATATTTGAAATATATTCTGTTGTGTTTGGGGTAGAGGTTGACTGATAGTGGATTTTGCCTATACCGATAATTAAGGTGGTGGAAAAGGTTGATTACAGATTAATTGGCTGATAGTTTTTAGAAACTGATTCATATTTTCTTAGTCGGCACAGAGTAAAAAAGTACAAAATGAATTAAATCCCAGATGTAGTTTATTTTGTAACCAAAATCCCAAGAAAAAAAAGAAGATTGAGTGCACACTGGGGACCTTTAATATAAAAAAAGCCTGGAATACACCATGGACTCTTATTTTGAAATGACGGAGACTTGGCCCCATTATAATGCTCTATTTGTAATATTTACCAAACTAAGCTTTTTATAGCCTATAAATTATCATTATTCACAATATATGAAGTTTCAGACACGATGTATGTGCTGATGAGGGACGTTTTCATATAGTTGCATTTTTCTTTGCATGCCCTCGCTTCATTTAAAAAAACTGCTACTATCGGCATATATTTTTGCCAATAACCAATAGTTCCATAAAGCACTGATTAATCGTAAAACTGATATTTAGGTCTACCTAGTTTGGGGCACTTAATAACAATAAAATGAGAGATATTTTACCTAAACGTTAAGGACAAACAAACTGTAATTGGTTGTTTTACTTTCTCGCTTAAGAGGGCAGTTCTCGGCCAGAATAAGCCGCAAAGTGTATCAAATTTTATGCTGATAGTCAAAAGTCTGGCTACACAAGATAACACATTTTTGCTGATGTAAATTATAAAAATTCACATTTGAATGAACTGAAATAGTAACAGCCTTATTTCTTTAAACAGATAAACTGTTAAAACAGAGAACTCCTGTGTTAGTTTGCATGTGCTCAATCAGGAAGATACAATTCTGAAACCTGTTTCTGCATCCGTAGAGCTCTTTTTGCTAGATCGCTGGCCCTTGACAGCCCAAACATAGATTGTGTAGACAACCCCTGGCTTCAAACCAAGGAAACTGTAGGAGGTGCTGTCAATTCCCACTTGAACCTCCTGACTGGAACCATCAATAGAGCTGTAGCTCAGCATGTATCCATCAATGTGTGCCTGCACCTTGTCCCACGTCACCCTTGCTGAGTCCTCTGTCACCTCTTTGGCCATGAGGTTAGTAGGAGCGTCTATGTCTAAAAAGTCATTTATAAAAGAGGTTAATGCACCAATATTTCTGCATTAAAGCCATGCATGTATGGACAGTGAAGCTGGGGAGATGTAAGATGATGCATG
The DNA here is from genome assembly GCF_019703515.2 of Myxocyprinus asiaticus. Lineage (NCBI taxonomy): Eukaryota > Metazoa > Chordata > Actinopteri > Cypriniformes > Catostomidae > Myxocyprinus > Myxocyprinus asiaticus. The sequence continues at coordinate 36,916,890 of NC_059349.1, forward strand.
TCCATGTAAAGGAATGCATCACTAAACCAGGAAGGTAGTCAGTTTATCCATTTAATACTGGGTCTAACATCTCATATTAATACAAATGGCTATGTATCAAGGCTATTAAGAGCAAATACTATTTTTTTCCTATCACATATTTACCTCTTGGATCAATATAGTTTTTTATCTGTGATGTTGGTTGCTCTTTAAAAAAGTTAGGCAAAATTAATAACTTTAATGTAAATTTGGAAATGCAATGTGCTTATGAAAAGTGCAATTTTCTCAAATTAGTTCTCAACAGCTTGATTAATGCACAGTATGTTGTGTTGGGACGTTCCAATTCATCACTAAACCACAAAGGCAAAAATAATTTATTTTTGTGAAAAAATAATACTATAATGAATTAACAAGATGTTCTACAACAGCATGCTTAAAAGCAAGGATTAAGCATGCTTATGGGAATTTATACATATAATATGTATAATTTTTACACTGTGAAAATTTTTCTTGTAAATTCATATATATGCCAGCCATACTGTTAAAATGTGATCTAACTAATCTCATTGTACCTGTACAATGACAATAAAGAGTTTGACTATTGACTATTGATGATAATCACGATAACAATCACATCAATGACAGTAAAAATAGTGATGACTGTAAGGGCCTGTGTACTGACCAATATGTAAAGTAAGTACCACAGTTGTGGAAAAGCAGACCTTTTTAAGTAATCACGCAGCATTCATGATAGAATGACAAGTCATCAACGCTTTCTGTATCAACTGTGGTCTCTTGCAAAGCAGAGTTGTACCATCTTACAAACTCAGAATAGGCTAGACAGGTAGACAAATATGCTCAGTGAGTGCTATTGGTATTCATTTAGCATCTATATTTGCTCACTATTGTTGTCTAAATATCTGCTAACATGCTGCCTTTGGTTGTTAACAAGCAAAAATATGTTAGCAAGCAAGCTATAGTAACAATCTAATGTTACACAACTAACTGGTTACTGAGCTAATTAGCTTAACTAACTGCCATTATTGACCAATTAACAGAGATGCTACTACCCTTATATACAATTTTATTTCACATCAAACGTGAATTTACGGCGCAATTAAAATTTTTAATAGAAACAATGGATTCCTATGAAGCCATTCACACCTAGCGCGAACATTCGAGCCATCAAAGTGAGGTTTTTTTTTACTGTGAGTGTGTCAATTCTTTTTTTCTTCACCCCGCAATGATCATTGCTATGATCAATAAAATATGAGCTTTGGGTCACATGTCAAGAGTCGCTGCGGTTACCAAAACCAGCGTTAAAGTACAGAAAGCTGTTTTAACCACCTATATTTAATGCTGAAGTAGCTCAAGGAAGAAATCATGAACCAGCAATGAGGATGTGTATTTAATTTAGATCAAATGCCTTAAAAACGGAAACATTTCTTTTTTTTTTTTTTTTTTTGTATTGTATGGGTTTCTTTTAACATGAAAATGATATTCCTGCATCACTGCCTTGCATCCCCTTTAAAAACAACTCTTTGTGAAAAACTAAATCTTTTGTGGATAGTATTCTATATTGCTGCATTTTTTTGCATTTGCATTTAATCCCAGATAGCACACATACATCTCTGAAATGTCTGTTTTAGATATTTTCATCTGTAAAGCATCACAATCTAATTAACATCTGCTAAACATCTTAAAAAGATCTGATTTAAAAACATTCCAAATTATAAACACACATCAATTAGACTTCTTATGAGTTTTCTTATATGTCTAATATAATAACTATTGCACCATCTTAGCCTTTGTATCACTTTTTTAGTAAAAACTTTTACGGATCTCGAGTGTTTTTATTATTATTTGTGTTTTATTGTGGATTATATTGTGTTTTATTATACTGGTTTTTACTGTATAGACTCTTGGAGTGTTTATATGTCATCTTGTTTAATTTGTAACATGCAGGGTTTGAGCAAATGTATAATACAAGTAGTGTATGTGGCAATAAGATACAATCAGTATTGTTTCAATTGACAACATTTGTTTTAACAGTCATTATCTGTGTGCATTAGTGATTTTAAACAAAACATGACACAAGCACTGTATATTCAGTATGCGTGGTAGTGGCATATATGCAGGTGAATTGCAATAGTTTGTGAATGTGTCTTGAATGTTTTCCTTCATGTTACGGAAATCAATAAACTACTCTAATCTTGTCAACGCTGCTGCAGCTTGTAGAGAGATGTGTTATATTTTTTCAATTGGCTTGCTAGAGAACTCGCTTGCTTTTCTTTTGTATTGTGATTAGGGCTGAGTGACATGTCTTAAAAAATTATCTCAATATTTTTCAGCCTATTGACGATATTCAATATATATCTCGATAATTATGTATTTGCTCTAAAATGGCTCAAATGTGTTTTTTGTTTTTTTTGTTTGTTTGTTTTGTTTTTATCAGAGGAACCATCATTTCATCCAAACAGCCATTGCAGCCAAGTAGATGAAATATTTTAAAGACATTAACTAAAAATCTAATAATTAGTTTTTCATTAAATAAACACAAGGGAGAATGAAATTCAATCATTTTCATTGATATGCATTTTATATTTATATTTCATACACAATTATACATAGTAGCTTAATAAAAAGCATTATTTACCTTCAAATGTTTTTACTAATATGTTTTTTTCCCAATTAGTAGCCGTTTTTAAACCATTAAGATTCCCTACTTTCATTAGTTAGTTTAGAAACACCCATCCTTGTTTGGAAATGCCCACTGATTTCTACACTGAGATTCCGTACTTTATTGGATAGTTTAGAAATGCCCATCCCAGTTTAAAAATGCCCACAGATTTGAAAACACTCATTACTGTTCTGCAGAGACCTACGCTTCCTTCACTGACTTATTTTTGAAACCCAGTTGAACATTGCATAATACAAAATTATTACTGTGGGACACGTCAGGTTGATTATTAAAATATAATGGTGAATTATCATTATTACTCTGATTATTAGATTTTTATTATACAAAAGTAATATATTTCTGTCCTGTTTACTTCACCGTCACCTGGGGGCTTTTATTTTGACACCAAAATGCTGTCATATTTACTTCAACTTCACAAAGAGCTTTTATTGTGACAGAAAAAGCAGCGTGTATTTGACAGTTTACAAATGTTCCGCATTTCCTGAAACACTGTATTCTTCTACTTTTCTGTTATTCTGTGCCACGTTTGTAGATTTGTATAATAATTTGTAACTGTTACTAATGTTTGGAATTGCGTGAATGCTTGAACCTGCTTTACTTTGATTTCACGCGTTCACACAGATCAGTGTGTCACTGGTTTGCTCTGAATCTCACACAGACCATGTTTATCTGTCTTTAAATCACAGCCTTTTGTGGATTAATAATCACATATGACCAACTTGCCATTTTGATGTTATTTTGTTTAATTGTGCAGCCCTGAAAGATCGTGAAATTAGTCTACTGATGCGCTCTTTATGAAACTTAATGGCCAACGGAAAGCACATTAAAATCTTCGCGATATTCACGATATTGGTCAATTTTACATAGTCAGCAAAATTATCTTGATTATATAGTTAATATTCTATATATCGCCCTGGCCTAATTGTGATTCCACAGTTGTTTACAATTGAACTTGTTAAGTAGTTCTTCTTCTCATCCCTGATGGGCGCAGGGCAGACCAGCTGAAAGGTGCTTTGCCTACCATACCGGAGTGAAATTGCTTGTTGATTAGTGTCACCTATTGTAAAGGTGTGAAAGAATCTTGTGAATGGGTCATTCGTCTGTAATTCGTTTTGCATTATAGCGTCACTTTTAGTATTAAGTTAACTAACAAATGTTGTGTAGTACTATGTATCTGTACATGGTTTTGCCTAAACATTTAGGCCCTATAGCTAAACCACATTAGTTTTCTCAAAAAAATAAAAAAATAAAAATAAAAAAAATAGCTAAATGTTTTGTTTAATTTTTCAAGGCTAATCTAAACTTTAGGTTCCCGCATTTCAGTAAGTGAAGTGTCAAATATTCCACAGATCTTCCCACATATATTGACAGACACATATGTTATTATTAAACATTTTTGAGGTGAAAAAAACACAAGAGGTACAAAACTTGAAGTACTTCAGCTTTTTAAATGCAAATAATACCATCTGTGAAGCATTCTGCAGTTTGAGGTTTTGAGTCCGTTTTTTTTACACTTTGTCACTTGTGTTCCCTCAAAAACCCCACAGATAAGTGCATACATTCTGCACAATGTAATTACACAAGAGAACTACACAATTAGGCTTACACTATAGTTAAAAGATTTCTAATACTTCTAATGCTATTTAGACACTGTAATGTGGACAGTCAAAACAATGGTCATGGTAACCTAACAGATGATACGCGTGGATAGAATTGTTATATATCCAAGTGCTTCTGTTTAGGTTGTGTTTCCTGACTCTGACTGTCAGCTGGTAATGTACTTAGACCATCTGGTTTATCGTCTAAAGCAGCATTCGCAAGGGAAATACCTCTCTGTATCTCTGTTACTCACTAACTTGACATTCTGTGGAGACATCTCCTGATTACAGGGTTGGCAATAATAAGGAAATAAAAAAACAAAGAGCAGCACTTTTATACGTGTGAATGATACTTCATCTTGCGAAGGAATGAAGACACCAGCCAACATCATAACTCCAGTTACAATAGGCTGTAGACATTGCTCATATGGTTACAACATGGTCAAATTGCAAAACAATAGAGATTCCAGTGGTAAGAAACATTTAAGTCAAATCAAATCAAAATGTATTTAGCGAATACACAACTTTGATTTAATGTGATTTACGTTCTTTGTCATCCATTTCTTTTCTGCAGTGACTATCTCTGCTGAAAACACAAACAGCTTAAACCAGACTATGTTGGTTTGCTGGTCTTAGCTGATCTCCTAGACAAGCAGTTCCAGTCAGGCTGGTCAGATTTGTTGTTTTTAGATGGGTTTTGGGGACTTGTCAGCTGGTCAGTCTGAGAGACTAACTAGACCAAATTAAACCAGTTAGGACCAGCAAACTAGATTAGGCTGTTTTTGTTTGTTTTTTCAATAGGGATGCTGAAAAAAAAGTCTTGTTAAGATTGCATTGTCAGAGAGAAGAAAATCTCTTTCAAAATAAATAAACAAGCTTAGAAGGAAATTCATGGGAAAAAACAATGAACATCTAAGAATGAGAATGCCACTCTTCCATCCATGGAGAAGCTAGACAGATCAAAGCATAGTGGTAGTATCCCTAGATGAGGAAATAAAAACAGTGAGGGAAACGCCCAACATCCTCAGGCAGAAGGTGAACAGCTTACCCGTCTCGGCCTCAGTCATGCTCTTCCTGCTTGATTGAGATCCCTTATAGGCCCAGAGGTAAACTGTGTACAGTACACCCGGCTTCAAAGAGGTCAGCTGGTATGAGATAGTGTCTGCTCCCACTTTCACCTCTTGGCTGGTGCCATCAGCAGAGCTATAGGTCAGAATGTAGCCATCGATCTCAGCCTGAACACCATCCCATGTCACAGTTGCAGAGTTCTCCGTCACCTCCCTGGTTATCAGATTGGTTGGGGCATCAATATCTGTAGGACAGGTTCATTTATACATCGGTTAGTTCCAGTCCTCTAATCTTGAACAAGAAGCATTGCAAGAGTGCTGATACTTAGGCCATGTCCACACTAATACGTTTTAGTTTGAAGACACACTGATTTTACTACTTTACACCTCTCAACAACACTGGAACAGCGTTTTCTTCCACTGAAAAAACGAAGACTTTCAAAAACACTTTTCATAACTACATACTCTGGAAAATGGTAACGTAAGGAAAATGAAAACAGAAAACGCTGACATTAGGAAACTGAAAGCAGAGTTTTAAAACTTAAACAAATTAGTGTGGACGTATGTACTCTTAGGCCACGTCCACACTGCAAACTGATTTTGCTGCCTTTACAGTGTTTTCTTCCATGGAAAGCAGAGACTTTCGAAAATGCTCTCCAGAACCTCTTATTCTGAGGAAAGGTGACTTTAGGAAACTGAAAACTTAAACAGATAAGTGTGGACGTAGTCTTAGCCCATATCCACACTAATATATTTTAATTTGGAAACGCATTGATTTTGCTCTTGAAAATGCTCTCCATAACCGTATACTCCGGAAAACAGTGACGTTAGAAAACAGAAAACAATGATGTTAGGAAACTGAAAAGAGAGTTTCAAACTTAAATGGATTAGTGTGGACTAATCCACAGTGGAACGGCATTTTCCTCCACAAAAAAACTAACTTTCAAAATGTTTCAGACTTGGAAAAAAAGCTCTCTAGTAGCGCATACTTTGGAAAACGATGATATTAGGAAACTGAAAATGGGGTTGTCAAATGAAAATGAAATAGTGTGGACGTGGCCTTGGTATAACAGCACTGACACTTCACTTTTTGTATTACTCCACTTATCTTTTGTCGGGACATTCCAGACAGGCTGTCAGTGGCTTTGTTTGGAGCTATTTTCATTAGCGGAGCAAAACTAGAGAAAATAACTGGCCATATTGTCCAAATTGTAAGTTACTTGATATTAACTTTTTGTTTTTAGAACTGTTGTGTAAAATTGTTGCAAAAATATATGCCTACGGCCAAATCACAGTTCTGAAGATATTCAGTACAACATCACTCTTCCTTGTGTAATAATGCTTAAGTAAGGCATTGAGATATAAAATGCAACACTGCTTCCACTTTAATTTAACTGAGGTCTTAACATCTATTCCTTTCAAACTTTGAGAAGAATATACTGTATGCATGCGAAAGATGAATAACTGCAGGAACAAGATGCTGTTGAGATTTTTATATAAATATCAGTCTTATGGATTTGCAATTATCAAGACACGAAGAACTGAGGATGTGCACAGGGTCATTTAGGCAGTGCAGTATGCATTTGTGAGAGCTTCCACTGGAACTAAGAGTGTTCCCATGCAATGCAATAGAGGAAGTGAAAAAACAAGGAAAAGCAATCATCATTTAGGCTACCATTCTGTGATTCCTGCAAGGTTAGCCCAATGTCACCATGCTATCAGCATCATGACAACTGATTCATGATGCCTTCTAAGATTGCTAGAATCCACAGCTCTTATTTTATGCTCTGTGATTTCCAAGGTAGGTTTATCATTTTTGACTTGTCTGGGTTTGAAACATGGACCAGAATACAAATCAACATCCCAAACTAGACGGTAGACAACACAAACTCTAATCACAATTCTGAAACATTCAAACCTTCATGATGCTCTGATTGCTCTAGTCAACCACAAGCCATCAAATCATTCACTTTGCAAGTGATATTTGTAGGGGATACAACAAGTGCCTTATTGTTTAAACACATGTTGTCAAAAGATGTGCTTTATCAAACAGAACAGGGCCAGACTGATGAACTGCCAAAGGTATCTCTCTGTTCCTGACTCTAGACATGGAAGTATGGTTAGACTGGAAAATAACAGATATTGAATTTCTCTGGACATGCAGTATCTGATATTTATAGGATTATTCTCATAGCTTTGTAAACTCCAAACACAGCTTGTGGCTTATCCTTTATGCAAAACAGTTTATCCATCATGAAAATGATGGCAGAACCTGGGGCCTTTGGACAAGGTCTACAGTACTTCCATGAGACATACATTTTAGTCACTGTGAATATGCTTTGGTATGCAGGAAAACTGCACAGCAAAGGGTGCAATTATGCTACCGATTGAGAGTGCATTTGTGTCATCTGCATTAGTACCTCATAAGCCTAAATAGAAGACCTTTGCAGTATGAAAAAAAGAGTGTCTGACTGTGGTGAATGATTTCAAGATAGAGTTGGGGGGCAGGATATACATGGCAGTGGAAATAACCCTATCGCAGGCTACTGTGCAATGATCAGAATCAGAATCAGAATGAGATTTATTGCCAAGTATGCTTTCACATACAAGGAATTTGTCTTGGTGACAGGAACTTCCAGTGTACAACAATACAAAAACAATACAAAAACAGCAGCAAGACATAGATAATAATAATAATTTTAAATAAAATACACACACATACATACATACACAAATACACATGGGTAGTGCAAATCTAATACAATCTGTTATGTACAGTGTAAATACAAATCTGTTATGTACAGTGCAATTATTTTATTTTATTTTTTCAGAGCAATGAAATGGCAGAAGAGGTTGGATGTGTTGGATAAATATAAGAAAGACTAAACTGTGTATTGCACATAGTTATTGCTCAATGGGGCAGTTAACTGTTCATGAGATGGATAGCCTGAGGGAAAAAAAACTGTTCCTGTGCCTGACGGTTCAGGTGCTCAGAGCTCTGAAGCATCGGCCAGAAGGCAACAGTTCAAAAAGGTAGTGGGCAGGGTGAGTGGGGTCCAGAGTGATTTTTTCAGCCTTTTTCCTCACTCTGGAAGTGTATAGTTTTTGAAGGAGGGGCAGAGGGCAACCAATAATCCTCTCAGCAGTCCGAACTGTCCTTTGTAGTCTTCTGATGTCTGATTTCGTAGCTGAACCAAACCAGACAGTTATTGAAGTGCAGAGGACAGACTCAATGACTGCTGAGTAGAACTGTATCAGCAGCGCCTGTGGCAGGTTGAATTTCTTCAGCTGGCGAAGGAAGTACAACCTCTGCTAGGCCTTTTTCACAATGGAGTCAATGTGGGTCTCCCACTTCAGGTCCTGTGAGATGGTAGTGCCCAGGAACCTGAATGACTCCACTGCTGCCACAGTGCTTTTTAGAATGGTGAGGGGGGTCAGTGTTGGGGAGTTCCTCCAAAAGTCCACAATCATCTCCCACCGTTTTGAGCGTGTTCAGCTCAAGGTTGTTTTGACTGCACCAGACAGCCAGCTGTTTAACCTCCCTTCTGTATGCAGACTCATCATCATCTCGGATGAGGCTGATGACAGTGGTGTCATCTGAAAACTTCAGGAGATTGACAGAGGGGTCCTTGGTGATGCAGTCATTGGTGTAGAGGGAGAAGAGTAGTGGGGAGAGCACACATCCCTGGGGGGCACAAGTGCTGATTGTACAGGTGCTGGAAGTGAATTTCCTCTCAAGTCTCACAAGCTGCTGCCTGTCTGTCAGAAAGCTGGTAATCCACTGACAGATAGATATGGGAACAGACAGCTGGTGTAATTTATTCTGGAGTATAGCTGGGATGATGGTGTTGAAAGCCGAACTGAAGTCCACAAAAAGGATCCTTGCATATGTCCCTGATCTGTCCAGATGTTGCAGGATATGATGCAATCCCATGTTGACTGTATCATCCACAGACCTGTTTGCTCGATAAGCAAATTGAAGGGGATCTAGAAAGGGTCCAGTGATGTTCTTCAGGTGGGCCAACACCAGTCTCTCAAATGATTTCATGACCACAGACGTCAGGGTGACAGGTCTGTAGTCATTAAGTCCTGTGTTTTTGGTTTCTTTGGGATGGGGATGATGGTGGAACGTTTGAAGCAGCATGGGGCTTCACACTGCTCCAGTGATCTGTGTGAAGATGGGGGCCAGCTGGTTAGCACAAGATCTAAGACATGCAGGTGAAACGCCATCTGGGCCCTGTGCTTTCCTTATCCTTTGTTGTCGAAAGACGCGGCTCACGTCATCTTCACAGATCTTAAGTGCAGGTTGAGTAGCAGGAGGGGGGAGGAGGGTGGTTGCAGGAGGTGTTGGTGTTTGTGTGAAGTGAAGGTCAGAGTGGGTGTGGGGTGTGAGATTGGGCCTTTCAAATCTACAGTAGAACACATTCAGGTCGTCAGCCAGTTGTTGGTCCACCACAGGGTTGGGGGCAGGAGTTCTGTAATTCGTAAATTGTTTCATGCCACTCCACACTGATGCAGGGTCGTTAGCAGAAAACTTGTTTTTCAGCTTCTCAGAGTATCTTCTTTTAGCCACTCTGATTCCCTTATTCAGTGTGTTCCTGGCCTGATTGTATAAGACTTTATCCCCAACTCTGTAAGCATCCTCTTTGGCCTGACAAAGCTGCCTGAGTTCCACTGTAAACCATGGTTTGTCATTGTTAAATGTTAAATAAGTCCTAGTAGGAATGCACATATCCTCACAAAAACTGATATATGATGTAACAGTATCTGTGAGCTCGTCCAGATTGGTGTCTGCAACCTCAAAAACACTCCAATCAGTACAGTCAAAGCAGGCTTGTAGTTCCAGCTCTGCTTCGTTGGTCCATCTCTTTACAGTCCTTAATACAGGCTTAGCAGATTTTAATTTCTGTCTGTAGGTTGGAAGAAGATGAACCAGACAGTGATCAGATGGTCCCAAAGCTGCTCTAGGAACAGAGCGATATGCATCCTTTATTGTTGTGTAGCAATGATCCAGTATATTTCTGTCCCTGGTGGGGCATGTAATGTGCTGTTTGTATTTGGGCAGTTCACGTGTGAGGTTTGCTTTATTAAAATCCCCAAGGACAATAATAACTGAGTCCGGGTATTGTTGTTCCATGTCTGTGATTTGATCAGCCAGCTGTTGCAGCGCTGCGTTCAAACACGCGTTTGGCGCGATATACACACTCACCAGCATAAATGAGGAAAACTCCCGCGGCGAGTAGAAAGGCTTACAGTTAATAAAGAGCGCTTCCAAATTAGGACAGCACATCTTCTTTAATGTTGTTACATCTGTACACCAACTTTCACTGATGTAAATGCATGTTCCACCACCTCTCGTTTTCCCCGTTAACTCCGTGATGCGATCTGCTCTGAACAGCTGAAAGCTCGGCAGATGTAACGCGCTGTCCGGAATGGCTTCACTCAGCCAGGTTTCTGTGAAGCACAAGGCAGCAGAGTTTGAAAAGTCCTTGTTTGTGTGGGTGAGGAGATGTAGGTTGTCCGTTTTGTTAGGGAGAGAGCGGAGATTCGCAAGATGAATGCTTGGCAGCGTTGTTCGAAAGCCGCGCCGTCGGAGCCTGACCAGCGCGCCTGCTCATCTCCCTCGCCTGCGTCTCATAGCGCGTTTAAACAACAATGATAATACCACTGATAAAAAAAATTTCATGTAAGAAATAAAATAATAATCCATAAATGACTTCAGTAAAAAATGAAACATACACTAATGATATAGTTACACTGTACTGTACTGTATATGGGAGTTAGTACCCTGTTTTGGAATTCAAAGTAAGAAGACTCTTCTGAAGTTAATAATAGCCACTGCTCGAAGCAAAAAGAACACCTTAACTTTGTTGTTTTTATATTAATGGTTCGAATGGTTCTTAATGTTCCACTTCCAGGACATTACATTCCTACACTAAATTGTTATTTTATTCTATGTATATATATATATATATATATATATATATATATATATATATATATATATATATATATATATATATATATATAATTTTAATGGAAAAAGAATGTAAAAAGTATGATTTACCTTATTGTTAACTGTGAAAAATTTTGTTATGTTTAACAAGACAATACATGTACTTTTTTGGTAAACTACTGTTAAAATTATGTGGGAAACGGTAGAGTTATGTGCTCCATCCTATGACTCATTTCATTGCAACAAATTACCCATTAACTTCCCTTGTAGTGCCAGAACTATTCTCTGACTGGAGGAGGTGAGAACTTAAAAAAACAATATATAAAATATAAAAAGTGTATTAAAGGGAAAGGTCACCCAAAAATTAATATTCTCTTATCAATTACTCACCTTCATGCCATCCCAGACTCTTTCTTCTGCAGAACACAAAGATTTTTTTGAAGAATATTTCAGCTCTGTAGTTCCATAAAATGCAAGTGAATAGTGACCAGACCTCCACAAATCCCATAAAGGCAGCATAAAAGTAATCCATATGACTCTAGTGGTTAAATCTATGTCTTCATAAGAGATATGATAGGTGTGGGTGAGAAACAGATCAATATTTAAGTCCTGTTTTACTATAAATCTCCACTTTCATTTTCTGAAAGTGAAAGTGGATATTTATGGTAAAAAAAAAAAAAAAAAAAAAAGGACTGAAATATTGATTAAACCACTGGAGTGGTATGGATTACTTTTATGCTGCCTTTATGTGATTTTTGGAGCTTCAAAGGTCTGGCCATCATTTACTTGCATTGAAAGGACCTGCAAAGCTGAAATATTCTTCTAAAAATCTTTGTTTGTGTTCAGCAGAAGACAGAAAGTCATACACATCTAGGATGGCATGAAAGTAAGTAAATTTTGAGAGAATTTTCTTATTTGGCTAAACTATTCCTTTAAAATCTGTGGCAAACTGAACTTCTTCAATTGTAGAGGAAACATCCCCTATTTAGTCTTTTTGTCATAGAGTCTTTGCATGCAATTTAAAGTTGCGTATTTATGATTCCAAGAAACTTGAAAATCTCAACAGTGCTGCTCAAGTCATTGATGCAAAAAGGAACCAAACTAAGGGCCCTCAATCAAAACTATACATTTCAATGTTCATCCTCAGATCAGTCTGAATGCTCTTGTTTCAACATTTGGATGCTTTGTAGGGATATCTAATTCAGTTGAAAAATATAAGGAATTTCAATTCTTTAACAGTGTGTATGGTTGCCCTCAGTTGTAGAGCACCACATGGCATGAAGAACAATACAAGCTATGGTTGAGCTGTAATGCACAGGCACAATATATGCCATGTCTAAGAGGAAGCATTGAAAAACCATTTCCCGTTCCTACAGTTTACTAAGAGTGGGAGTAACTGGTGCAGTAATTCATAAATTGCTGAGTAGAGGGAAACTGCTGTCTACTGGAGGCCCCTCTAATGGTTGCTGTAGCTGTCGGGGGCAGACTCAACGGATGTAGTTCTGCCTTAAATTTAAAGTCAGGTGTTCAATTCTCGCTTACAATTCTCGCTTGTGTGTGTGTGTGTGTGTGTGTGTGTGTGTGTGTGTGTGTGTGTGTCTACAGCAATTTCAGATGATTATTTAGAAGAAAACAAATTTGTGGAATAACACATCAGACTAAACTTCTAGTGGACCCTTAAAATGATAAAGTAGTTCACCCAAATATAACAATTCTCTCATCATTTACTCACTCTCATGCCATCCCAGATGTCTATGACTTTCTTTTTTCTGCTAAACACAAACACAGATATTTAGAAGAATTTTACAGCTCTGTAGGTCCTCACAATGCAAGTGAATGGGTACCAAAAATGTTATGCTCCAAAATGCACATAAAGGCTGCATAAAATTAATTCATAAGACTTTCAGTGGTTAAATCTATACCTTCAGAAGCAATATGATCAGTGTGGGTGAGGAAAAAGATCAATATTTAAGTCCTTTTTTTGCAATACATTCTCCTCCCTGCCCAGTAAGTGGCGATATGCACAAAGAATGTGAATCGCCAAAAACAAAAGAAGAATGTGAAAGTGAAAGTGAAAATGGAGATTGATAGTAAAAAAGGACTTAAATATTGATCTGTTTCTCACCCACACCTGTCTCGCTTCTGAAGACAGATTTAATCACTGGAGTCTTATGGATTACTTTTGGCTGCCTTTATGTCCTTTTGGAGTTGAGTGAACATTGTTTTTTTTTTTTGTTTTTTTTTGTTTTTTGTTTTACAGTGAATCTTTGTTTGTGTTCTGCAGAAGAACTACATTTACATTTAGTCATTTAGCAGATGCTTTTATCCAAAGTGACACATCTGGAATGGCATGAGGGTGAGTAAATTATGAGAGAATTTTCATTTTGGAGTGAACTATGCCTTAAAGGAAAATGTTAAATCATTTGGGACCATACTGAGGCAATTCACCACAGAGATTAATTGTCTCGAGCTACTGTATTGCCCTGTTTATACTTGGTATTAAAAGGATTAGTATACCCACAATCAAAATGATGTAATAATTTACTCTCCCTTATGTTGTTTGAAACCTATATGACTTTCTTTCTTCTGTGGAACACAAAAGGAGATGTTAGGTTGAATGTTAGCCTCAGTCATCATTTATTTTCATTGTACAGAGAAAAAAAAGGTGCAATGAAAGTGAATGATGACTGAGGCTAACATTCAGTCTAACATCTCATTTTGTGTTCCACAGAAGAAAGAAAGTCATATGGGTTTGGAACAATATGAGGGTCATTTTTTGGTGAACTATCACATTAAGTTCTGTCTTGGGTGATCCAGTCACAAGTGGTCAAATGAGACACATCACTGTTCACACCTGGTACATAGTAACATGCATATTAAATGCATTTTGAAGGGACATTCTCTGATTTCATGGGCACAAAATAGAACTGGAACACTGAGATGGATCTTAATACTACTTTTTTTTTTTTTTTTTTAAGTCAAGATGATCATAACTACAAAGCAAAGAAACTCGTTTCTGTGAAGGGATTAGCTCTTTGGGGCAAATTTGATGTTAGGTGTTGGCAACCTGATAAGGATCAAATGAAGAAGCACTAAACTCCAGGCTTAAACTCATTTAAGGTTGCCTGGAGGCTCTAACACAAGGACCATCAAAGTGAAGTGATAAGGGATCTCTGGTTAAACCAACACCTTTTTAAATATTTTTGTATAATCATTTGCAGTGACTGCCATGCCATTATTTAATATGGTGGCTCATCCTGTCACAGTGGGCAGTTCTTAGTATGGAACAGACATTTCACGGTTCAATCAATGGCCCGTCTATACGAGACTACCATTCTACCTGTCACAGAGAGCCTGTGTGCTTACACAGAAGTGATGTGGTGGACTTCTGAAATGTGGAGGCCCACACTATGTGTTTCTTTGTTGTTGTTTTTTATGCAAATTCAAGTTCCTGTTCCATTTCCAGGTTAAAGCCATATGGGGCAGCATAATATTTTCATTTGTTTATATTAATAAACAGTACTATTTACTTAAACAAATCACATCCATTTTATGTGTATTTTTTTACATAGCTTCAAAAATAATAACTACAATAATCATCCGATACATTCTCAGAGAAAACACCACTGTTACACACTCTTTTGAAATGATCCAACTATGAATTAATTATGGGATTTGCAACAAGCTGGCAACTCTAATCTTTGAAGTACAGCTCATTTATCTATTTATTTTAAAGCACTTTTGGGAAGAGTAGAATTCCCTTAAGTAAACACCCTGTTAAAGTTAAATATATTTATGCTTCCAGCAATAATTCAAAGCATTTTCCTGCTTCTCATTTGATATATTAAAGCTGCTATATAGTTTTCTTTGCAACCATACTTTTGAAGGGATGATCTTATTATTGGACCAAAAGCACTGGCACATAAATATTAAACAGGGAATATTACAGCCCTTCAACAGCCATAAATATTAGTCTTATCATCTAAGTAAAGGCTATCAAATGTGTGGCTAAAACATGACAGATGCAGTTTAATAATTTAAGGGACATCGCTAACTGACATTTTATTGTGGGGAAATTACATGGGCTGTACACCAGAGTATTCTGCAACATTTCCAAACGGCATACACATATACAATCATGTTTTAAAAGATTTCTTTTCATTTGACATATTTGTGTACTTTTTATGAGGCATTTACAATCCACAATACTACGACTCATCACAATACTACAACTCAATTATTTGACAGGTTTAGTTGTATAAATATCTCCTCATTATTAGACATGGTTGGCAGACTATCAGATCCAGAAAGGCAGTCCTAAAAGCATAGCTTTGGGCCTTTTATAAATATGCCGCTCTGACCACTACAGATACCTATAATAGTACAAACAGCTATGGCCGTAGGGTTCCTCATGAATATTTGTTGGTTTTGGACATGTGTATTTTTTCAGGACAAGAAATGTTAGATCTGCCACTTTTGGTGACAAGGAAAATATCCGTCCTACGCACAGGGTTGTAAAGATTTAAACTGCCATTGGACACTGAACCCTTTCAGAGGAAAATATTGTCTCAGAGTGAAGCATTAAAATGGTTTCAACCATTAGAAGATTGTTGTGGTAAAGATTTCTATCTTTACCAGTAACACTGTTCTGATTTCTTAATCTATTTTTCTCTTTTATTTTAAGCCTTCCATGTTTAATTCAACACTGTCAGACTGTTTAACGGGGTCTGAGAGGTGTTATATGTTACAATGGTGCACATAGGCAGGGATTCCCAAGCTTTTTTGTTAGCTCCATCCCTTTAAGCTAAATTGTTTACTTTTAGGACAGTAGTACCTTAAAGGGATAGTTCATCCAAAAATAAAAATTCTCTCATCATTTACTCACCCTCATGCCATCCAAGATGTGTATGACTTTCTTTCTTCTGCTGAACACAAATGAAGATGTTTAGAAGAATATTTCTGCTCGGTCCTCACAATGCAAGTGAATGGGTACCAACATTTTGAAGCTCCAAAAGGACATAAAGGCAGCATAAGAGTAATCCATATGACTCCAGTGGACAAATCCATATCTTCAGAGGTGATAGAATTAGTTTGGGGAAGAAAAAAAATCAATATTTAAGCCCTTTTTTACTTTCAATCTCCACTTTCACATTTACATTCTTCTTTTGTTTTTGGCGCTTCGCATTCTTTCTGCATATCACCACCTACTGGGCAGGGAGGAGAATTTATAGTAAAAAAGGACCTAAATATTGATTTGTTTCTCACCCACACCTATCATATCACTTCTGAAAATATATATTTAACCACTGGAGTCTTATGGATTACTTTTAAGCTGCCTTTATGTGCATTTTGGAGCTTCAAATTTTCGTACCCATGCACTTGCATTGTATGGACATAAAGAGCAGAGATATTTTTCTAAAAAGTCATACACATCTGGGATGGCATGAGGGTGAGTAAATGATGAGAGAATTTTCATTTTTGGGTGAACTATCCCTTTAAGTAATGTTAACATTTCAAAATATCAATATCTTAGCATGTTCTCTTGAGAAATATTCATAAAGTTATTTTTTGTATTTTTATGAAATTTTATTGAACCTTTTTTATTTATTTATTTTTAATTATTTTTTAATTATTATTATTATTATTTATTTATTTATTTTTATTCTAATATTTTTTTATTTGTATTATTTGATTTCATTCAACATTGGCATTTCAATCTCACAAATCCACTGCAGTTCCCTCACAAACCCCTAGAAGTCGTGAAACTCCCAATTGGAAAACCTTTTCCAAGGTATCAAACTCCAGATTTCTTCATTTGTTCTAAAATTTTTTGAAGAATATAATATTTCATACAAATATCTCCATGCATTTTTCAATAACTGTATGTGTGTTCTTTGTTTTTACATGTAAATGTGTATTTTACACTATATGAATATACTACATAGACATTACTGACCTGTGATGCCTCTGGCATATGATGCTTTGCCTTCCATTTCACCTTTGATTGCTTGCACAGATATCTGATATTCTGTTCCTGGGTTCAGGCCTGAATAAAATCACACATTCATGTTGATCTCAATACACAGCCATTCAGTTCTGCAGTGAAGTTACAACAGACAGTGTGAATGGATGAATAACAGTGGACTGACCTACAATGGTGTGCATGGTTCTGGCCTCCTGGTTCATTGTCACATTCTCCCATCCCTCCTGGCCATCAGGGCTAGCATGGGTCAATTTGAAGTAGTCCACTGCAATTGCAGGGTTTTGCCAGTCTACCTGGATAGAGTTCTCAGTCTGGCCCACCACCTGGATTCCATCAATACCAGAGACCTCTGAAGAAAAAAGCAGATTGGTGCAAATAACCATAAAAGAAAAAAAAAATCACACTTAAATCACAATTACAGTTAAAGACTAAGTGTATAATTTCTGCGCCCATAGTATCACCAAACAGAAATGCAAAAATAATGACTGTTTTCGAAAAAGTTTCCAGAACACTCCCCCTTCCTCTGCCATTGTTCAGAAAAAGTGGTAGTGACAGATTGGATGAGCCAATGTTGCTATGTCAGGCTGGCTGGATTTCTCAAACAGCAATATTTTGATAGTGCTACAGATTCACAGTTTTTACATGAAAATAAACCAATGGCTTACTTGTAGGCTGTTTCTGCACATTAAATCTGGATTGGAGAAATTATTTGAACATTGAACAAATTACACACTTCACCTACAGTACAAGCACAGTAAACAGCTTAATAGTGCACTAATTGATTTTATGTTTATTTTTCACTGCAACAATGGACAACAAAACATCAGCGTGGATGTGCAAATGTTAACTGGCTACCAATGACATTGTAAACCGGGATTCTATAGTGACACTTTCTTTCTCATCAATCTGTCACATATATATGGCCAATATCCTAACACTTAAGACTGCAAAAGATTTGTAGGGCCTTCTCATTTGTGAGAGGGAAATACTTTTGGACATCCAAGCTCTTTGTTGAGCGGTGACTGACAGTGTCCCATGCTGGTAATTCATCTTGGTCATCACATCCAGATGATCAAAATGCTTTAGTACTCATCTCTTTGTTCCACAACTGTGAATAAAATGTGTATGCCTTTTCATTGAACTCTACCAGCATAGTTACATTTTGCATAATGGTTAATACAGAATTCAAATAGTGGTTTGCTGCAACAATACTGCCATGTTTTTGTTTACTGTGTGTTACATGCGAGACATAATCTACAGTATTTTAGACTGGAATTAAGAGATCAAATAAAACACCTATTATTAAAGGGATAGTTCACCCAAAAATAAAAATTCAGTCATCATTTACTCACACTCATGTTATTCTAAAACCATTTCACTTTCTTTTTTCCATTGGAACACAAAATGAGATGTTAGGCAAGTAGAATGTTTTTCAGTCTTCAATTTCATTGAAGCTTTTTTCCATATGATGAAAGTGAATGATGACTGAGGCTGTCATTCTGCCTAATATCTTCTGTTGTATTTCAAGGAGAGAAAAAATGTTATGTGGGTTTTGAACAACATGAGGATGAGTAAATAATGACAAATGTTTCATTTTTGGGTGAACTATCCCTTTGAGAATATTTCAAGTGCAATTCCTCTTACCGGTCGTGGCCACTATCTGGTCAGATTCACTGTTGATCCCTCTGATGACAGCATACACTTGCACTATATATGTGACTCCGGGCCTGAGGCCAGTAATTAGGTAGGAGCTTTCTGTGTTGGCCACTTGAACCTCCTTAATGGCTCCCTCATCTCCCTTTGGATAGTAGGACAGGATGTAGTACTCAGCTCCTCTAACAGACTCCCACTCCACCAACAGAGAGACATCTGTGACCTTGATCAGACGGAGACCTTTTGGACCTAGAACTGAAGGAAGAAGCAATGCTTGTCATCATTGGGTTTAAGGGCATTTGCTTACATCAGTTTTCTATCATCCATCCTTTAAACAGGGGTCCTGTTTAAGTGTTTCTATGCACCACTCTGTTCTTTCACACTGCAAAAATAATTTTCTTAACATTCTAAGTGTCTTGTTTTCCAGTAAAATTCTCTAAAAAACCTTAAAACAAGATAAATTTACTTGAGATATTAAGACTTGTTTGCTGAGAATGTATCTTGAATTAACATTGGGAAATTGTGTCTTTCATGGTTTAAGCATAAATCTATTAAAATCAAGTGAGGTCTATGCCTAAAAGAAGAAAAAACATATATATTTTTCAATGGGGTACAAAAGCTAAACTTAATTGAAAATATCTTCTCTGAAAACAAACCCTTAATATCTTATGCAGTTGTATACTACTTCTCAAGTACTGTGGATTTATTTTGTTTCAAGTAAGTTCCAATATATTTTTATGGGAAAATAAGACAAAAATACTGATTAAGACATGCTGATGATTTTTCCAAAGAACTGACAAATTATTTTTTGTGGCAAATTCCTAAATCTTACTTTAATTATTGTATTTAATCTTGGCAAATACCTGATGATCTTGAGGTTTACTGAACATTTGAGCTGGTTATTGAAGGAGATTATACATTTAAACTGTGATTACTTTGTAGTTGTGAAACTCAAACAATATAGGGATTTTAAAAAACTGCACATCAGAGGATGAAAAGTGGGGAGGATCCCAATAACAAACCAGGAGCCCCAAAGACAGGCAGGCAGTCAGCAGCCCAGGGAGCTAATTTTCCACTAACACATAACCGGCTTATAGGTGAAAACATAAAGGAGAGGTTGAATTTAAGGGAATATTGCAAGAGAAAAAAATAAATCAGGGGAATCCATGAGTGTAATACAGGGGTGCTTTGTGGAGACCACATTACCCAGGAAAGAATGAATAGCAGGTTTGGACATTGTTCCACATGGTGAGGGGCAGGAAGTCAAATGTTTTCCTTCAGTTCAGCATGAGCCTTTCCATCCAGTGGCAGTTAATATGCCCGTTCCTGCCGTTCTCTCCAGTCACTGCCAGTAACAATTTCACCCACATATAATACCACAGAAAGACCAATGAATCACCATCAGCCGACTGGAAAGATAGCGCACGTGCCGGAAATGCGTTTTCTCACTGAGGGATTGTAATGGACAACCAAACTAATTAATTACAATTACTACAGAATTGTGTTTGGACTCTTGCATAAATCAATGCTGGTGGTTCTTCGAGCAAGAAAAACATCAGTCTGGAGCTTAAAGCATTTTTAAATGACTATTAATGGACTTTCAGTTAGGAGGGCCTACACATTGGCATGCATGATGAGGAAGCATATCACACTAATATATTATGTCACTTAATTTCAAAATAAATGTAATGAAAATGAGCAGCACTGTGAGCATAGTAGGTAAACTTAATCCTCCACATCTGCCCTGTTTTGATCTGGCATTAAGAAATCCACAAAAACCCTACAGACTCATTGTGGTTAGAACAAGTTTCCATGCTAATCTTTTGATGATCAACCACATTTACAATGAATGTTGAATCGTTTCATGGTCTTTTCTTGTCTGATTCTCATATAGGTCTAATCTGTGTGGGTTTGTAATCATTTTCCACATAAATCAGTCAGTCTAGTTTTCAACACAATGTAGGAATTGTTTTATTTATTTTTATTTTTTAGTATGTTTATACATTCATTTTGTCCATGGAGTTTTGAAAGAGGTTTTTTGTTTGTACTTTTATACTAAAAGTGTTCAAACATTTCAGTTTGCCAGATGTGTGATATATTAATGTCAAAATCTATCCATATGAAATTGTTTTTGGAAACAGATTTGGTTATAAAATATATCCTTATTTTTTTATTTATTTTTTTATTGCTCTGGTGTTCATGGCACAACTTTTAAAGTGGCCTCCTAGAATCCTCATTAGATTTTACAATCAAGCTGGAGAAGTCAGACTTCCCCATATGCATGAATGAATGTGGTTTAATGGCAGTTCCTTATAGCAATAGATATGGAAAATCCTTCAACCATGTAATCGACAGCTTAAACCCTTAAGGAATATTCTGAAGCCAATTAGTGTCAAAATCATGAGAATGTAACAGCTAAACTGATCTGTTTGACTAGTTTGCTGTGCTTGCCCACTATTATCATTCTTGGGCTAAATTACACTGTCGCCTAACTCCCCTATAGGAACCCATTTCAGAAGTGATATGATATGTCACACCCTGAGGCTCTGGCCATAGCTAATATTTTTTGAAACTCAGCTCATCTGTCCATGCATTCCAACTCTGAGGCACTCCATGTCTATCTGATGGTCTGGGGATTGGGGGGTTACATGTGGAACAGAAGCGACTTGATGAAAAGCAATTCCCTTGTGGTAATGAGGCCTATCTTTTAATGCTTTCCTCCAGCAGGAGACATAAAAACAAGAGGGTTAAGGTAAATGTTCTACCTTAAAATTATTTCTTATACAGTAGAAGTGTCCATTGCATAGGAGTATCAGTAAATTGACTCCATAGAGAGAACAATGTCGATCCTTGAACTAGAACGGTTACTTTTTACTGTCTTCAAAAGGCTCAAAATATAGCATTTATAGAGTCAGAGGTGTATAGTAACAATGCAGAAATTTGTTACTGGACACATTTTTAAGGCATTATACTTTTCTGTTGACTTTGAAAGTACTTGTAATTCACTACATTTTGAAAACAAATGATTACTATAACTCCAAAACACTTCCCCAGACCTGTTAGTTGCGTTTCCGACTGCAAACTGCTATAAATAATACAGCTTCATTGGTGGCTGTAGGGTGATGTCCAACTGTCAATATTTTCAACGAATCATTCAAACCAGTTCACAAAGCAGTCTAAACAATCTGTTTTGCAATACATGGATCTGAATCGAAATCACAAAATATCCAACCTAGTCTCATAAAATGAATGCTACTATAAGTTAAAAAAAATTTACGTGCCACTTTCTACATTTTGGTGAAGTTTCCTGATGAAATAAACACCAGAGGCACTACAACAACTGTTTTTTGCACTCACACAAATCACGGGTACTATGGCTGAATTTGACTTAATAAAGACTTCTTTTTTGCACTATTATTCACACTCTACTATGTTATTATATCAAAACAGTTTTACTCTAACGCATCATTTGAAAAATGATAAATTTTAATGCTTTTATTACAGACCCACCTAATTTAAACACGTATTCCAACATGATTAGCTTGCGTGGTAGCTCACCTCATAGAGTGTTGGACTTTGGGCTCAGAAACCAAGCCTCGAGCCCAGCCAAGGATGCTCGAGATGAAAGTGAAAGTGAAGTGAAACTGCCATAGAAGCGATACGGTATAACGTGGTTGCTTTAGTAAATGTTCTTTTTCATGTCAAATTTGCTTTTAAACACTATTGGTTAGGTTTAGTTGTAGGTTAAGGGTAGGGATATCTGTTTTGTTCACCTCTCATATATTTTTTAAGACACTATTGGTTAGTTTTACGTTAACATTTTTGGTTAGCAAGGTACGTTTTACTTATTTACTTATAAAAAAATCCATTTAGTATTCAACTTAAAAACATTTGTCTGATTCCAACATCATTTCACTTGATTTTGGTGCCCCCCACTGGACATTTCACTGGGAAACTGCAGCCAAACATGGAATGAAGCACTTAATTTTGGTTTGCAAGCGTTCCTCGATATTTGATATGTTTTTGTATTAAACATTTGTATTATGAACATTAACATGCTTATTTTAACATTATAACAATCAAGTTATGTGTTAAAAGATTTGCTCATATACTGACATATGACAAAATTATCCCGTTAACATTAGCTGTGCCATTATTTATGCCGTTCACTTGTACTTCTAATACTTAAGTACATTTAATATACATCTAAAAAAAAAGTTTACTCATGTAAAACTGACTTTAGATATGTATCATGGGTTACTTTACCTTGAACTTGAGTCAATTTCTATACAGGTATCTTTACTTTTACTGAAGTATGATGATTTGTGTACTCTGAGCTCTGATGTGCATTTTAGTAGTTAAATAGTAAGTAAACAGGCCATAAACATGATAATGGATTCAGACAAGGATTAATATTGCAGTCTATAATATTCAGTGAACAAAAATTCAATTTTCCACCTGAAAAGAATCTTACCTATGGAACAATCCTGTCCAAAGAATCCCTCATCGCAGACACACTGTCCATCCACGCAGCGTCCATTTCCTGCACAGTTATTTTGACAAGTAGCAACACTGCAATCTTCTCCAGAGAATCCACTAAAGCACACACATTTGCCATCCACACAATGGCCTTTATCATTGCAGTCGCTGGGGCATGTGAGCTGGCTGCAGTCATGGCCGGTGTACCCTTCATAACAGACGCAGCGTCCATCAACACAGCGGCCGTTATCATTGCATTCATCAGGGCAGGATGAGATGGAGCAGTCAGGACCCTCCCAGCCTGGGTTACATTTACAGCTGCAAGAGTCCTGCAGGTAGGTGCCATGCCCACTGCAGCTAGTGTCCACACCTAACAAAAGACAATAGTTGTTGCTTTACTTACTGAACGGGTATGGAGAAAATTGTATTTACTGTACATAGTTGACGCATAACGTGTCCATAGACTTTTTATTTATGAACATCAAGAATTTAGGTTCTACTTTATATGAATGTATAAGGGAAGGTGTATATCAAAGGTCCTGGGACTGGTCACTATTTCCTTTAAGTTTTTCACCTTTTTTAATCAGCCTTCACTAGTCCAATTTAAATGGTCCTGCAGTGTGACAAATGACTTTTTTTTTAAAGTACAAATATTTCATGTACAGTAGTCTCTCAGTTAAAATGAGGTCATAAAGCACATAATAATCCCTGCTCTGATGACATCACATACACAGTTAGTCTACATTACAGATGTATGTACTCAGAGACCCCGTTTACACCTGGTATTAACATTCATTTTGGGAGATCCGGTCACAAGTGGAACATTTTCTCAAACCACAATTGGGCAAAGTCAAAAATACATGTGACCACTTTGCATTTGTTGAGCAAACACTAATGTGTCCTGATGCATCCCAAACAGCATCAAAGGACCACCTACACACCCGTCAATCATACATTGTCCAAAAACAAGGGTTTTAACATTTCCGGCTACATGCGGCATTACAGGAAAATAACCATATGATCAAGAACTTTGAAAAAGCGCTTACATATACATATATACAAACATACAGGGTTGGGGAGTAAAGGAATACATGTAACTGGATTACGTATTTAAAATACAAAATATAAGTAATTGTATTCCACTACAGTTACAATTTAAACCATTGGTAATTAGAATACAGTTACATTCAAAAAGTATTTTGATTACTGAAGAGATTACTTTGCATTTTATTATCATTTGATTCATTTAATATTTAGTCCTTTCAGATGGAAAACATTTATACATATAAATGATGAGATCCAAAGTGAATTTGAACAGCAGTGAAACACTTTCTTATATGTGTTACAGTCATACGAGCAGACAGAGAAGAAAGTTTGAAATAAGTTTGGAGCAGAAGAAATAGAAATAAACCTTGTGTAAATTGTCAGCTTTATGCTAAGCTAAAATGCTATTTCTAGCCATTTTACATGCACATGTTACCAGGCACGATCATATTTTTTTATCAAGAAAATTCACATTGGATTAAAATTTCTTTTTTCTAGTAAGACCTTTAATATTAGGGCAAAACTTGTATTCTTCATAATAATTTTTGTATTGTTTTCCTGTAAAAATATAAAAAAAGATCAGTTTGATTTATCTTGTTTTAGAAATAACACTACATCAAATATTTAGGTTTTTCATAGAATGTATTTTTAACATGTGTATTTTGTCTTACTGTACTGGAAGAGTTTTTATAGTCAAAACAAGTGAAAATATCTACCAGTGCTGAAGAAGTATTCCAAAGTATTTAGAATACGTTAATGACCTTGAGTAATCTAACAGAATACGTGGCATTCATCTGATCCCAATGTATAGTGAGGACATTAATAATGGAAAAATTACTATTACAATTAAAAAAAAAATAATAATTCAGAACTTCTTAAACTACTTCAAAGAGTTCTTATAAAAAAAAATCCTCCACGTGCAGAAATGACAGATTTGCAGATCCTTGGCATTCTAGCTGTCAGTTTGTCCAGATACTCAGGTGACATTTCACCCCACACTTCCTGTAGCACTTGCCATAGATGTGGCTGTCTTGTCGGGCACTTCTCACGCACCTTACAGTCTAGCTGATCCCACAAAAGCTCATTGTGATTAAGATCCATAACACTCTTTTTCAATTATCTGTTGTCCAATGTCTGTGTTTCTTTGCCCACTCTAACCTTTTCTTATTGTTTTTCTGTTTCAAAAGTGGCTTTTTCTTTGTAATTCTTCCCATAAGGCCTAGTTCGAGAAATAGATGCCTCACAGGTCCTCAGCTGACAGCTTCATTAAATTCTACCCGCTCAACACCAGTTTCATGTACAACAGTAAAGAGAAGACTCAGGGGTGCAGGCCTTAAGGGAAGAATTGCAAAGAAAAAGCCACTTTTGAAACAGAAAAACAAAAACAAAAAGTTAGACTGGGCAAAGAAACACAGACATTTGATAACAGATAACTGGAAGAGTGTTATGGATCTTAACCCCATTGAGCTTTTATGGGATCAGCAAGACTGTAAGGTGCGTGAGAAGTGCCCGACAAGACAGCCACATCTATGGCAAGTGCTACAGGAAGTGTGGGGTGAAATGTCATCTGAGTATCTGGACAAACTGACAGCTAGAATGCCAAGGATCTGCAAATAAGTCGGAGGTTTAATAAGTACCTCCCTAACCTAAAACTTAACCTAAACCTAACCAATAGTTTTTTTAAAAAGCAAATGAGAGGTGAACAAAACAGACATCCTTACCCTAAACCACTATTTAAACCTAACCGATAGTGTTCTAAAATCCAATGAAACATGAAAAGCACATTTTTTGAAGCAGACCACATCATTTCGTGTTGCTTCTATGATAATTTTATCTCATGTGTCAGCTTGCTTGCTTGACAAGGCACAAACCGCAGTCTTCAGGTGGGCTACAGCAGAAATTAATCACATTGGAATAAGTGTGCAAATGTGGGTGGGTCTGTAATACAAGTG
Organism: Myxocyprinus asiaticus; assembly: GCF_019703515.2. Taxonomy (NCBI): domain Eukaryota; kingdom Metazoa; phylum Chordata; class Actinopteri; order Cypriniformes; family Catostomidae; genus Myxocyprinus; species Myxocyprinus asiaticus. Next base: position 36,943,302 of record NC_059349.1, read on the forward strand.
TTAAAATGTATTGTTTTTCAAATGATGCGTTAACATAAACACGTTTCGATATCATAACACAACAGTGTGTGGGTAATAGAGCAAAAAAGTTGTAAAGTCATAATCAGCCATTGTAGTTGTGATTTGTGTGAAAGTGAATAAGACCTGTTGTAGAGCCTTTAGTGTTAATTTCACCAGGAAACTGCAGCAAAATGTAGAATTCAGCATGTAAAACTCAGTTTGAAAAAATGTAGTTATAGTAACGTTCATTCTATGAGACTAGGTCACTGACGTGCACAGAACGGGGGCTGCAGGGGTGCAAGCTACAGCTTTTTTTTTACTTTACAACTTTTTTCAGCTTTATAAACATGCAGTACCACATTGACTTTTGTATGTAGTCACAAAATTAGAGGCTCTCCCCTTCCAAACATGTAGTCACAGGAGATGTATTTGAGACACAAGGTCTAAAAAGCTGCCTGTTTCTTCGGAATACTTGTGATTGGATCACCCGAGATGGATGTTAATACCAGGTATAAATAGGGCCTTTGAGAAAGACTGGGGTCTACGTGCAAATCACATGTTTTGATCAAGGGCACAATAAAGGTAAAATTCATATCAATAAACAACCCCCAGTATATAGTTAATTCCCATCATGACACACTACATAAAGTCTCTGAGTCTGAGTATTCATTCTGATCTTTGGTGTATCACTTGCCCTAATAAACAAAACAAAAGGAATGCATGCATAATATCCAGTTTCAGGTGTATTCATGTACTATACTGGCTTTCTAGGTTTTTAGTTTCTTTAAATACCTGACCCTCCTTTGCAGCAGCCCTGAGCGCATTGGCTCTTTAGGTAGGTGACCTCTTCCTCCAGGCCATTGACGCGGTACAATAGGGCTTTGAAGTCCTCTGAGTCTGCACACCCACAACCAGCCGACTTTACACGAATGTTGTGCTTGAAGACAATGTCATTCTCTCCATCCACTGTGACAATCTGTCCTTCTGAGGCTTGGTCCTGGGAAAGCAGGCCACTCTGGGAACCCTGCTTACAACCAGAATCAATTCTGTAGACATGGCTGAATGTGACTTCTTTATCTCCAGCAGCCACCTCCTCAGAGAGCACAAGATGGGACACCATAAAGAGCATCCCCAAAAGAAAGAGGCCACTTTTCAGCCAGTTGAATCTAATGATCATGTTTTCTGAAAGAAAGCAGACAAACATTGACCCTTTGAGAATGTTATGTTGATGGTGTGGTCGACTTTACCAGCATACTCAAAATATCAAATTTTCCTTAGGGTTTGTGGTCTCACCTTCCAGTAAGGAGTTTGATTTGCATGCTACACACATGATGAAAATCAATGTGCAAGACATTACATTATGCTTAATGGAGCAAAATTTGTTTTACAAGGACAGTGTTATAGATGTCTAAATCTACAGTAGGAACCGGGCAGACTGTGCTCACCATGCACATTCTATCCAAACCATTAATTGCACATCTACAACCACAAGGGCCTTTTGGGAGCATGGAACCCATCTAACTAAATGATGTAATCCTTATTGGCAGTGATGCCATTCAAACCTTTTAAAACATCTATATATAAACATAGGATGTTAGAAAAAATGTATGCTTAGAAATAATAGCATAGGGTTTATTTGCTTTAAAATGAATAACTTCTGTTGAGCATCACTGGAAAGCAGGACCCCAGCATACCTAATTTAATGTACTTCATTAACAGTAAGTGTCTGGTCTTGTGTGGTCTGTTAAATTTGTCTTGGGAAAAAATGGGTTTTATGTAAAATGACATATCGTACAGTTCATACTAAAGTTAATTCTAAATAGTAAATGCATAAAGTGCATTTTTATAAATTACTTGATAAATGATAGCTTTCTACTAAAAAAAAAACAAAAACGTAATAATTACGTGATTAAACAACCTTTTAAATGAAATATTTTTTTATGTACACTTGGAGTTATTCAAGGATCCAGTATATAATGATCAATGATAACTAGATACCTCTATTTATATGTATTGGCCTATTATGCAATAATCTTTACATGATACAGTATATGGAACCATATTTAGGCAGTATGTTAACATGTAAAATAAATGAAAATATTTAAATGAGTCAACTGTTGTAAAATATACATAATATATAACTTCATAAAAACATATACATGCAGAACATAAGCATGAGACACACATACTGTATCTAGCCATTATGCAATGGAAATGAGAGGGCCCCTGTGAGCCGAAAGGACCTAAAATGACTGTGCTTTTTCAACCAAACAGTTTCACTGACATTATATAACCTGTAGAAACAACATGTTACTTTAGCTCTCTGCATTCTGCTTATTTCTTTATAAGTCACAAACTACTATAATAAACCATTAATAACACTGTAATAAACAGATACTGACAACCAGACAAAACAAGAGCTTAAATTTCCACATGTGATTGTATCACAGTATCAAGTGTCATTGAATTTTAATGCATTTCATCACTCAATCATCGGATACTTTGTTTTGAACATTAAGGAAATCTGTGCATGGAGTATGGAGCTTAAATATAAACATGGAACAACATGCATCAAAGAGTCAGAAGCAGATGTGGAATGGCAGAAATGCTCAAATTAAAAGACAGAGCGCTCCCTTAGGACCAAGGTGGATATGTGAACAGAAGCACAGAAAAATCTGGAGCCCATGCCATAAGGATCAGCCAACCAAGCAGAAAACATTGCTAGCGGCTGTTATTTTTAAAAGATATGGATGTGGATAAGGAGAACCATTCCATTGCATTAGACTATTGATCTAAGACTAAATCTGAAAAGTCAAGGCAACGTAATTTATTATGATTTTTGAATTCCATCAATAACTGTCATAATTGCTATTTGAATTTGTACATTCATCAAATATAAAATGTCTCACTAAGCCAATAAATTCTTGTCAAGGCAACTATAGATTTGTTGTTTGGTAAATTACCTAATAACAACACAAGATATGTAAATCATTTAATTCCTAGCCTGGCCAAGCCAGCTTTAGCTTGTTGAAGTTGGTCATCTGGCCAAGCTGGTGCTCAGTTGGTTAAGTGCTGGTTTACTGATCATCTGACGAGTGCCCAAAGCCCCTCTAAAACCAGCATATAGACCAGCTTGACCTGCATAAGAGACCACTTAAGAGGCTGGTTTAAGCTATTTTTCAGAAAGGTACACAGGGCTTTTGTGGATACAGAAATGTGAATTACTTTAAATCTTATAAAACACGTTAGACCAACAATATTCCCCTAAATGTTGTCCCAACATCTTTAACAGAGTTGCCTGAACAAACAATTTCATTTCAAACAATGTTGCTAATTTCTTACAGATTTGCAGGTTCCAATCATACATTGCAGTATGAATAAATTATGTGGTTACTGTTGTAGGCTTACTGTTTTACTGTAGACTTTATTTATGCTGATGCTATTGTTTTTGTCATCACTGATGAGCTCTTAACATCACCACACACAAATAACAAGCATTTTACTTTCACTTGTTGATTGTCATTGTTATTAAGATTTGTATGTTTATTATTGAGGTCTATGTGCAACTATATACTACAACTATTGCACATAATATCTTTGCTTTGAAAGAATATCTTTGCTTTGCAAGGTTTTTTCTTCAGAATCAAAGATTACAGTGTTTAATTCATATTAATAGTCATTTAAATCAATATGTAGTATTAAGAACTTTTCCATAAGTAATAATGATTCCAAGTATATTTCCATTTGCATTATCTCTTCAAGTTGATACATCACCAGAGGTAAAAATCAGGATATTTAACACTAGCCAACAGTTAAATACTAAACCACCATGCTCTCCCTGAAACCGGCTGCATAGTCTCTCCCATGACCTCACTGGCTCCCTGATGATAACTGGATTGGATGGTGTAGTATTGAGGCATGATTAGGACCATGACCGTCCTACTGTAGCCCACATCACAGGCCCAGACACCACACACATGCAAGAGCTGCAAGGCCCTTTGAAGGTCTCCTTTATTGCTTTCTGTCAGTGACTTTTATTTCATTTTTGCCGGTTTCTCTTCTCTCTTTTATTTATCTTGGAGAGGATTAGAGAAAGACCTGCCAACTCTCTTCTGTCCTGCCACTACTGAAGGGATGTTTGAGTCTGCAGGCACACACACAAACACACACACAGAAAAGGTTCTATAGCAATACACATTATCACAACAGCAGCAGCAGCAGCAGCAGTTCCTCACTGCTCAAAAGACTTATTGCCCACACAACCCATGTAACCCATGTAGTCATTAGTCATTAATCTCACAGTTCATACAAAATCTTTGTTTAAACACTGGCCCTTAACACTTACTGCACACAAATAACTAATATTGGCATTATATTCATGCTGTTAGCCAGAGGGGAACTGGACCCCACAGTGAATTAATTTTAATTCACAATTTACAATAATATTTAATCAAACTACACAATGATGACTCTAAGACTTTATAGATATTACAGTTTCAGTTTCTGTAAAGCTGCTTTGAAACGATGTGTGTTGTGAAAAGTGCTATACAAATAAAAATGACTTGACTTAACTAGCCGATGCATGCAAATGAAATTATTAAGCACAGTCCATGAATTACTCAGGAAATGTGTAGTACTCTCAACATATGTTTTTATCTCATGATTTTCATACAACAGTGGTTCTTAAATGGTTTTATTTTAGGATTTTACATTGGATACCATGTGGCAACATAGTAAACATTTTAACTTTTTCATACAGAAGTAAACAAAACATTTTCTTAAAATCACATTGCACACATTGACATTCATAAATGGAATATTCCAGGTTCATTACAAGTTTCGCTCAGTTGAAAGCATTTGTGGCATAATGTTGGTTAACCCAAAAACTTATTTCAACTAAGCAACACATTAAACCCCAAAAACGACCATAAAAACAGCAAAAAAAAAATGCACAAGTTTAACCGTAGAATTTATTGTAAGTGCTTCACTGTAACCTCGATTTCAAAAATCTTTTTTTATTTTTTTATTTTGGTAATCAACATTATGCCACACATGCTGTAGATTGAGCTTAACCTGTATATTCCTTTAACATTACCATGAACTGCATAGACTCAACAATATGAAAAATTATTAACATGACATGGAAAATTTATAATTTTTAAATGCATAACAGCAGAGGTGTAATTTGAACACATGACTTTATAGTATATTACACATACTATATCGCAAAATAATATTGGTATATGTACATCTATTGTCAAAAGAGGTGAGGCTCCCTCAGCTGAGTCTGATTCCTCTCAAGGTTTCTCCACTAACCTAACATCTCTTGGAGAGATTTTTGCCTTGCCACAGTTGCTTTGGGCTTGTTTACTGGTGGCATTTAAAAGGGTCATGTCATGCTTTTTTTCCTTTGTTTTCCCTGAAGTTCACTTATAATTTTAGTAAAGGTTTTTGAACAAAATAAATAAATAAATCATGATATAGTATTAAATTAGCTTTTTCCAACGGCTCTCTGTCTGAAACACTCGGTTTTCTGTGCTGTCCCCTTTAAGACTTCAACTGTGTTATGACTGGCTAACATCTTTGAAATGCAAACACCCCCCGCCAACACTCTTGGAACAGTTTTTTCCAAGAATAAAACAATGAAAACATCCAAGCGATTTACAAAAGTCCATGCAATCATTAATGCTACATATTCTAGTTTATGTGAAGCACGCAATCAAAATTACTGAAGTTGTTCCGACTAAATAACAATCGGAAACTAAACAAAGTCAGCATACTGTTGCTCCCGAGTACTTAGATTACTAGGCATACAAGATATGGTGATGCAATAATGCTATATAAAGCTAAGAACAGTGAAAATAGTCCAGACAACACGAGCTGCGAAGGTGAAGGGTTAATAAATCTGTATACAGCTGTAATGGATGGTCGACACGAGTGTTCACCTCTGTAGTGTGGCGGCTTCAATACGCATCCCATGTCATGGGAAATACGGGATGTTCACTGGTCGACTGGGGGAGGGGATTGCCCTTGACTGTTTCGCTGCTCTCGTGAATGCGAATACTGGTGCTTAATGGAAGTGATTATTTATAGTTAAAAAGTACTTAAATATTGATATCTTCACACCAAAAGTGATCGTATCGCTTTACAAAACATTCATTTAACTTCTGGAGTTGTATGGATGACATCAATGCTGATTGTCTGTACTTTTTGGGGCATCAAAAATCGTATTGCCATCCATTTTAAGGATCTACTGAGCTGAGATATTTTTCTATTTTTCTTCAAATGTGTTCTGCTGAAAAAAGAAAGTCATACACATCTGGGATGGCATAAGGGTGTGTAAATGATGAGAGAATTTTCATTTTTGTGTGAACTATCCCTTTAAATATGGGATAATGGGTGTCCCAATGTGTTTATTTCAGCCAAAATACAGGACATTCTGGCAAATACAATACAGATCAGACAGCAGCCATTAGCTTGTAGCTCACCTTTGTCTTCCATTTCACTCTGCAAACTTAAAGTATGTTTTTAGCACAATGACATCTTATATGTCAAGATATCAAGGAAAATGTTATTCCTCATGGCACAACCCCTTTAAGACATTTAGGCAAGATTGTCTGTATAGCTGCTTAGAAACAATTGGCTCTATTTTCGTAAGCACGCAAAGAGCAGTGCTACGCACAAAGTGTGCTACATCTTATCCAATTTTCTTATCTAATTCTAAGCGCAATTTTCGTGCCAGCACAAGTAGGCGTGGGTGGGAGTGTTTGCACTAACTGTGGGTTTATGCGGGCAAACTGTGGGTGTATTTTATGGTAATGAAGTGGCGCAAAGTGCAATTTGCTATTTTCCTGAGAAATAGGTAATTGCGCTAAGATGTTTCAATACCAGGTCTGTTTTTAGCGCAAAGTCCACATTCAGTTCCTGCGTTTGCAGTTTGGAAATTCCACCAGCATGTGGTAGTAAAATTAATGTCAAAACTCTTATTGTGTTCATGACAGTCACTGCTATGGCCATTTTATAAAACAAAAATGTATGAGATTTGTGTTAAAATATCTATAGGTCATGGTTTATTTTTCAATTATTATTATTATTATTATCATGTTTATATTTGCAATTGTATTTGTATTTATAATCTAATTTGTATTGGAATTTTCCAACTTTGGTCACAGATTTATTTTTAAGTCACTGCAAAAGGAGCCAGTGGAAGCTGAAGAGGGTAAAATGTTTGGATTTGGTATGATTTTTTTGACCACTTCATTATTTTAATTATTTTTTCACATGGAATAAACAAATTTGCACAATTATATGGTTTGTTTCATTTTATTATTTGCCTTTAGCATTGTTTTTCCCCTGCTGTCCATGACCTTATTAAAATAGACCTGAAATTTTCAGGTCATGACCCTCCAGTTGAGAACCACTGGCCTTGCTCATGTCACCTTGAGTTTTACACAATGCAAATCCCAGCATTTGTAATCCGTGATCTTTAAAAACTTCTCCTCCATTCCTTGAGAATATTCCAGTGCCCAAAGAAATGCCTGCAATAAGAAGCAGTTGAAAGGATGTTTAACAGAGCCTGGTTCAGAACAGAAAAGATGCAGGCAGCAAACTGGCCAGTGGCGGTATTCTGTTGGATCTCAACACCAAGTCAAAATATAACCTTTTAGTGCTGTGACTGTGACTCATTCATGGATTTTAGGAACTACAAGGGCACAGACCTACAAGCAATAAGACATACAAACAGACCGTGGACAGCATAAATCACGTTCTGAGGGGAGACTAAATTGAGTGAGGTAGAGGGTGGGAAAACAGAAAGCCAGACTGTACCATGCCCTCTCCTCTCCTGAGACACATTAAGCAGAAGACAAAGTTCCTCTGTTCCTCTGCATTTGAAGCAGAGCCCCAGCTGCACCATTAGGAAGGAGATTCAGGGTTTACCGATGCAGAGTGAGAGAGGTGGTGAGGTGAGGAGTGGAGACTGCAAGCCACAAACATGAAACCCAAGTGATTTTCCCCTTCACACTTCAACTGACGAGAGCTGAAAGCAATTAAGCTTTAGTCTAGGTACAGACTCATTTCAATCTCCTTAGTAAATACCATTAGGGACCGAAACCACAGCAGCCTTGATAAGGTTACAGAAGCCCAAGACTGACTCTGTTAAATTTGTGTAGTGCACAGACAGCGTATAATAAACCTCCCCTTTACAGCGGGCTGCATGCAACATCTGCTATTCATCTGATCTGGGCTTCCAATAATACCTAAAGCCAACACAGTAGCATTTCCTCTTAATTTGCCAAAAGAGGTGGATGGATCTTAGACCTTGTCTAAAAGTGGGATCCAAACTGATTAACTGCTAAAGATTTGCCTTAGAAACCAGTAAAAATGACAAGAGACAGAGGGACTGAGCAAGAAAATAAATGCATACTGTAGTTATAGAGCGAAAGAGAAGGAGAGAGACCGTTAAAAAAATAAAAAGTTGAGTCACAGATGATGGCCACATATTATGTTTTTCTTGAGTTGGGCTATATGGCTCTCTGGAGATTAAAAAGTTATTGATGTTATAGCATAAGGATTTCTAGGTTCTTTAAAGCACCTAAAGAACTAGAGAATTAATGCTCTTTGTGGAACTTAAATGAGTGTACCTGGTTCAATACAAGTTAAGCTCACTCAACAGCATTTGTGGCATAATGTTTATTACCATGAAACATAATTTCGACTGGTTCTCTCTACTGTATTGTGGCTACTGTAAGGCTCTTACATTAGAAGTGAATGGGGCCAGTCCATAAACTTTAAAATACCCACTTTTTCAAAATTGTAGCCACAAAATGTAAACATTTGAAATGTAAATATGATTTTAGTTTGATATAATCGCTAGCTAACCTTAGTTGTGTGAAGTTTTATCCAATATTATAACTTCAATATAATGCCAGTGTAATGTTGGTGAACCCTGTAATCTGGGAAACATAGTAAATCCCAGATTTTATGGCACCAAAATCATGTTAACACGCATATTGCTTACATTTTTTGGCTATTCTTTTGAAACAATGTGTATTTTTACATTTACGGACTGGCCACATTCACTTCCGTTGTAAGTGCCATCTGTTTTTTTTTTTTGTTTTTTTTTCTGTGGGATGAGTCCAAATTATTTTTGTGCTAATCAACATTATGCCACAAATGTTGTCAGTAAAATTATTTGCAATTCTAAGTGGAACCTTTATTTGCAAGGGTTAGGAAGATTTCAATTTAAGAAGCATGAGAAATACCACAGCAATACATAATGCAGAGGGAGAATAATTTGATCATTTAAAAATGGGTTATGGAAGGATTATTTAAAACTACATACAGAAAAATTAAGGGCTTGAAATTACACCATGGGCTGCTGACCAGCACTTGACTTCAAAAAAAAAAGTTTTCCCCACATTTTTTAAATTAAATACAATTTTTATGCCTTCTTTGCATTATTAAACATTATTAATTAAAATTAAGCTGTTCCTCTTTAAAACCAGAAATTACTGCACCAAATTTTAAGATGACAAATCTTATGAATCATCTACAATTGGTTCATCGTTGATTGGCTTCAGCATTTTTTTCTAACTACAAAAATCAAGCTCATACAAAAAAAGGTAGCAGTTACATAGAGGACAATCAAAATTTTAACGTTTTAATTAGCAATATTCGATTAAATAAAGTCATAATTATTAAAGCAATAATTAACAATTAAAGTATTTTTATATTTTCACAAATATCATTTATATTAAATCACTACAACCCACTCAAAAACATCATAAGACATTTTTACAGAAGTAAAAAAAAGAAGTCCATGCAGAGCCAACAATGAAGCTATAGCTGCCTTACCCCAGAGTATTTCCTGCCACAGTGATATCCCTGCTACACTGACTGAGCGCTTATTAATGCAAGCACCTGTTTGCAAGCTCAGACTGGGTGTTCAGGGCCCTCCTGACCAGCAATGTCTTGAGTCCTCCAGCTCTCTCCCTTCAAACAGTTTAAATCTCCTCATTGCAGCCCTGAGCCAATGGCCAGCCAGGGTGTGGCTACCTCCAAAACTCCACTAAAGAGAAATGAACAGTGGGAGATAATGAGAAACTCTCTTTTACATTGTCTGGAACTTATTATTTAATTAAAAATGACTTTTAACAAGAGTCATCCATGCAGCCCACCAACTCTTGGAGGTAGATTTTAATAAACACATGGTTATTTCAGTGCTTCTCTTACAGAAGCAGAGCTAATCAATCTAATTTCCAACATTTGTGATATATAGTGACAGATTGAGCCAAAGTCAACACAGTCCTGAGCTGGGTTTTAAGACAGCACTGAACTACACGTTTACAGCAGCAATCCTTCCCACAACTTTTCCTCCTGATTCAAAAACTGCAATCAAATTATGACTGGAATGTATTCCAATAATCTAATTTACACATTTTGGTTTTGCAGTGTCTACCTGGTTTCAGAAATGTACACTATTGTAAAAATGAGAAAATCTGTGCAACATGCAAGACAAAATAATATTGTTATGACTAGGTCAGGTTTTGTGTGTGTGTGTGTGTGTGTGTGTGTGTTAAGCATTCAAATTTTAAACAAATTACCTCAATGAAAAAATTTACACAAATATGTAGTTGTCTAGTTGATGCAAAACTTTATCATCAACATCAAGATTTTAGGTTAAAATTAATATGAATGTATATGGAAAGATAAGTTCTGTAACTGGTTGCCATTTCTTTTAGGATTTCACCATTTTTAATCACCTTTTTGCCTTCACTATTATTTATTTTCAATGGTCCCGGTGTGAGCAATGAATTATTTTAAGTACAAATATTCTATGAAGTCTCTCAAAATGAATTATAATAATATGAGGTCATAAAAGCCGCATAATAATTATAAAAGAATGAGCAAAATGCTGTTTTATATAGTGCATAGCATTTCACAACATTGGAAATGTCAACTTTCCAAAAGTATTTCATGTCACCTACCAAGTGTATGTTTAAATGATTAGAATTAAGAATTATTTTCATAACAAAAACATAAGTAGATCTTCATCAAACACATGCATTTTGATTCTATTTCCTGCATATCTGCATTCAAAAGCACTAAATATATGAAACATTACTATAAATTATAACACAATGTAACAATTTTCTAAACATACAATGAATTTTGTTTTCAGAAACTCCACATATAATTCTACCAGGCCATAATAAGTATTTTAAGAGGAAAGGAATGAAAAGCTCTTATCAGAAGTCATCAGTAAGGTTGTTTGTTTATAATTTTCGCAGGCATCTGTTGATCTCTTGGTGTTGTGTTACACAGAGGTGAAATACTTGGGCTAAAACTGGAGAGCGGGCCAGGTGTGATGGTTTTAAAGAGAAGCAGGGTCCAGCTTTGTACATAATGTGACTGTATTTTCTCCCTCAGTCAGATAGTGACAACAGTAGCTCCCTCTTGAAACACTTTCAGAGGATGTCATCATTGAAAAATGACAACTACAGGCCTTAAGAACTTCCCTTGAGTCCTGCAGTAACTCAGACACAGTCAACGTTTCATTTGTTTAGGGCTAAAAGTAGAGCCTACACACTATAAATTGTTGGCACACCTGATTGTCTCCATAAATATTTTGATAACTTTATATGTGGTTGGAATATGTAAGGAGTAAGAACAAGGCGAAACTGTTCTGTTTTCAGGAAATGGCCAGCTGTATGCTACTCTCTTTGAGAAAAGAAAAGGTCATGCAAATGTACACTACCTCTCACTCACCAATTATTCTTTGAGTAAGTGCTTGTGTGCCTTTCTGTGTATCCAATTACAGTTGGAAACCCCCAGTAAACACTCTTACTAATGGTTTTAACTGCACACATTTTAGATTTTTGTTGAATGATTTACAGACAGTGCTACTGCATCATTAAGGTCTGAATACTGTAAAAAGAGGAGGACCAGATTTACCATTACCATATTTTATAACAAAATGTATGCATCCATTATTTGTAAGGCATGTCATAAAATATAGATATACTGATTATTGATCGGCATGTTATTTTATCGATATATTTTTGAGGCATCGATATATTAACATAAGTCGACATTTAAATTAGAAGCCTAATTTGCGTGCTTTCAAATTCACTCAGTTGGCCTTCTGTTCAACAGTCTGGTGTAATAGCACTGGGAAACCACAAGGGGGTGATATAAAATTTACTGAATCAAGTTGCAAGGCACAGGTATCACAACATAGGAAGGGTTAGAGCTCCTTGCGCAGGACGCATGCACACAAAAGTTACAAAGGTTTTTGATCTTCAAGAATAAAAGTGAAATTAAAGTAAAAATCTATGTCCTTTGATAATTTAATTGTCCGTTGAATTTAATGGAAAATATGCGAGTTACGCTCCGTGGTGCTGCAGATTTTTGAGCAGCCTAGAGAGGCCATGTCATCCATCAGACACGTCCGGTGTGCGACTCCCTTTAATTTACCCTGCTGCTCACACCATACCAAAGTTGTGTTGAGAAATATGTTTGAAAAGACAGCCTATTGTGTAACGGGTAGCCCTATTTATATCTGAAAAAATCCCGATATATATTGGTAATCATCTGGGAAATCTTCCAATTACTGATGCTTGACAAAATCAGCGATCCCAAGCCTAATATTTATGTAAAATTTAAAAATATATAGTCTTTCCTTTGTGTTCAGTTGCTTCTTGGACTTCCTTATATAATTGCTAGTCTTAAAACTAGTTCTTAAGTTGGTAATATCATTAGTGTTATAGTCAAATTATTATTTTTGTTTAATAATAACAAAATTCAGTAAAATGTTTTTTGCTACTGTAAATTATGTTTTGTTTGCAGAAAATTGTGGAAACTACATATTTCAAAGGAAAATTCCTCCCTTTAGTGAACTGTATCGTAGACATATTACGAGATGTAATCATATTTAATTCATTATTGTGTTTCATGAAAGACATTTTCAGTTATGTCATACTGTATATACTGTAGCCTACTACTTTCAAATGAAAAGGAAAAAAATCACAATGGTTTTCAAACGCTAATCTTTAACTTATAATCTTTCGCAAGCCAGCATATGTGTACCAGTGTACAATATATATGCATTACAGTGATATACTGTATATGTCTGAAGTCAGGATCTGGGTCCCGCATGTTTTACATTTTCCAGAGAGTTCTAAATCATGTTCCCTTTGAGCGATACACATGTTCGAGGTTCCCCCTGACACATTTTTAAATAGATCAAACTAGTTTTCTTTTGTATTATTGAATTATTTCTTAATCTTTCACCACCAGCATTGAGATGACACCTGCAAAAAGAAATATGGCTTTCATCTGTCACTCAATTTTCATGAACAGTCCTCTCTCTCAAACATGATATGTGTACACTAATGAATGTTTTTGGCAGCCAGTGTTGTGTACAAAAATGCAGCAGAAATGTGGCATAGCGTAAAGAAGACTTATGGCTTTCACCATGCTTTTTATGAGGCAGAGGCACAGCAAGAGTTTGTGCATGAAGGAAATAGGGACATATTTTTTAATAATGACCATGTGAGAGGTCCATGGGTAACAAAATGGGAAAAAATGACAAAAATGTTGATTGCTGTGTGGGAGGTTTATAATGTTTATAAATCAGTTAGCTGTAAAGGTGCATTCAGTATTTTAAATAGTTTTTGCTATACTTTTAAAAGAAATAGTAATTGTACAATAGTGTTTGTAAAACTATGTTTAAAATGATGCACACTTACATGAGAAAAATTCTCTATTCATATCTAGTCTTAGAGAAAAATATGCTTTATTGTACATACACATTAATGAGTGCCGCCATGTTGAGATCACATGACCAGCCAAATTTTACTCATTTTCTATCAACAATCCCCTAAAACTGGACGCTTTCCCTCACTGAATAAATCAATCATGGATGAAAGTGAACAGCTCATTTTTACAATAACATCGGTAACTAAATACTTTTGTTTTTGCGTGATGCTGCATCTATGCAGCAAGGTCTCAGTTCACCTTTAACCTTTAAAATCAATTTTTTTTAAAACATTCATAAATGCAGCATTTATAAGCAAACTGCATGTTAGACAATCTCAAATATGTAAAATGTGTTCCCTTACGATTCAGTTCATTTGCCATTGCATCACTAAGCTGACGCTATGGGGAGTGTCCTTCTTAACGACCTGATTGAAACTGTTCTACAATAACACCAGGACTGGCTATGGTGTTTAAGCCCCACCCTTTTAGGCACGAGGCTTTCCGGTATAAAAGCAGGCGCGCAAACACCTTTCCTCTGAATATTCCTCAGGATATTCACATATATCCGGTGGTTACCACTGAGATACTATTCAGGGGGAGAAAACATAGAGTGGAGGCCGCGGTTAATTCCCGGCTCACCCATCCACTGATTTTGGGGATGAATTGGCCTGATTTTAACAATTTATTAAGGGAAATATGTGCAGATGGGTCCTGTGAAATAATGCCTCTGTGTGTGACGTGCGATGCTATGGCTGGGGAGGTGGTGCCAGGGCCGCCTACATCTGCTCTGCATCAAAGTGACACAAGGGAGGGAGTCCCCGCCCTCAGGGAGCTCCCTGAAGGGGATTTCCCTCTAGAGCAGTCACATGATGAGTCCCTCAAACACGCATTTGACCAAGTGAGAGTAATCGATGGTCAACAGCTCCAGCCTAACGTCGCGCTCACATATTCATATTTTTCAATAATCAAAGATCGGTTGTATCAAGTGATGCAGGATGCTCAAACAAAAAAGAATACAACCCAGTTATTAGTCCTGAAGAGCCGTCAGGAAGCTCTCTTCCAGGCGGCTCACCATAATCTAATGGCCGGCCATTTAGAACAGGAAAAAACACTCAACCGAATAATGACCCATTTATTTTGGCCAGGCATTCATGGGGATGTTCGCAGGTGGTGTGTGGCGTGCCGTGAATGTCAGTTCGTGAATCAGCCGGCCACCCCAAATGCACCTTTGCACCCTCTACCGCTAATCAAGGTACCCTTTGAAAGAATTGGTATGGACCTCGTCAGGACATTAAAACAGACTGCATGCGGGCATCGCTTTGCATTAGTTCTGGTGGACTATGCAACGTGATATTCGGAAGCAGTGCCCCTGCACAACATCTCCCCATCTTCCAAGTGGGGATTCCAAAAGAAATCCTCACTGATCAAGGTACTACATTTATGTCACGAACACTACGTGAACTATACAAATTATTAGATATTAAATCAATTTGCACAAGTGTTTACCACCCATAAACAGATGGGTTGGTGGAATTATTTAATAAAACCCTGAGAAATATGATTCGTAAGTTCGTACACGAGAATGCTAGAAATTGGAATAAATGGGATACATTTTTGTTGGGAAAAATGAACCACTGTTATTTGAAGTTCGAGAGGTCCCACAGGCCTCCACAGGGTTTTCCCCATTCGAGCTGCTGTATGGGCATTGGCCGCACTGCGTGCTTGACAACATATGGGAAGCTTGGGAGGAGGGACCTTCAAACAGCACCAATTTGTGACTGTTCTATTCGGTTTGTTCAGGGCCCCCACCACGTTCCAGTGTCTCAGGTCACATACAGCATATGCCGGCACTTATTTGGATGATATCATCATTTATAGTAATGATTGGCAGTGGCACATGCGACATCTGAGAGCTGTCCTGATGTCGCTGCGACAGGCGGGGCTCACGGCCAACCCGAAGAAGTGTGCAACTGGGTGGGTGGAAGTTCAGTATCTGGGGTTCCACCTGGGTCATGGACAGGTGCAACCCCAAGTTAACAAAACTGCAGCAATTGCGGCCTGCCCAAGGCCCAAGACTGAAAAGGAGATGAGACAGTTTCTGGGGCCGGCTGGCTACTACCGAAGGTTTGTGCCTATTTACTCTGATGTCACCAGCCGGGGCACAAGCTGAATAATCAATTAAGAGCAAATGATTAATTGTTGCAATAAATGCCGAATAGTTGAATAATCGTTCTAATAATCGTTAGATTAATTGATTATCAAAATAATAGTTAGTTGCAGCTCTACTCCGCTCCCCTACAGTGTTTCGGCGAATATTTACTCTGCCTTGCCGCTTGACACTTTGCTGGTGAATGGACTGCTTCAGCATCCTGATTCCCCACAGCGCTTCGGCAGCAGTTTTGTATCCTTATAAGCTATTGTGATATTTTGTGCATATATATAGTCAGGGTTGGGGAGTAACGGAATACATGTAACGGGATTACGTATTTAAAATACAGAATATAAGTAACTGTATTCCACTACAGTTTCAATTTAAATAATTGGTAATTAGAATACAGTTACATTCAAAAAGTATTTTGATTACTGAAGAGATTACTTTGCATTTTATTTTCATTTGTTTCATTTAATATTTAGTCCTTTCAGATGGAAAACATTTATACATATAAATGATGTGATCCAAAGTGCATTTGAACAGCAGTGAAATATTTTCTTATGATGTGTTACATTCATACGAGCAGACAGAGAAGTACGTTTGAAGTAAGTTTGGAGCAGAAGAAATAGAAATAAACCTTGTGTAAATTGTCAGCTTTACGCTAAGCTAAAATGCTATTTCTAGCCATTTTACATGCACGTTACCAGGCACGATCACATTTTTTTATCAAGAAAATTCACGTTAGATCATAATTTCGTTTTTTCTAGTAAGAACTTTGATATTAGGGCAAAAATCAAATTCTTGATAATATTTTTTTGTATTGTTTTCCTATAAAAATATCTACAAATCCTTAAAACAAGATCAGTTTGATTGATCTTGTTTTAGAAACAACACTGCATAAGATATTTAGGTTTTTCAGAGAAAGTATTTTTAACATGTGTATTTTGTCTTTTTGAGTTTTTATAGTCAAAACAAGTGAAAAAATCTACCAGTGCTGAAGAAGTAATCCAAATTATTTAGAATACATTACTGACCTTGAGTAATCTAATGAAATACGTTACAAATTACATTTTACAGCATGTATTCTGTAATCTGTAGTGGAATACATTTTAAAAGTAACCCTCCCAACCCTGTATACAGTATATATATAATGGCGGCCAAAAGTTTGGAATTATGTACAGAGTTTGCTGTTTCAGAAGAATATTGGTACTTTAATTCATCAAAGTGGCACTCAACTGATCACAAAGTATAGTCAGGACATTACTGATGTAAAAAACAGCACCATCACTATTTGAAAAAACTAATTTTTGATCAAATCTAGACAGGCCGCATTTCCAGCAGCCATCAGTCCAACACCTTATCCTTGAGTAATCATGCTAAATTGCTAATTTGTTACTAGAAAATCACTTGCCATTATATCAAACACAGTTGAAAGCTATTTGTTTCGTAAAATGAAGCTTAACATTGTCTTTGCGTTTGTTTTTGAGTTGCCACAGTATGCAATAGACTGGCATGTCTTAAGGTCAATATTAGGTCAAAAATGGCAAAAAAAAACAAACAGCTTTCTCTAGAAACTCATCAGTCAATCATTGTTTTGAGGAAAGAAGGCTATACAATGCTTGAAATTGCCAAAAAAAGATTTAATTCAAAGGTGTACACTACAGTCTTCAAAGACAAAGGACAACTGTCTCTAACAAGGACAGAAAGAGATGTGGAAGGCCAGATGTACAACTAAACAAGAGGATAAGTACACCTCTACAGTCTCTAGTTTGAGAAATAGATGCCTCACATGTCCTCAGCTGACAGCTTCATTGGATTCTACCTGCTCAACACCAGTTTCACGTACAACAGTAAAGAGAAAACTCAGGGGTGCAGGCCTTATGGGAAGAATTGCAAAGAAAAAGCCACTTTTGAAACAGAAAAACAAAAAGAAAAGGTTAGAGTCGGCGAAGAAAGACAGACATTGGACAACAGATAATTGAAAAGAGTGTTATGGATCTTAACCCCATTGAGCTTTTGTGGGATCAGCTAGACTGTAAGGTGCATGAGAAGTGCCTGACAAGACAGCCACATCTATGGCAAGTGCTACAGGAAGCGTGGGGTGAAATGTCACCTGAGTATCTGGACAAACTGACAGCTAGAATGCCAAGGATCTGCAAAGCTGTCATGGTTGCACGTGGAGGATTTTTTGATGAGAACACTTTGAAGTAGTTTAAGGAGTTCTGAAAAAAATTCAAACTGTAATATTAATTTTTCACGTTATTAATGTCCTGACTATACATTGTGATCAGTTGAATGCCACTTTGGTGAATAAAAGTACCAATATCTTTCCATAAGAGCAAAAACTGTACATTATTCCAAACTTTTGGCCGCCAGTATATATATATAGTACATAAAGAGCCGCTTACATGTTCATGTCTTTTTAAAGATGTCATTCCATAAGTGTTCCTTGTGCAAGGGACACATCCCGGCGTCAGATCAGCATGAGAGCTGTGTTCACTGTCTGGGTCGTGCCCATGCAGAGGCAGCTCTCATGGACAGACTGCCCTCACTGTGAGGGCATGAGTCTCAAGATACTTCGCTTGTGAATCCCCCTCGTTCTGAGAGACGATTCACCTTCCCGCGCCCTCCCACCCACCTCTACTGTGACTTCCGATGGATGTGGCTGGAAAGGCATACTCAGCGGTGGACCAAGCTGGTTCAGCACTCCACGCGATGGCGGTGCTCCAAGTTTTTCAAGCTAAGCTCCTCAAACAAATGGATGAGGAAGGCTACGATCCAGAGACATTCAAAGAGCTCTGCACCGCTACAGACTTAGAGCTGCGAGCCACGAAAGTCACTGCACAGGCCATTGGCAAGTCAATGGTCGACCTGGTGGTTTTAATCATCACATCTGGCTGACCCTCATGGAAATGCGTGATACTGAAAAAGATGCTTTATTTGATGCTCCAGTGTCTCTAGCCGGCCTTTTCGGCAGCTCTGTGGATAGATTTGTTGAGCACTATGTCACAGCTCAGCAACACTCGCAGGCTATGAGACATTTTATGCCAAAATGGAGCAGTACTTCATTCTTGTACTCCCGCTCTGTCTCAGGCCAGCGAATGGCTAATAACACCATGCCTGCTGCCACAGCACCACCAAAAGTCGCCACTGAGCTGCTGGTAAAGCCGCGCAAGCCGTGGCCCAAGCAAAGAATGCGATAGAGGTTGTTTCAGATGAATTAATAAGCCTGATGTCCCACTGCATGAATGCATGGCAAGCCCTTACGTGCGTGTTAGACTGGGTGTTCAAAACGATCGAGCACAGTCATATGATTCAGCTTGTACGCCAGCCACCTGGCTTCACCGGCGCTTTGCAATCTGGGGTCTAACCACAGGATGTGCACAGAGATTCACAGTCTCCTCACAAAAAACATGATAGAGACCGTCCCAGACTGTGACACACACAGTGGGATTTACAGACATTATTTCCTCGTTCCGGAGAAGGACAGTGGGCTTTGGCTAGTTCTGAGATGCTTGAATCTCGTGCTCACGACACGCCCATTCAAAATGTTCTTATAGCACATCTGTCCTCAGGACTAGTTTGTGTCAATAGATCTAAAGGACGCGTACTTCATGTACCAATAAGTGGTTTTTGAGATTCACGTTCGAGGGAACTGCGTATCAATCAATTTAAAGTCGTAAATGTATCGATGCGGCACTCGCCCCATTGAAAATGAATGTGTGCGTGTTTTGAATTACCTCGATGATTGGTTATTACTAGCCACTCAGAGGCACTACTGAGCGAACACAGACACTTGCTGCTTTGTCACCTGAAAAATCAGGTATGAATGTCAACTGGGCGAAAAGCTTTTCCCCAGCCAGTAAATCTCATTTTTAGGAGTTTGTCTCGACTCCATGAACATGTGCGCGCACCTCACAAACGAGCATGTACAGACCATTCTTCTGTGTCTGTCTCAGTTCATACTGGGAAAACATTACCACTGAAGTCATTTCAGAGAATGCTGGGTTTTATGGCGGCAGCATCCGCCGTCATACAGTTAGGTCTGTTAAACATGAGACTTCTCCAGCACTGGCTTAAGCTATGTTCCACATTGCGCCTGGAGCCTCGGGCACATGCGCATCGCGGTGACTCACCACTGTCTGTCTGCTCTAGCACATGGACAGTGCCTGCCTTCCACCAACAGGGTGTTATGATAGGTCAAATTTTCATAAGAAAAGTGCTGACCAAAGATGCATCCAACACAGTTTGGGGCATAGTGTGTGATGGACACCCGACTTTTGGCACCTGGACAGGTGCAAAACGGGCATGGCACGTCAACCGCCTAGAGCTACTGGCTGTCTTTCTAGCTGAGAGCTTTTCATTCCGGCATCGTGAATCAATACATTGGTTACAAACACCATTTTACAGGCTACAGCACCATCCACGAGACACCTTTACGCACTGAAATGGAATGTGTTCACTTATTGGTGCTTTTCACATGGCAAAGACCCAGTGAACTGCCCCACATCCGAAATTCTTGCATTCTTTAAGAGCGATTGGACGCAGGGCTCACTCCGTCAATGCTCAAAATTTGTGGCGACTATATCTGTGTGTCATGCACCTGAAGCCAGCACCTCTATGGGCAAACATGATTAAATCATAAAGGTGACTAAACCCCCCTCGCCCGGATACAGTCCCGACTTGGGACCTAACTTTGGTCCTAAAAGCACTCGCAGGGCCTCCCTTCGAGCCTCTGGACTTTGTTGGATTGCGTGTGCTTTCTCTTAAGGCCGCATTACTGCTGGCTTTGGCCTCAGTAAAACAGGTCGGTGATTTGCAAGCACTGTCAGTCGACAAATCATGTCTGGAGTTTGGTCCAGGTCTTACAAAAGCCACTGTCCAACCCAGGAAAGGCTATGTGCCTAAGGTTCTAACCACACCTTTCAGAGCGCAGGCGGTTCACCTTCAAGCCTTTTTCCCTCCTCCATTTAATTCGGATGAGGAACAGTCATTGCATTTGTTATGCCCTGTTCAAGTGCTACACACATACGTTGAGCACACCCACCAATTCAGACTGTCTAACCAGCTCTTTGTGTGCTATGAAGGACGCATGAAAGGAATGTCCGTCTCCAAACAAAGACTTTCTCACTGGATCGTTGATGCGATCGCCCTGGTTTACGAGTCGCAGGGTGTGAATTGCCCAATTGGTGTTAAAGCACACTCAACTAGAGGCATGGCTTCTTCATGGGAATGGACAAACGGTGTGTCATTACAAGACATATGTTTTGCAGCAGGATGGTCTTCTCAAAACACATTCGCAAGGTTTTACAACCTAGACATAACGTCTCTCTCATCGCATGTCCTCTCTCTCTAGAGCGCTTGCTATTTCGTTGGCCAAACACATACTTATGTTCCTCTTTTTAATTATGGGCTCCCTGCCATTTAACTGCCTGCATTCAGACCATTGTATTTCCCGAAAGTCACTTTCATTACAAATAATCTTCCTTCTTGACTGGGTTCGTGAAGGGGTTAATTCATACTATATGACCATAGTTCATATCTATATTCTGAGTGTTCCTTTCCTGGCTCACCATGAGGGTCATTCACTTGCGGCATACTCATGTCAGTCACCGTCCCGTGGGACTGCGGTGTCATGTTTCCTCTCTGGGAATGTTGTGTCGGCATGATGGGACTCTGTTCCCCATAGCATCAGCTTAGTGACTCAATGTCAAGTGAACTGAATCATAAGGGAACGTCTCGGTTACGTAAGTAACCTCGGTCCCCTGATATGAAGGGAACGAGACATTGCATAAGCTGGCCACACTACAGATTCAGGGATTTTTAAGGTGTGAGCGATGCATTCTTTGTCCCTCAATCAGAAAATTCTGAAACAGCTTCGCTTCTAAAAGGTCGGGGGCTTAAACACCATAGCCAATCCTGGCATTACTGTAGAAGGGTTTTAACTAGGTCGTGAAGAAGGACACTCCCCATAGCGTCAGCTTAGTGACGCATTGTCTCGTTACCTTCATCTTAGGGAACCGAAGTTACATACGTAGCCGAGTCGTTTTCTCTTCTGTTTATCTTATATAGAAGTTAAACTGTATTATGCTATGTTTGTTTTCAAGACTGCTATAAAAGTGTAGAGACTTGAGGCTAAATAGATAAAGCCGCAAGGAAATCTATCAAAGAAAATTCAATCTCTGCACTTGAACATATTCAGATGGAATGCTTCTGGGTTTTATTAGGCGTGTTTTGAAGGTCAGCCCCACCATAAGAGAACTAAGAGGGGAAAATAATTTTAAATCAAAGCCATAAGGTCCCAGGCTCTGCAAATAAACCTTCTAGCAAGTCACATATGTGTAAGACACATATGCAATATTCTATATCACACTGTCAACAGTAGGGATTGGGTTATGTTATCTATTCATCTGTCTGTCTGTCTCCAAAGAAGGGATCATAATAAACATTACCACCATAAAGAATGGAGGCTTTCCAAATTGTGAAAAAGTGAATGGGATGTGCTCCAATACTGTTTTACAATCTTCCAGTCATTGAACGAGACATACTCTAGTAAGCATTAACGATCAGAGAAAATATGACCCTATTAATACAAATTTGCTGTTCATAAAATTAACTAATGGCCTTGATCGCACAAACAGACTTAAGTAAGATTGTAGTTGTAACTAAGAGCAGGAATATATATGGCAATAAACACACCAGCATGCAGGTGACCTTTAAGATCAGCACAAAAGACATTCTTCACATTCATGCCATCTCAGTGAATGAGACCTCTGTAGTGATTCATGAAAATGTCTTTTTAAATATATGGCAGAAATCTTTGGGACAGCATGTTGCTTTGTTTGTTAATACCCTGAAAAAGAGTCAAAGAGCTTTGATTAAGCCTTAAGAATGCAGGTCTTTTAATGGGATTTCATTCATTGCTCTTTTCATAGCTTGTGGCTTTTCACAGCCTCTAATCTCAGTTCTTGAAACTAATTTTAAATGTTTTTTTTTTTTTTTTTGTAGGCATATTAGACATATGTTATGACACAAGAGATGTATAGTGTCCAAAATTCACCAATATATAGATTTCTATATTGATTCTGGTGTTATGGAAAAGGCAAAACAAATAGAATAAAAAAAAAAAAAAACAATACATTTGTTAAGAATGACAGAAAAAGATAAGTTAAATGATTCAAGATGGAACCAATTCTGGTTCTGGACAGCAGAAGACTAATTGGTGACCTCTAGTATATAGTTTTGACAAAATTGCACAATGAACTACTGATTTTGAAAGCATCCTTTTATACACACGATTACTCAGATACAAAGAAGCACTGCTACCATCAACAGAGAGGTGTTGCTCTCTTCAAACAACATCTGTTTGTCAGAGTTCATTTGTCATATTATTTGAGAGTAATTAACCTCTGAATTTGTTATGGGTACGCAAAATAGAATAACATCACACCATAATACTCCTTATCAAATGTATTTTCATTCTAGTTAATGATTCATGTGTGGGTGGACAGATCAAAAGGAACTTGATTGCATCTCTCCTAATGCAAAGCTGAGCCGAGCTCTTAAACCAGTGGAAGGAAATTATTTGATTGGTTGAAAAGAATATAGACCCTGACAGGGATGTCCAAACTCTGCAATAAGCATTTACAGTTAAATGCTCCTGACTCTGCAGAATATAAGTATCTTGGTTGGGCAGGTTAGGCCAGTTTAAACACTGCTGTATCCTCCTGAGACCCAAGCATGACTGCTGTGTGCATTTTTCATTTCCCTTTTTGATTTGTAACTAGTAGCACATAATAAACATGCCAAAAAAAATAAAAAATAAAATAAAATAAAAAATTCTAGCGCAAATAGTTTTCCTAAAATGGATGTCCATGTATGTGGACAGCGGAACGAGCTATAGAAAGTCAGGTTTTTTTAATCAAATTGTTTATCTTGTTTATTTCAGAGTGTTGGTTATTCATGTTTTTGAGACGTTACAGCCATTACTGCTGATTTTTTGTAAAGCTGCTTTGGAACAGTGTGTTTTGGGAAAAGTACAAATAAAAAAAAACTATACATAAAAAATTATTTGACTTGATTTTACTTTTATGTTACTATGTTTTTTCTGCTTTGGCAACAAAATCTCAGTGTTCTCTCTTTGCACTATCAAACAAACTACAGTGATAGCCAGTGCTGAAGCATTTTAACAATCAGAAATTAGCATGATTAATTCTGATACAAGTAATAGCCAGCATCGTCCAATCACTGCCAAACATTTTAAAATAAAATTATACATTATAAATTCTGAAACTAAGCACTGATTACCATTGTCCCATGTCTGCCAATCATGTTGAGTGGTTCAAACATTATCTGTAGCCTGAAACAGAACGTTTGATAGGAAGTTTGGATTGAATGCACTTGGATTCATAGGAAAGATATAGGATGCTCCCTTGCACCCTATTTAGTGAATGACTTAACCTAGAGTGTGCTGTCTGTCTGCGCTTGTCTCAGAACAGTTTGAAATGCACTGTATTTTCATCCTAACTCCATATAAAGCTTCTGAAATATAAAGCTTCTCTTTTTTTCTCAATGTGTAAGTGCACAGTAAATATTGGATTTCTAATGAAAACCTATTGAACACTTAAATATTGGATTTCCAATTAAAACCTATTGTACACTATAGTGTACATTGTGTTTAGCAGTGTGGCGTTTTGCGATAAATCGCTCAAATTTGACAAATGGTATATCGGATAGAACAAGAGACTAATCTTTTGACTCAAACAGGTTTTAATGCAAAAATGTAATTAGGTTTCTTACCAGATGTAGCTTTGTTGGCCATTCTCCCAAAGACAAACTCCGCTGTGGTCGGCACCATGTTGTTTTGTCACATGACTACATAAAGTTTAATCCCTCACTGACAGCCTAGAGTCTCCTAAACTGAGATCTGTTGGATTAAATTATGCGTTGCATATAGCGAAGCCAAAATACAATGTCCAAGCATGTGTATGCAGGGTCAGACAAGTGTATACATTTGTCACAGTGCCAGATTATAAGCAAGGTCCAGCAAGTGCTTAAAACAGTATCTCACTGACACAAAAAATGCTGACCTCTCTCACACACCTGTTTCTCATTGGCCACCGATATACTATATCATGTAAATATAACGTGCTCTGTGTACTGGACACTTGACCTGAAGCATAATGTTTCAGCCTGCACTGGCACAAAGATTGGAAAATACATTCTTTCTTTATAGGTATAGCAGAGGCCGAATCTCTAGGAGAAATGTCCCATATGGCATTAGAAGCTGCCAGGTACATTACATACTAAATAACCAATGTGTAACTTTCAGAACCTGAAAGAGTTGCTGAACATAGTTCTTGGTTGAGCAATTGCCAAACTGGCATATTTAGAGAGGAAAAGATAAACATATCATCATATGCAAGGGGAGTGGCTTGTTCATTTCATATGTTACATTATTATACTTCCAATAATGCACAAAGCAAAGAACACTGAGGTACACAGTGCTGCTGTACTACTGTTTGAATGTGGTTACACATTTCAAAAACCAGTTCACTCTTTAAAATAGTGAATCTAAGCTTAGACCAACAGCAAAGTATAACATAACATGATATCAAGATCAAAACATTGAGATCTGAATTAATAATAACTGCAGTGCATTTGCCTTTGGGTCACTTTACTAAAAACACATTGGCCTCATAAAAAGCAGATCAAGGCACATGAATTAACGTTTTCTTGTGGTGCTTTCCCTTTGAGGATAGACCATTTTTAAAATACGACCACAGTCACAACAGAATCCATTGACAATTACCTTGCCTATCCTGTTATTTGTTTTCCCTACAGACAATGATGACTCTGAAATCGACCTAGCCGAGCCTCTACTGTGTTATCAGCTTTTGTTCTCTGAACCCTCCCTCGCACTTTAACGTGATTAAAGAGCCAACTCTTCTAAATGTTTTATTCAGCTAAGTCATATTCTGTCACAAATATTCAGTAAATAAACACCTCTCTGGGGCACTTTTATTTGAGAATCCTTGAGTTTTTCTCGATTCCCTGTCACAAATGTCAATGCTTTTTAATAGCTTATTAGCTTTGTTAGGTTCAAGTCTATATTGTCAAGGTTATTAAATGAGATCAAATGTATATTTATTAAACTAAGTTTCTTGCTTAATATTTGATTAATCTCACTCTGAATTCAGCAACAGTAAGTCTAAATTTCTGCTGCTGAAATCGGTGTGTGCTTACCTAAGTAAGAACCACTGCCCCCAGTGGCCAAAGCTGGAAGTGTTGTCGAGTGTATGGGTACGCGTAAGCTCGAGTTTCCAGGTGAAATGTCCACAGAGTGGCACCAAAAACAAGTTGTATTTTAAATGACAGGAATTTCAACAGGGATGCATTTTTTATAAACAATACACCCAAACCCTAAACCAAAGCATCAGTGGAGTGAAAATGTAATTTTAGAGAAAAAATCTTATGTGAAAGCAATTCCTTTCTGGTTTCCACTGGAACAGAACCCATGTCTCAGAGTATGTTCACACAATGTGCTAACAGTAGCACCAGATGAAAAGGTGATCACATTTGAATTGATGTAAAAATGTCTGATTGTGTATGGCACTTGTCAGTAATTCGACAGAATTGGGGTCGATTTCAGGGTACCTTAATATTTGGAAGCATTAAGTCAACTTCCCATGTGAATATGTTAGATAAATTACCTCTCATTATAACTTAAAGTTGAATTACCCTTAAAAAGTAGCTATGTTATAGCCAGAGGATTGATAGCATGCAAGACAATATTTGAAATGTTTCCACAAAGGGATTACGATGTCTAATCAAACAGACATTAAGTACTTTACCAGGCACATGCTGCAAGCTACATTAGATATCCCCTACCCTCCAACTCAGGTGGGTGCAGAAATACTATACTTTAGCTGTCCAGAACTCAATATCCAAACAGTTTAGACGTACAGTTGAAAATAATGCATTGTGGCATTAGGAAAAAAAAAAATCTATCTTCTAATGTCAGTTCTGCCCAAACTTCTATAGATTAAAGTTGACCATCTTAGTTAAATGGCTAAATAGAACAGAAACACATTCTGACAAGCCCATGTCAATTTTATATCTCCCCCCAGTCTATTCTCAATTACCCGACACAATAAAGCAAGCTATAGTTTACAGACTCTGCTCTACAGTATTCTGATGGTTTACTGTTTTCGTCTGAATGGGAAAGGGTAGAGGGTGCCCTGAGAGCACACTTCCTGTTCACCTTGGTGGTCTTTTTTAAATGAATTCACAGATGGTGCTGCAAAAAGCTCTAAAGAGTCTTAATGTCCCTGTTATCATTTTACTTTCATTTTGGAGCTGACTCACCATTTATGCCCTTGTGTGTGTTTGATGGGATTAACAGTTATGTTTGGAAAGCGGGATCACTCTTGATTGTGATGGTTGGCCTTGAGAGGTTTGTTCCTTCTGATGTCTCTATTTCGTATTCCAATATCAAAAACAGACATGCAGTAGGGGACAAAACATTAATCAAATACTAGTCAAGCTTCTTGCGGAGATTAGGGGGCAATAACTTTAAATCAAAATTACACTGTTGGGAGTCATTCAAGTAGACCTTGTTTGTATACTGAAATTGATGATTAACTAAAAGGGGACTTCAGTATGGAATTACTCTTTTTCTATAGAAAGAGTACAGGTCTCTGCATCTGTTAAGCAGACGGGCAGGAGTGTAAAATGGTGATAAAAACATGCACTGACCCAAGGAGAAAGAGAAAGTTCCAACAAAATATACTAGTTTTGGGTGGGGGGTAGTCATTGTTCCCAAGTTATTTGATTGACACAGTCCTGAGGGGGCAATGCAGCACATTCCAAAGATCAAGAAGGCCTTGACCTTAATTCCAAAAAAGGACTTTAACTCATAGCAGGGAGGCTGCCTGTAATGATAAAAGGCATTCATCATTGTGTCAGCATTCTAGAAGCTTCTTAGACAAATAAAGGAAACCATAGCTACTATAGAGAAGAGGATTTTCAGGGTAAAATCTACAGCAAAAAAAACCTCCCAAAGGAAAGAATAATCCAAAATGATCACACGGAAAATTGGCATGTTGCTTCCAAAAGTTAATGTACTCTCAAATCAACCCCATTAATTCGAATTACTGACAAGTGCCATCCCCTATTAGACATTTCTGCATCAATTCAAGGTTGATCACTTTTCCCTCTTGTGCTACTGATAGCGTTTTGCATGAACAACCATGGGTTCTATTCCTATAGGAACCAGGAAGAAATCACGTTCACTTAAACAATGGTGAGCACGATTCTGAGTTCGCATTTTCGCTCAAAAATTTAAGTTTTACTGCACTGATGGTTAGGTTTAGGGTTGGGGTTGGGTTAGGGGA
The DNA here is from genome assembly GCF_019703515.2 of Myxocyprinus asiaticus. NCBI lineage: Eukaryota > Metazoa > Chordata > Actinopteri > Cypriniformes > Catostomidae > Myxocyprinus > Myxocyprinus asiaticus. Next base: position 36,971,610 of record NC_059349.1, read on the forward strand.
AGTGTTCATAAAATATGTATTCTTTTTGACTGTATTACAACCTCTACTACTAAATACACTAAACTCACTTTTGCCACCACTCTGTGAACATTTCACCCAGAAACTGGAGCTCACACGTGCCCATACATTCAACAATACTTCCAGTTTCAGATGCTGGGAGGCAGTGAATGAATTTTGGAAAGCACATATTGATTTCAGCAGCAACATTTTCAACCTACTGTTGCCGAATTCACAGTGTGATCAGTCTCGTTAATAACTCATTTGTTTTTTCCTAGACTAGGAGATTAAATTGAGTAAATTGAGACTTTCACTTAAGTCTCCTGCTTCTCAGATATTTTTAATATTTTTGACATATTTTTATATTTAATGAGGAGAAAAACACAATATCTCATGTGTCTCCTCTAAAGTTTCTCAAATATGTCATATAGTGAGCTCAGATTTCTCATAAGACATTTTAGAAGAATGATCGGAGACAATGATGATACTAAAATTAAACAGCAGAGTAAATTAGATAACTCGATTATGTATCATGAGTTTTGAAATACCTGCCTTTAAACAATAAAAATTTTCCTTTGGGCACTAACTAAACACATTTTGCACAAGAGAACAGCTTATGAGCATTTATGTGTGATTGCTCTGTTTAGAACCTTCTATAAATATAAAATATACCATTAAAGCTATTGGTCCAGAATGCTAGACCGTGGAAACCAAACAATCTTGAGTTTACTTACGCAAATCACCTGTTACAACATATGGTAAAGATTTCAGAGCATGCGTCTCCACGAGTGAAACATTTGGATTTCTTCAAGTGAAATTTGTGGAAAATGGCTTATAACTTTCAAAAACAACAACAGACTCTAACTCAATTTTTAACCAGTAATTATGACAATCACATTTGAAGAACCATGTTTAGTACCAGGAGCCTAAATCTTTACGCAAACTTTGTTCTATTTCACTTTCTTTGAATTCATTTAGAAAATATAAATACTGAGGTGTGTGTTTAGCCCACAAATGGGAGACTGCCAGTCTCCTTTTGCAGTATGTTCAAATGCTGACTTTGCAAGGTCTAATACTGTATAATGATGTCCAAATTTACTGCCCACACAAGTAGTTCATGAAAATCAAAAAGGAATACTGGTAAAGCTAAACTGGTGTGAGTCCTTAGTGGTTTCTTTTAACAAGTGATGCTGTGTACTAACTGGTTTAAAGAGAAAATTCACATTTGAAAGTATAGCTCTGCATTATCTGTTTCCAATGAAATCGGAAATGTAATTAATAAACCAAAGGTTAAAGAACAAGAAGTCTTTTGTCCACATCAACTACAGCAATGACTTGGCTCACAAAATGTAGATGTTTATGCAAATCAAACTCATTTGGTTTCACTCATGCCTGCAAGGTTTTATTCCTCTGAGAAGTATTCTCAAACTTCTTTGAGGATCAGCATGGAATGTGTGAATATGAATTCAGTTTGTCCACACCAACTGTTACTTTTTATATGTAAGTACAGACCAAATCTGTTTTATTTTAGAAAGCACTGATCTAATTTTAAAGCAGCTAGTTGGGTTTCAAGTGGCCAGTCAATGGCAGGAAATGTACAAAATATTTTCTGTTTAAGTTAGGGTCTGTGTAATATAAGTCTATGCTTTTTTATTTTGTTTCACTGGGATGTTCAGATATTAGAATCAGCTTCAGAGGAGCAACACATGTACAGTGGCATGCAAAAGTTTGGGCACCCCTGATCAAAATGTATGTTGCTGTGAATAGCTAAGCGAGCAAAAGATGGCCTGATTTCCAAAAGGCTTAAAGTTAAAGATGACACATTTCTTTAATATTTTAAGCAATTTTACTTTTTTATATTCATCTTTTACAGTTTCAAAATAACAAAAAAGGAAAAGGGCCCGAAGCAAAAGTTTGGGCACCCTGCATGGTCAGTACTTAGTAACACCCCCTGGCAAGTATCACAGCTTGTAAAAGCTTTTTGTAGCCAGCTAAGTGTCATTCAGTTTTTGTTTGGGGCATTTTCACCCATTCTTCCTTGCAAAAGACTTCTAGTTCTGTGAGATTCTTGGGCCATCTTGCATGCACTGCTCTTTTGAGGTCTATCCACAGATTTCCGATGATGTTTAGGTCGGGGGACTGTGAGGGCCATGGCAAAACCTTCAGCTTGCGCCTCTTGAGGTAGTCCATTGTGGATTTTGAGGTGTGTTTAGGATCATTATCCTGTTGTAGAAGCAATCCTCTTTTCATCTTCAGCTTCAGCTTTTTTACAGATAGTGTGATGTTTGCTTCCAGAATTTGCTGGTATTTAATTTAATCCATTCTTTCCTCTACCAGTGAAATGTTCCCCTGTGCCACTGGCATCAACACAAGCCCAAAGCATGATCGATCCACCCCCTTGCTTAACAGTTGGAGAGGTGTTCTTTTCATGAAATTCTGCACCCTTTTTTCTCCAAACATACCTTTGCCAAAAAGTTATATTTTAACTTCATCAGTCCATAGGATGCATCAGGCTTGTTTAGATGTTCATTTGCAAACTTCTGACGCTGAAATTTGTGGGGATGATGCAGGAAAGGTTCTCTTCTCATGACTCTTCCATGAAGGTCATATTTGTGCAGGTGTTGCTGCACAGTAGAACAGTGCACCAATACTCCAGAGTCTGCTAAATCTTCCTTAAGGTCAGGGGTTTTGATTTGCCTTTCTAGCAATCCTACGAGGAGTTCTCTCTTAAAGTTTTCTTGGCCTTCCAGACCTCAACTTGAACTCCACCATTCCTGTTAACTACCATTTCTTAATTACATTATGAACTGAAGAAACGGCTACCTGAAAACGCTTTGCTATATTCTTATAGCCTTCTCCTGCTTTGTGGGCATCAATTATTTTAATTTTCAGAGTGCTAGGCAGCTGCTTAGAGGAGCCCACGGCTGCTGATTGTTGGGACAAGATTTGAGGAGTCAGAGTATGTATAAAGCTTTGAAATTTGCATCACCTGGCCTTTCCAAACGATAATTGTGAACAAGACATAACCCTAACAAGCTAATTAAGGTCTGAGGCCTTGGTAAAAGTTATCTGAGAGCTCAAATCTCTTGGGGTGCCCAAACTTTTGCATGGTGCTCCTTTCCCTTTTTTCACTCTAAAATTGTACAAAATAAAAATAATACACTAATATTGCTTAAAATGTTGAAAAGAATGTTTCATCTTTAACTTTATGCCTTTTGGAGATTCATCTTCTACTCACTTAACTATTCACAGCAACAGACATTTTGACCAGGGGTGCCCAAACCTTTGCATGCCATTGTATATCAATATGGCATGCTTGCCATTACAAAAATTGAGAGCTCTGGCAAATGTGCTGTAAGCTTGCAGCAAATTATTTTCAAATGCAAATGAGCTTTGTGGCAAACTCTTCATTGTCGCCAAAGGTTTAAGACAAAATACTCATTAAAAATACATTGTCTGAAAAAAGCCTAAATATCTTACGCAGTGTTGCTTCCAAAACAAGATAAAGAAAACTGATCTTGTTTCAAGGAGTTTTAGATATTTTTACAGAAAAACAATGCAAAACTTCTCATCAACAATAAGATTTTTGCCCTAATATCAAAGATCATATTAGAGAAAAACATTAATGCTCTAACATGGATTTTCTTGATAAAAAATATGGTCGTGCCTGGTAACAGGTGCATGTAAAATGGCTAGAAATAGCATTTTAGCTTAGCATAAAGCTAAATGTTCACATGACAATTTACACAAGGTTTATTTCTGTTGTAATCACTTCAGTAATCAAAATACTTTTTGAATGTATCTGTATTCTGATTACCAATTATTTAAACTTTAACTGTAGTGGAATACAGTTACAAATATTTTGTATTTTAAATACGTAATCCCGTTGCATGTATTCTGTTACTTCCCAACCCTGAGCATGTTACATGTTAATCAAACCGTAATTGGCTTTAGCGTTATGCGCATACTCTTACAGTAGACAGAGCTGCCGCACAACATGCATTTAACCTGGCAGTTGTACGCAACACAAAGAAGAGAAGAAAAAGAGTAACAACAATACAAATGCCCCAGCATTCCAAACGGAATAAACCAGCCTGCGAAGGGCACTTTGAAGGGAGAACAATCATGATAGCTATGCTGAGAGAATGTTTCAAACAGAATTTCCCATACAAATAACATAAAAAGGTGAGTTTTGAATAAACATTATTTTTGAGCCCCACACCTTTCAGTCTTTCATAGCTCTCACAGTGAATGATAAAGTCTGCGAAGGGAATAGGGCATATGTATGATCACTTCTGAATGTAAAGCACCTTGTATCATGGCAAATGCTAGAAATTTTCATTTTTGGTTGGATCAACAGTCTATAAGCCATTCACACCTGTGACACATTAATGTGCCTCTATTTATTATTCTTTTTTCTTTATTCTGCCCATTAATCAATCCTCTTATCTACCTGCCAAAGTAACACCCATGTCAGCCAACACCCATCTTTGCAGTAGCATCAAATGTCTTTCTTACAAGTGTAAAAAACCTTTTTCATGATCTTGCATGAACTATTTTCTCAAATTCCATCATAAAATACAATAAAAGATGGCAAAAGGTGCATACAAGGTTAGCATGCTAGCATTAGCGCCATAAATGCAGAATGTAAACATTACAAATTGCACATTATATACTGCCTATATGTTACTTTTAATCATCGTGGAGTGGTTATAACAGCTTCTTTTACTTATCTCATGTGGATTCCATTCATAGAATGAGGCAGAAAGCATGTTATTACATCCTAAAGCAAATGGCAGGTCCAGTGACAAAGACAACAAACATATAAAAAAATACCAGCAATTGCTGGGAAAATATGGACAAACCATACATTTTCTTAATCATCTAATTACTCACGACATCTCTCCTCAGACTAACCGTTATTTTACACTTTACGTGGAGTTTCTATGGATAATGTCCTTATAAAGTGAAGCAGAGCAGAGTAGGCTATAGTAGGAACAATCCAGGAACAAATTGTGTTGTCTTCGGCCTTCATACATCAGCATAAGTACAATGTATATCGTACATCTGATCTGCACCAAAACCAACCTGTAAAGATGTAAGAAATGCATGTGGCTGTAAATTTTTTCATGTTGTTGTGGGTGCTGTGTACCGCTCGCTGTTAAAAAGCTAGTTAGCTGAACTTTGACACGCTACTATGCTTCCTCAGCTGGCATCCTTCCTTAAGCTATTCAATAACACATAGTGTTGTGTATATCTGGATGATACATGTATACAGATATACTTGTATACATGTATACAGAGAAATGAACACTGTGGCTCGACTACGCAAAAACCAGCGGTAGCTCGATTATACTGTAACTGCCCATGTAAACATACTCATTGTTATTATACAACTCTTTAACTCTTTATCCATTTAAAGTTAATTTTGATTTCATTAAAAAAAATAAAATAAAAAAAAAACTGGTTATATCCAAGAAGCATAATCTGGTGTCTAGACCTTTTCAAGACCAGGATTACACTTAAATTTCCACAATGGATCTTCTTTGTAAAGTTGAGCAGTTTGACATATGTTAGTATTTTTCTGAGAACACAACTATTTGTATATTTTAACAAAGGCAGACTGCTTGGGAAATTCTACAGGAATTTACTAGAACAGTTTTTTTACGAATGCCTTGAGGTTGAACTCTAACCAATGTCATGCAGAGAAGCGCATAAGGGGCTGTTTGTTGGTCGTTGTTATTGTTGGTGTCTGCTTTTTTTTTTTTCTCTCTCTCTCTCTCTTCTTTTCAGTTTTTATTATTTGAAACTGGGGTATTTATCCTGTGGTAATAGTAGATGGTAGATGAGCATGACAAATGGAAATGTAAACTTAATTAAGTATGTTAAGTGCTGACTTTAAGCATTAAAATATCAGTAGATGCAAAAGATAAATTTACCTCAAGCTGTGAGGGACTGATTTTAAAACTTTCACCGCCTCCTCTGTTTTGTCTTATGGAAAGACTGTATAATATGCCCAACAGATTTTCTGTCCAAACGTGCCCAGCTTTCCAGTTTGTACAGCCAATCAGTATTAAAATCTTCCATTTGTCTGGATTAGAACTTACACTTCTACTAAAAAAATTCAGGTGCAAGCTGCAGGATACCTCAAAATGCATCAGTGGTCTCTAATCTCTAAAGAGGTGCTACAGAAGTGATTCCCAACAGGAGTATGTAAGCAGGGATCAGGGAGTATGCGAAAAGTATTGGATTTAGCCTTTTTAACCTATAAAAACAAAATGTTGATTATCTAATCAGCCAATTATTTGGCAGAAGCACAATGCATAAAATCATGTGGATATGAGTCAGGAGCTTCAGTTAATGTTCACAATCAATCATCAGAATGGGGGAAAAAATGGGATCTCAGTGATTTTGATCGTGGCATGACTGTTGGTGCCAAACGGGCTTGAGTTTGAGTATTTCTGTAACTGCTGACTTCCTGGGATTTTCACACACAACAGTCTCTAGAGTTTACTCAGATGGTGCCAAAAACAAAAAACATCAAGTTAGCTGCAGTCCTGTGGATAGAAATGCCTTGTTAATGAGAGAGGTCAATGAAGAATAGCCAGACTGGTTTGAGCTGACAGAAAGGCTACGGTAAATCAGATAACCACTCTGTACAGTTGTAGTGAGCTGAATAGCATCTCAGAATGCACAACACATCGAACCTTGAGGTGGATGGGCTACAACAGCAAAAGACCATGTCATGCACTTTATTAGGACCATAGTGTTTCTAATAAAGTGCTCAGTGAGTGTACATATAAGGTGGTTTCAATACTAGGCACAATCGCTGTGGACCGAAATCGAGTGCTATTGTTCCGGGTGCCCCACGCTGTGCTGGTCCAGTTTCAGACTCTTTCAGATTCTATCAAACCCTGGTGCTTTTCCGTCATCAACTTGTGTCATCACAAACATGCACATGATGGTGAACACAATGCAAGTCGCTATATTTGGGTGTTTTTATATTGATTTGGTGTCATTATGCACAGCAGAGTGAACAACACCTGTGTCTGTGCACCAAATGCCATAACAACTGTGGACCCGAGTAGGTTGCTTTCTCACTCATGTAAACCAGGCCACAATTTCATTGCAACTGAGTTCAAACCACCTCCTACAGTTAGTCTCGGGTTCAGTACCACGGTCTGCTCCCCAGTCAAAGTAGGTATAGCTGCAGGCCGGAGATCTACAAATGGGGCGGAATCTCCAAATGAGGGTGGGGTTACGCCAAAAGATGGTGGGGTTACTCCAAAAGAGGGTGGGGTTACTCCAAAAGGGGGTTGCGCTAACTCCAAAAGTGGGGCGTCACTTCCACACAAGTTTAAGGTTAGTGAAAGGGTTAGGTTGGGGGCTCCCTAAATCTTTGCTGAGGGTTTGGCGCTCTCACCCCTTTTCAGAGCTCTGCCTGCAGCTAAATCCTTCACTCCCAGGCCTCAAAACAACTGGGTGAACAAAGTCAAAGTCAGGTTTATTGTAACGTTTATATATTGCAGATCAATGAACAAAACAAAATGTGATTCCTTCAGGAAACTACAATACAATATTTATCATACATCCAAGCAGACATAAGACACAGCAAGCTATTCTTCCATGCAGATAAATAGTTCACCTTACTGATTTATTTCAAGCTGACACTGCTCCCAAACATTAGAACTATAAAACAAACAGAGCACAACATAACAAGTACATGATTGTCAGGATGCAAATTGTAAATCCCACAGCCTTACAATATACAGTAGCGTAGGGACTCAAAATTCAAAGCTAGTTCACGACTTCATAGCCACATATCAGACTAAACAGAAACACTATGTAAGCGATAGCTATGGCCTAGTGTCCATATTCTAAAACACAGATTTTTTATAAATATGTTATCCTACCTTTACTTGAACAGGAATTACATGCATCTCTCCCCTGTTTAAAAGACCCGCTTAACCAGAATGCAGGCACAATTTACCTACTTTTGCATCCACTGTTGCACCAAGGCAGGATCAGCCTACTGCTGAACGTGCTCCTCATTCCAGCAAGTATGTCATGGAGAGGGTAGATGTTGGTAAGGTTTAGACAGCATTTTTATTTCAGCAACTACCTCCAGAGGGTCCTGGTCCACCCCAGTGACAAAGCCTGCTGTCCTGATGAGCTTTCTCAGTCTGTTGTATGTGAAACAACAGATACGTGTGTGAATCAACTGTCTCCATATCACAGTCATGTAAACAGAACATAATTAATTCTATAACATAAATCTTATAGGTTAAACTACCCGTTGGTCATCTTGAGCAGGTAGGTCAGATTTTCAATAGACTGGGATGATTATTTCATGTATGCCTTCAATGCACCTTTGACATAACATCCGGTCCTTTGTATGACTGAGACTATATATTGATATTTCAGAAATAGTAAGAGTAGTATGGTTGTATGTATTCTGAACTCAGCCAGAAACTTTAGGCTCAGTAATGTGTTTCTTACAGAATTTGTTGGTTTTTACAGAATTTGTTTAACATTTTATGTAAATGATCTAGGCAGGTAATTCTACATTTACAGCTGCAGTCTTGTTGAATAAGTAGCTACACTCTGCAACCATCTGGCTGTATACCGCAATTACACCCAAAACTAGTTGCACCTCAACTGCTTCAACTTTCCAATGGACCCTTTTCACAGACTTGTGATGACGCTTTTCCGCCTTATTTAGCAGTGTAAATCTAGCAGACTTTTTATATTTGCAATTCGTAATTATAAAATGTAAAAAAAATAAAAATAAAAAATAAAAATTTCTCCCCAATTTGGAATGCCCAATTCCCAATGTGCACTAGGTCCTCGTGGTGGCGTAGTGACTCGCCTCAAGCCGGGTGGTAGAGGACGAATCTTAGTTGCCTCTGCAACTAAGCATAATGTTATAAACTTACATTCAATATAAAAAATTATCATATAAAAAAGTTTGCTAGATTTACACTGCTAAATATGGTGGAAATGCGTCATCACATTCTGTGAAAAAGGTCTATACTGATTTTGCCTTTTGTCGAAATGATTGTCGTGTATGTAACTACTAGAATTATTCTAGCTCTTAAGTCTATAGTAGTATACAATTTCTCCACACACACAAAAAAAAATAAACAAAAAAACTAAAAGCTAAAAAATTAATGACCTATCTGTAGAAATGCGCATAACCTTTCTCATAAACTTACTGACCTACTTAGATCCAAACCAATAGGTGGCAGTAATGGTCTACTAAACTATTCTCACACTGCAAATCACCAACGAAGTCATTTCCTGTGCGGAATCAACATGGCTGCATGGAAGGTCTTAAGCACAAGGATTGAGTGTCTGCAATCGTCCTTGCCGTTTTGTAGACAGGTAAGAATATATCGACTCAAGTCTGTTGGGATTTCTTAATGCAGTGTATTTTAATAGTGCGGTGTGTAGATATAAATGTTTTATGCAATCTATTATTATTTTAATGTGATAAACGTACAAAATGACTGTAATTACTGTTGTGATGTCAGATGACTGAAGTATCTCATAGTTGTTTGTTTGTTTGTTTGTTTATTGACTGTACTGACTGTTAATGTAAGCATTTAATATATCTCGTCGTGTTTTCAGGCCTACAAAAGTTCAGTTGGAGTTGTGGAACAGTTCAGAAGTTATTATGTTGACTGGAGGATGTTACGGGATGTGAAAAGGAGACAAATGGCATATGAATATGCAGATACAAGACTGCGCTTCAATGCTATTAGGAAGAACACTATTTTGCCAAAGGAACTGCAGGTAAATTTAAAGCCTTGGAGTCTCCTTTTAGTGTCAGTTTACCCCCCTGTTTTGATCAATCCTAGTCTCCTACTGAGACTTCAGTCTCAAAATGACTTATGGTACTGGATTGCAAATTATGAACAGTCATTTTCTATTACCAGCATTTTCACTTACAGTAATGGAGATGGTGAAATATTGCTGCTGTAATATCAAATTGAACACAACTAAAAGTCATACACTTTGGAGACATTTGTCTTATTTTGTGTGCTGTAAATATAAATACAGGTCACGTCTGTCTTTTTTCTTTCTTTAGGAGATTGCTGATAAAGAAATATCCATACTGCCTCGGGACAGTTGCCCAGTGCGCATTCGCAACAGGTGTGTGATGACATCAAGACCACGTGGGGTGAAGCGGAGATGGCGTCTTAGTCGCATTGTTTTTAGGCATTTAGCAGACCACAACCAGATGTCTGGGATACAGAGATCAATGTGGTGATTGCCCATCATTTGTTTAAGTGGTGTTTTGGACAGCCCTGTTATTCATGTAAATTATTGAGTGTAAGGGCACAAAGCTGGATAAGCAACAAGCACCTGCTTGGATGTCATTGTTTGGGGTGTTTTTGTAACTAAATTGTCATCACAATCACTTTTTTCTTCATCTGTCTAATGTAAGTTATATTATTTTAAATGCAATTATATTGTTTGATGCTACTGTGAGACTTGTATGTTGTGAATTTATTTGCTGTAATTTTAGACCATTCCATAAGATAAAGAAAAAAAATAATAAATTTACTGTCAGTGAGATTGACCGTTTCTGTTGTGGTAATAAATATAAAATTATAGGAATAAGTTGATGGTTATGTAGAGATTCATCCGTGACGTCAATTTGTAGGCCAACCCTGAAGGCTAATTCACCATGGGTTTCCTCAGGAATTTCCTATACGATTTATGAGTAGAATAAGGTCTGTGTGGTAAACATTTCTTAAAGATGCTTGGATGTTTTGTTTTAAATTACAAACTGTCATACCTCAAACGTGTATTTTATAATTATATTTATTTATCACACATTATACATTTGCACATATACAGTGAAATTCTTTTTTTCACATATCCCAGCTAAGCTGGGGTCAGAGTGCAGGGTCAGCCATGATACGGCGCCCCTGGAGCAGATAGGGTCAAGGGCCTTGCTCAAGGGCCCAACAGTGGCATCTTGGCAGTGCTGGGGCTTGAACCCCCGATATTCTGATCAGTAACCCAGAGCCTTAACTGCTGAGCCACCACTGCCCCCTTTTAAAGCTGCCGTGTTAAAAATGTTAAATCTGTTGCTAGATAATGACTACAAACACCACAAGCATGTGAGTGAACATGCCTGACGAAATGGAAAATCATAATAGTTTTTATAGCAACTTGTTTGGCAAAATTTTTCAAAAACAGTGGCTTCAAAATGTAAGTTTATGGAATGACTGTGTATAGTTTATGTTGTAGAACAAAATGTCCCAAGTATCTTAAAGTAATGTTTACCACAGTCTTTTTTATACTCATACTGTTAATTCAAAACTGCCATTATAAAAACCCCATAGATCAAAAATGCTAGTTCTCTTCCTGGTTTTTGGATTACAATTTTGGATTATCAGCTTGTTTTAAAATCGTGTTTAATAGCGGATTTACTGGTGAACAACTACATTACCCACAGTCCAGCAGAGAGAGATCGACCAATCAAAGAACTGCGGCCAACAAAGCCCACCAAACAAGATGAGAAGCAATCGCACATTTCCATGATGCAATCGAGTCAGCCTCCCTAGATATATATTTGTATAAATATCAGAATGTTTTGCAGTTAACTTAAAATATATATTTTTTTTTTGTATTTAACTATGTCATTCAAAATGCTTTATGACAGGACTTAATGACTACAGACCCATCGCTCTGACATCTGTGGTCATGAAATCATTTGAGAAACTGGTTTTGGCCCACCTGAAGGATGCCACTGGACCCTTTCTAGATCCCCTTCAATTTGCTTATCGAGCAAACAGGTCTGTGGATGATGCGGTCAACATGGGATTGCATCATATCCTGCAATATCTGGATAGACCAGAGATATATGCAAGGATCCTTTTTGTGGACTTCAGTTCGGCTTCCAACACCATCATCCCAGCTGTTCTCCGTATTAAATTACACCAACTCTCTGTTCCCATGTCTATCTGTCAGTGGATCACCAGCTTTCTGACAGACAGGCAGCAGCTAGTGAGACTGGGGAAATTCACTTCCAGCACCTGTACAATCAGCACTGGTGCCCCCCAGGGATGTGTGCTCTCCCCACTACTCTTCTCCCTGTATACCAATGATTGCACCGCCAAGGACCCCTCTGTCAAGCTCCTGAAGTTTGCAGACGACACTACTTTCATCGACTTCATCCAAGATGACGACTGAACGAAGGAGGTTGAACGGCTGGCTCACTGGTGCAGTCAAAACAACCTGGAACTGAACACGCTCAAAACAGTGGAGATGATTGTGGACTTTAGGAGGAACACCCCAACACTGACCCCACTCACCATTCTGAACAGCACTGTGGCAGCAGTGGAGTCATTCAGATTCCTGTGCACTACCATCTCACAGGACCTGAAGTGGGAGACCCACGTTAACTCCATTGTGAAAAAGGCCCAGCAGAGGTTGTACTTCCTTCACCAGCTGAGGAAGTTCAACCTGCCACAGGCGCTGCTGATACAGCTCTACTCAGCAGTCATTGAGTCTGTCCTTTGCACTTCAGTAACTGTCTGGTTTGGTGCAGCTATGAAATCGGACATCTGAAGACTTCAAAGGACCGCTCAGACTGCTGAGAGGATTATTGGTTGCCCCCTGCCCCTCCTTCAAAAACTATACACTTCCAGAGTGAGGAAAAAGGCTGGAAAAATCACTCTGAACCCCACTCACCCAGCCCACTAGCTTTGTGAACTGTTGCCTTCTGGATGGCGCTACAGAGCACTGAGCACCAGAACCGTCAGGCACAGGAAGTTTTTTTCCCTCAGGCTATCCATCTCATGAACAGTTAAATTGCCCCACTGAGCAATAATTATGTGCAATATACAGCTTAGTCTATTTATATTTATCCAACATACAGTACCTCTTCTGCCATGCATTCCTTTGCATCTGTATATAACAGATTTGTATAATGTACATATATATATATATATATATATATATATATATATATATATATATATATATATATTTGTCTTATATACTTCAAGCTAATTCTGATATGGGATTGTAGTTCATACCCTTATGAAAGACGGTGAGTACACAGTCTTGCACCTTTATCTTTTTGTCCAATTTTCAAATACTTATTTGCTTTAAAGTTTGTAATGTTGCGATTCACCTCGGAGATGGTTGGTTTGGCTCATGTCTTAGAACTCCTTTATGAAGGATTTTATGAAAAGCCTATGGAAAAATTGAATGGGAAAATTACTTCCGGTACCCAGACGGCTGTTAGGACTGTTATTTTGACATTACATAATACGGAAGTAAGAATCCTTCTAGAAACAGCGCTTCGCCGCATGTCATCGTCTCATGAAGCAGCTCACTCAATAGCGGAGTTCACTAAATACTGAGCGGGCTTTTTCTTAAGGGTTCTAAAGGATATACGCAGCGATGGAAATCAATGAACTGGTATAATTGACGGTTTTTTTTTTTTTTTTTTTTTTTTTTTTAATGGTCCATGCATTTGATGCAATAAAAGTATGTATAGCTAGTCTTCCAGCTATTGTCTTCATTGTACTGCGTAAGCCACATGCATTGGGTTAATACATCATATATATATATATATATATATATATATATATATATATATGAGTGAAACTCAGATTTTATTAGCGTATTTTACAGTGTCATTATTAAGCTGCCAAATGAGTGTCAACATTCTCCCTGACCGATCTCACTTGTGTAAATTGAAGATGATGTAGGCTAAGCATGTTGCTGAACTTGATGTCAGATTTCATTTGTCTTCAGATCAGCGGTCTTGAGAATGATTTAAAAGAGGTTACGAGTTTACTGGAGAAATGTGAACGACAGCGTGTGAGAGGCGTGTTAACACAAGAGCAGAAGAAGATAGAGAATGAGCTCACACAGAAACGACAGCAGCAAGCCAAAAAAGACTCTGGGACTGATACAACACTTAAAGGATACACAGTCAAAATTAATAATTATGGTGAGTTCATGCCTCATGTTATGCATGGTCAGTGACCTGCTCCACCAATCAGCAACTTTGCATTTACTTTGTTCAATGAGAGTGCCTTTAATTATATGTTTCATTATATGTTTTTCTGTTAGGATGGGACCAATCTGACAAATTTGTCAAAATCTACATCACACTAAAAGGAGTGCATTCAATTCCAGCTGAAAATGTTGAGGTCAGCTTCACAGAGAGGTATGGTCTCACATATTCAATATCTGTAGAATTTGGTTTGATCTTTGTTGATTTGGTGAATTTTATTGATGTGTCGATTGTTTTGCTAGGATAAAAGTCAGAAAAACATGTTGCTTGCTTATTGTGGTGCTAGTTTGCTTTTGCCCATCATCAGTTTGTACAGTCTTAGCCATGTTTAAAACTCTCAATCTCATCGTTATGGTCAATAATGTACTGTAAAGACTGCTCTTCTGTCTGTACAGAGGTTTCAATCTTCTTGTCAAAGATCTGGATAAAAAGAACCATCAAATGACAGTCAACAACCTTTTATGTCCGATTGTCATAGCGGAGAGCAGTAAAAAGGTTAGTCGCCTCCACATATGTTGATGATATAATTTTATATATAGTTGATAGATAAATCGATTTGTTTTCTGGATAAAATTAGCAGATGGATAAAAAGACTTATTTTGATTTGTTTATAGATTAAAACAGACATGGTCCTGGTCATGTGCAAGAAGAAGGCATCAAAAAAATGGGACTGTTTGACACAAGTAGAAAAACAGGCTAAAGAGAAAGAGTGAGTATAGCACACACACACACACACTTTAATTTTCTATTCATATACAGCTGGATTTTATATGTGATTCTGCAAATGTATTTATAAAAATGTTGTGTTGTGTTCATTTGTGCCAACACCTTTTGTGTTCCTGGTCAAAAATGACCGGCCCACTTAAATTGTTAATAAATATCTAATATTGCATACATTATCCCAAGATGTTGCATTAGATCTTTTTGTCATCATCTTTTTTAGTAATTATGTTCTATATATATATATATATTATATTATATTGATAGAAGGATTCATTGAACTGAGTTTTAAAAGGTAGTAGGGAGCACTCCCTGTAGAAAATAATACATAAATTATGTAATAAATTATTAACCACTTGCTTGATCTAAACAAAATATGTGTAATTTTAAAGCTTAGAATCTGGACATTACTATGCATATAGCTGATCCTACCAATTCTTAAATAATTATTTTTAATTTGCTGACAAATTAGAACTCTCTTTATAATTTATAACAACAATTATATTCATAGTTGGTAAAAACATGAGAAAGCCGTGTTATACATCGTTGGAAAGGTCTCAATAAAGGTCTTAGTAAAATGCAAGGAGCAAATTTGTTTCACTCAGAGGCGAAACTGCAGTGAGTAGGCTATTAGTGTATGAAATTCCCACTGACACACATCAATATAATAAACAGGAGTGTCTTTTTGTCACATTTCTCCTTATTCTTAAAACATACATATAAACAAAGACATACTGTAACTTAAAGCGATTATCCCTATCCCAAGAGGGCTTTGTGTGTTTAAAGTACACCTATTATGGTTTTTAAACATGCCTAATTTTGTTTTAAAGGTCTCATACAATAGATTTACATGCATCCAAGGTCAAAAAACACTTTAATTTGCTCATAATTTAAATTGCAGCATTACCTTTTTTTTCCCAGTGTCAAAAACGACTCCTTCAATGATCCGTTCTAAAGGATTCATTATAAACTCCTCCTTTCAGAAAGCCTAATCTGCTCTGATTGGTCAGATGTCCCAGTCTGTTGTGATTGGTCTACCACTTACAGCGCGTGTCGGAAAGGAAACGCCCACTACCATATCCGAGTTTCAGCTCCATCTGAAAAAAATTCTGTTTTACCTTGCCAACTTGAACCCGAGTCCGACAGTGATACATCGGAAGATCAACCCAAACCACCATCACAAGCACGATGAGAACAGGACATTTCTGAGTGTTACGTTTATATGTAGTTTGACAATAATGTGAGTTAGCCGGTTAGCAGAGGTTAACAGCTAACAGGCTAACAGCGTGCACTGGCTGTACGTGTAAACAGACCAGAGGCGGGTTTTTTGTTACCAAATTACATTGGTTAGTACAGGAATTAAGTCTGGAATTACTAACGACTCGTTTCAGGTGTTCAGAATCGGTTCTTTCTTTATGGAGTCAGTAACTCCATATTTCCTGCACTTTGATTTTTGAAACTTCGCAGACTTTTTTACATTCACAAACAGCTATATAACACACTACATGAAAGATCATATTTGAAAAACCATAATAGGTGCTTTTTTAATACACATCCACATATGTGCTCATCTAAAGGACTGGGATGCTCCTGAACACTTACTATTTTGAAGTCTAATCCATTCATTTCCCATGGCTGGTCATTTTAGACCGGGAATACCACAGATGTAACAAAGTGAAATAAAACCAATAAAATGTTATTAAAATGTGTTTCTAAATAATGTTATAATAAAAAAATGTGTGTTCAGATGCCCTGTGTGAACGAAGTCATGGAATTTTATTCCAACTAGATGAAATAAACTACAGTTTTCAGAAGAAAAGTCAAATGAACACAATATAAGTGTTAATATAATTGTTTGTTTATATATATATATATATATATATATTAACATTGTGGTGCACCTTTAGATGCAACTTCATAATGGGTGAATATCTACACTGGAATTCACTGTACTTGCAAGCCATAGATATGTCTGATTTGTTAGAGTCATTCTTTTGAGGTGATTATTTTCAAAGAATCTGTCAAATGGTTCATAAATTGCTCTGCAGGATTCATTACCAAATCAGTCTGAATCCACTTGATTTTACAAAAAGTTAATAACTGGAAAAGTCATAGGTTTTTGTAGGTTAAAATGTGTGGGAACCCTAATGGTTGTTTATCAGCACTAGTATCATGTTAGTAACTTGTCCAGCTTGATATCATCTGTACATTAACAGTGAAACACATGGATGTCAGTACGGGACATCAGTAATCTGTTCAACATTATACTTAATTTGTGTCCACAACTAATGTTTACATTGTAACTTATCTGTTTTAGTAAACCTAACATGAATGATAATGCTGATCCAAGTGAGGGGCTGATGAGCATGCTGCAGAAGATCTACAGTGAGGGAGATGATGAGATGAAGCGCACTATCAATAAGGCGTGGTGTGAGTCTCAGGAGAAGAAGGCCAAAGGAGATGATTTTGACCTCTGAGTCCACTCTTTCATCTTTTACATTGAACCACCCATGCTGTGTCATTCCAGTTTATTAGAATTATTTTATGCTTTTTTGTAATGTATTCCAGTTGGACTTGGCTGTTAATGAAAGATAAGTGTTTCCATTCCTGCTGTCATTTGTACAGGTTTAATTTTGAGGTTTAATATGCTGCATTTGTATGCAAGTTGACAAAGTGTTTCTTGATTTTTGCAAACAATCATATCCTTGCACTTCTGTTTACCTTGACAGTGGAACATGCATTGATATTATTCCAGATTTTTTTTTTTTTATGTGCCTAATGATCCATGTTTATATAATTACATTTTGCTGACTTGCATGGTTGTGTTGTGGGATTGCAGAACATATCTGGTGCATAACTGATCACGCCGGGAACACACATTATCTAAACTGTGTGAAATAAACTCTGCACACAAAGAAAATCAGTGTTGATTGTTATTATTTTAATATGGTAACGACTCGCAGAAAAAAAAACAGCCTTTGTTAGATGACATAGTGAGCCTTATTCATGAAGAACGAGTTTATAGTTTAAATTAACGTAAATGGACGCATTCGATTAAAAAGGACAATTTACGCAAGAATGCATGTATTTATTATTGCTGATGTTTCAGAATTATTGCCCAGTGTGCGTATACGGCTTGCCCACAAGGGGGCGCTAAAGACCACTAGTTTTTCCAGTTCAATTCTGTACAGACGTTCAACACTGACGTCATTTCGACACCTTCAATCCTCATGATGTAAATCCAGAGTAGATTAAATCTAGAATTGTTAATTTCACTCTGAATAATACAGTATCTTATATAATAAAGTGTTACATTAAATTCTACAACAGTCGTGTCGTATCTGTATTTTGTTTCGCGTAGTGTATTATTTATGTAGGTCTGCATAGTGAAAACGTATATGAACCTTCAAGCAGAATTGCATAACTTTACACTTGGGCCATAGTAAATGGTGTAACGCCAAATTCAGAATGCTAAAAAAAAAAAAATCATTCACATATTAAAATTATTTAAAGCATATATTCCATGATAAAAACCCTAAACACATAAGAAAGAAATACAGTTATTGATCGAGTCAGCCGAAGGCCCATAATCGTGTCAACCGTGATTGAATGATGTATTCGTTTAAAAGAGATTACGAGTTTACTGGAGATTTCTGAACGACAGCGTGTGTGAGACGTGTTAACTCAAGAGCAGAAGAAGATGGAGTTTTCATTCACTTTTCTACAGCGCTTTCAGATGCGTCGCTATGATCTTTGATTGAGTTTTAACCAGCCAACCACTTTCGTTTTTTCCAGCCGTCCCCGCCCATCGTCCCGCCTATGCCCAATGACGTCACTAATAGTTTATATACTGCAGCGTCTGAGCATGTTAGCTCATATGACTAAAGAACGTCGCTGACTGACATTTGGACTTGACATAAGGAGTTTATTCTAGGGCGAAGGATCTCTATTAATGAATGGATCCTGCCTGTTTTTCCACCGCGCAGCGTCTTTCCTGTAAAATGATGAATACGGATTTGATCAAACCGTCCCTGGACCGTCCTCAGGCGGCTCAACCGCCAGCCAAACCGAACCGGAGTAAATCTGAACACGTTAAGACGGAGCTCGCGCAGGTGGTGGTTGACGCCAAGACTGGGAGGTCGTACTGTAAAGGAAAGCTTTTGGGAAAGGTACCGCTCGTTTATATTAACACTTCTAATCGGAACTGATCTTTTCAGAAGGACTTTGTCATTTTAAATGTTAATTAGTTAGGATTCGGTCACTGCATGCTTTTTAAATCACGTTCCTTGATGTCCTCAAACGTGAACAGTGTGCTCTCGTGCTTGTCTCGTGCATACTCGTATGGGTTCCTTTTGGTATTGTGTGATGAATGGATGCACCAGAGCCACTGGACCGCAACCCGACCTGTCTGTGTTCTCGAATATACCTACTGGGTTTTCTTGCGATGAATCCTATGTTTGTTTCAAACATGGAGCCAGTTTCATATCATTTCTGCATTGACCGTCTTGGAGTTTGGGATTGAATTGATTTGTGTTTTTAATAGACTAATACAAGTTCCCGTTTTAAATTATTTTGTGATTTGATGCTATGAAAAGATGAATGAGTGAATGGCAGCAATGCTGCATTGCTCATGGTCAACGTAGCCAATGAACCCTCTGTCTCAGTTCCCATCTCGTGTATACAAAACTAGGCTCTCATTTTAATGAGACCAACCAATTATTAAAAGTCTCACTGTTCAAAGCCCATATTTCAAAGTGCATTATTTTTTGATGCTGTAAGGAGGGGTTGGTCGAGTGGGAAATAAATACGTCATTCCTTTGTACATGTGCTGGAACATTTTGGCTGTCTAAAAACCTAGACCTTATTTCTGTCGACATTATAGACCTTTTTACACACACTGACGCACCTAAAATGCCCAAAGATGCTGTTTCGTAGGCAGTTATTGAAACCTCCTTGTTCCTCCAGTTTAGAGACTGTTGCGCAGACACCTGCAGCCCAACATTTTGTGATCTTCACATTGAGATGTTACTGCAGCATTTTGTCTTGTTGACTGTTTAATTTTAATAACACTTGATTTTGCCTTTTAGGGTGGTTTTGCACGATGCTATGAAATGACAGATCTGGCCAACAACAAGATGTATGCAGTCAAGGTTATTCCTCAGAGCAGAGTCTCAAAGCCTCACCAGAAAGACAAGGTAAATGCATAATGGCAGAGTTCACCTACAAGTACATGTAGATGTCACCGGATCATGGTCACGTTTGTAGCTGCATCTCTAACATTTTCTCCATTCATTGTCCCGCAGATCATTAATGAAATAGAGCTTCACAAAAGCCTCCAACACAAGCATGTGGTGAAGTTCTCTCATCATTTCGAAGACCAAGACAACATTTACATCTTCCTGGAACTTTGCAGCAGAAAGGTGAGTTGCTTTTCTGAGATTTGAGCTCACTCTCATATTCCCTGTGGTGAACAATAGGCACTGAATCTAATCCTGTGCTTAATAATTACAGTCTTTAGCACACATTTGGAAAGCAAGACATACGTTGACAGACCCTGAAGTCCGTTACTACCTCAGACAGATCATATCCGCACTTAAATACCTCCACAACAAAGGCATCCTCCACAGAGACCTCAAATTAGGTACGTTTTGTTAGTTCATCCTAATGTAAAATCTGCCATTTTGTGACATCCATTAAATTCAGATTGTTTCATCTTAAAATGCTGACATCATGGCTGTTTGTTTTTGCAGGAAATTTTTTCGTGAATGAGAACATGGAGTTGAGATTAGGAGATTTTGGGCTGGCAGCGAAGTTGGAGACAGTTGAGCAAAGGAAGAAGTGAGTTTGCCTGCCTTCATCATCAGTAACCTTCAGAGCAATTCAACTAAAGAGCAAATCCATGTGCTAACATAAAATATTATTCCATAGAACCATCTGTGGAACCCCAAACTACCTGGCACCAGAAGTCTTAAACAGACAAGGACATGGGACGGAGTCAGATGTTTGGTCGCTGGGTTGCGTAATGTAAGTCGGTCTTATCAAAATGCAATGATATCGCTACTGGTTTATGGTTGTTAATTTGCTTTTTATATTATGGAAAGCCCATAATGAAAACTTGATTTATGATGCTTCAGATCTGGTGGTAGGTAGTCTTGACGACAAGCTTTTGTTTTGTGTAATTAGGTACACACTCCTATGTGGAAATCCACCTTTTGAAACCTTAGACTTGAAAGAGACCTACAAATGTATTAAGGAAGTGAAATACAGCCTTCCTCCATCCCTCACTCCGGCCGCACAGAAGCTGATCTCTGCAGTCCTACAGAAAAAACCGGCGGACCGCCTTACTCTGGACCAGATACTGGCCCATGAGTATTTCACAAAGGTTGGTGTCATTTAATATTAAAGGAAACACTTAGACCAAGTCTTTCATCAGCTTTCAAAGCATTTACACAGTGGCCTTAAATAAGCTGATCTTAAAGGTTTACTTTGTTCTTGGCCAGTTGCTTATTTCATTTCTGCAATCTTCAAATCTTTTTTTTTTTTTTTTTTTTTTTTTTTTCCCACAATCCACCTACTCCTTCCCCTCTCAGAGCTTCACCCCAGAAAAACTTCCCCCAAGCAGCTGCGTGATGGTGCCTGAGCTGAATCCACCTAGTCCTGCCAAGAAGTTCTTCACCAAGGTGGCCAAGAGCCTCTTTGGCAAGAAAAAATCCAAAAGTATTTACTTACTTGACACCCTGCTGTCTATTTAAAACATTTGCAGTCAAATTTATATTTCTCAAGAATCCCATTAATAATTCAAAATGTCATTTCAGCTGGTGAGAAGACTCCTTGTGAGGAGAAAGATGACATTTCAAAACTGGTGTCGGGCATGGTGAAGCACTCCATTGGTCGGCAGATGAGCTACAAGACAATGGGAGTGAATGAGGTAATCTTGCGTTTTGTTAAGTGGTGTCCACTCTGTAGTGGTGTGTATTAATAGAACCGCTGCACTGACTCTGAACTTCTGCTCAGTGGCTGACTCAAGAGTTGTCGTAGAAAGCCATGTCTGCTGTTGCAGCATGGCTAAAGTTGGCTCAGAGGGGACGTGTTGTGGAAGCTGCTGTAGATACAGTGCAATAGTCTAGCTATTGTGCTGAATGTCTTAGATTAACTCTGTCAGTACTGACCAAAAGCAAACCCATGTAGTCTGTGGGGAGTTCCTAATTGATCAAAATCACAAATAGAGCTTCAGTTTAGCCTGATTATCCACAGCACATACTGAAATGCTTAATTCTCAGTCCAAGGAGGTAATTTATGATTGGAAAAACAAGTTATTTTTATTGGCTTCAAGAGAATTTTAATTATATTGTATAGTCTTAGTAGAGTTAGTTTGTGTTGAAGAGCTTTTCAAATGCCTACATTTCCTTTTCTTTGTTGTTAATGTGATCCTTCCCCTCTTGATTTTCAGGCCACTTCACCCACAGTTCAGCTGGCAAGCTCTGGACCTCTGGACACCCCAGCAGAGGAGGAGTCCAGGAAGTCTGCGTCACGTTCCTTCAAAGGCACCGTCGCCAGTAGCACTGATGGTAAGGGACCATTGAAGTTAATTTGCCTAGACCTGCAACAGAAAATTATTTGCATGTGTATGTGTGCTGCGTATTTTATTTTGGGCTCAAACCCCAGGCATTAAGAGGCCACCATTTAAGTTTCTCTAAAAACATCTTGACTTTATAAATGTATTTTTGAAAGAGTTTAGGCACAAGTTGACTTGACATTTTTACCCATCATATATTTTTTGTGTGGCGCCTTGGTCTTCATTTGCTGCACTTTAAGTCTTAAAATCTTAGTTTATTCTTTTTGCTTTTTCCTCAGCTTGTGAAGACATCCCTGCCCCTGCTGCTGTAGCGGAGTCTGCCATGAAGGTTCTCAACAGCTGCTTGTCTTCCATGCCAGCAGGTTTGTTCCCACACTCTGCTCACAGTCACACTGGTGAAAAGGCACTTTTTTTTTTTTTTTTTTTCCAAATTGGTTTACTCTGTAGCCATTGACTCTACTTATTCAAATATTTTCCTTTCCTCTTCAGCCTCTAGAAACCCACCCTGCCTTTCTAAACCAAAGCCCTTCATCTGGGTAACCAAGTGGGTGGATTACTCCAACAAGTATGGCTTTGGCTACCAACTATCCAATCAAAATGTTGGTGTACTCTTCAATGAAGGCACTCATCTGAGCTTGTGTAACCAGCAAAGGTTAGAAGGCTTGCTTTTTTTCTCCTCTTTTTAATGAGCCTCTAAATGCTTTTGGCATTTGTCAGAAAAAGCCTTTGGACTGAGATCTGATTGACCCACATAGAGAGATTTACCATTTACAGAGTCTCAAAATAACTATGGTGGTCAGTCTTTGAACATTTGTATTAAGTAGCTTTTCTTCATCTGTGAAATTCTAGTGATCTGTGTATTCTAATTCTCCTATGCTTCTATTCTTCCAAAGGACTATACGGTACTGTCTGACAAACAACAAACACTTTACGTTCCCTGCTGATGCTTTACCAGAGAAGCTCCAGAATCAAAAACACATAGTGGATTTGATGGCTAACTACATGGAGCAGAACCTGATGGAGGTAAGTGATCAAGTCCAGAACTTAACTGGTACAGATATTCTTGGCCTTCAAATCCATTCATTTTAAACAAAGCAACTCAAAGCTAAACTAAAGTTGTTTTTCTTCTCAAGGGTGGAGATGTCAACAGTGAGGACCAGCCACCTCCAAGGTCTTCCCCATTACTGCTGCAGTGGATTAAAACTGACCACGCCTTAGTCATGCTCTTTGACAACAGAACCCTACAGGTAAGGTCCTGATCTCCCAGGAATGACAAATGAAACATTGACAATTTTGTGGTTATGACCATTTGGTTTGGATGGCTTGGTCATTGTCTATTCTTAATATTTTCTTTAATCTCTTGCCATGACAGGTCAATTTTTACACCGATCACACAAAGATAATCCTTAGCAAGTCCTCTGAGCACTCATACCTGCTGACTTACATTAGCAAGGACCGTGTCTCTTACTCCTACCCTCTGAGTGTGCTTTCCGAATGTGGCTGCTCTTCAGAACTACGGCAGCGCCTACATTATGTGGTACAGCTTCTACAGCACTACACCAACGCATAAAAACTCTTCAAACCCGCGGAACCACCGTTCCGCTTTGTATTACGACTTGCTGCTTACTGCTTCTGTTTTGGAAGCAATAAAAAAGGACTAAAGACAAAGAAATCAGGGGTAGCTTCCACGTTGCCACGAAGATCTCCTGTCCTTGGCCATTGGCTGGCCTCTTTGAACTATGGTGCACTGTTTTTGTTTTCTTCATTTTGCAACTCAGCCTACACCAACAGTATCACTACGAGCTTGACTCACAGTGTGCACAACCAAAATTTGAGCCTGTTTTTTAGCTGGACTGAAGTGCAGATGGCTCACGGGGTTCTTAATTGACTAGCTTGTCTCGCAGTGTTCAAAACACTGTGCAAGATGGTCTTTGCTTTTTATGCTTGATCACTTGGAATATTTTTTTTTTTTTTTTTTTTTTTTTTTATATAAAGACATTTTATTTCACGAAGTAGTACACATCCAACATGAAGAGCTATAAAACACCAAAAGGTTATTCTTTTTAAGAGATTAGTTTTAAAGATGGCAGAGGTGAATGGCTGAGGATGGCTGTTGAACAAACTGTAATTCATAAAGGAGCAGTTGGGTGGGAGTGACTAAAGTGCCTTGCTGATGGATTCCTCTGTGCAATAATGGCCTTCTGCATCTCAAGCTGAAGTCACAAAGGGAATGAAGATGGGCTTTACATACAGTCTTCATATCGGTTTCAATTTGGTTTTCCAAGTGATTAGACAGGAGTGGGGGAATAAACACTACAAATACACACCTGATAAGCTTTTTGCTCTTAAAAGGTATTATATCCTTAATGTCTGTACTTGAGAAAAAAAGACTATGTATTCAGTGTGCCTCCAGCTTTGTTTACTTTACATGCTCCACCGTAACAAATGTCCTCAAAACTGTGACTCTGGCTGTAAGTGTTAAGTGTACACAATGCCAACATTGTGAAAGCCATTATCCTCTCAGACAAATCCTAACTAGTATAATTATAATTCATTGTGGCATATGTTCTATTTATTTTTTTTTTAATTTATTAATGTAACAATTGTATGGTGTCAACACTGGGAAATGTTCAGAATGATCACTTTATGTATTTGGAGAGTGGGGGGGAATAAAGTTTATTGAAAAATGTAAATCTGTGTGCCCCATTTTAAATTTAAAACCTTCATTTGTTTACATTTTAAAGGTATAAAGTAAATGAGAAAGAGGTCCCAGAGTTGTGGAAACCCTGGAAATGACAATTGCAATGGGAGGCAAATTAAAATTGTGTGGTTTCTAGGCCTGGGAAAGTCATGGAATTTTCTATGTTTTTGTAGTTATCAGCTTTTTCAAAATCATTCTAAAGTAATCATGAGTGACTTGGAAAGTCATGGAAAAAAATCAGAGACATTGAAATTTGAAAAGTGAATATAATTTTTTTTTCTAGTGATCTGCTCTTTACAAAGTATACTGTATACACAGTTCTGGGTAGATTGCTTCTGAATTGTAACTTGTAACAGTACCACATTACTTAAACTGTAGTCAGTAATGTAATCTCTTGGATCACATTTTTAAAGCAATCTAATCTGAATGCTTTTGAATTACTAACCTGATTTTTGTTGCATTTTAGTCTAAGTGTGTACCATTTAGACATGTAGTTGCTTAAATGTATAAAAAATAAAGCTTAATGGATCAAAATATAGATAAATAGGCACTTAAAATGTTCTCACTTTGATTTTGGCATAACAAACAGCATCCATGTGTGGTAACCGATCAGATCAGTTATCTGTGAATAAACATCTCAGAATTTGTCACAAAAGCGAATTACTGTAAATGTATTTATTTCAAAACATAACCGCATCCGCACAATCCAATATTGGTCGACCTCTAATTTGCAGAGGATTTTAAACTTGCAGATACTCTGTTATGCTGATAAGGTGGGAAGGCTGTGTTGAATGTGTGCCTCAGCCTGTTTAAGTAAAATAATATGTGATAAATTATTTTGAGTTTGTGTTGGTTGTGGTATGGACATGCAATTTTATTTTTATTTGTTCAGGACTGAAAAAAGATCTTAAAGTCTTAAATTTGACTTTAAAAACTCTGCAGCAACCCTGAATTATGGCTGATGGCTAGTATCAGGTCTGTGTGTGCAATTCCACTCCATTCGAAAACACTTAAAGACTTAATAAACATTTATCAGCTGTATGCAAAAAAATTGAAAAAAGAAGAATTAGAGCGATCAATAAATTAATATGTAATCTATTAAAAAAAGTAACTAATCTAAATGTGAGTATATTAAAATGTAATTTAATTTAATTGAGTACTTGATTTTTGTAATCTGATTACATAATCCAGATTACATGTAATTCACTACTACCAGCACTGTGTGTATATATATATATATATATATATACTGTCTAGAAAGCTTTTTGTGTGCAATCTTTATAAAAAAATTTTTTAAATGAATATCCAGTTATCATGAACAACTGTAAAAATCATAGAAAATCATTGTTTAAATGTGTTGAAAACCTAATTATGGATTTTGATTGGTGGTTATTAGTACCCTCATTCACAATACACACCATGTACTATAGCCACAGCAAATATTGAGTGGTTTTGGAAAACAGCAGATGTGTAGCTGTCAGTGTTGGAGTTGATCAAGCTACGGCTGGCAATCCTTATTCCTTGTTTACTGCTCTGCCCAACCACTACCTGACACACAAGTTTATAGCGGGGCGGGTTGTCATCTTTCAGCTTACTAAGCACTAGATCTGCCAACATTTGACAGAGCTGGCTACTACTTTCAGGATTGTAGCATATGCCATCCAAATAACTGTCCAATGTAGCCTTTAGGATCTGCTGAGTTCTGCTGGCACTGAAGTGGCTCCCTGGTTCTGGTCCCATTCTGTAGGTGTTCTCCATATAGATCTCCCGGATGGGTTGGTGGAGGTACAGTCCAGAAAAGCTCACTCTGCCTCCCTGCTGCCATCCCCCAAAGGAGAACCGCTTACCAATGGAAACGTGAGAATTGGTCACATTGGGGCTCAGGAAAGATGACTCAGATGAGGGGCCCGTCACACCCCTGAGGTGCAGTGGCCTGTGGTGGGCCTGGTCTTTGGAGCTACGCCGTGTAGAGATAGAGCCCATACGTCGCCTCGTGGGCCCAGAGGCTCCTGGTTCTGTGGCCAGGGAACGATTGAACTGAGCCAATGTTTCCTGAGACAGTGGTAGAGGCTGATTGGCCATACTGATGAAATCTGTAAGGAAACACATCATTCTTGAAATATTTTGATTAATGTAGCCCTGTAATTAAGAACATAATTATTAACATTTTAAGTCTTAAAAGGATAATTCACCCAAAAATAATAATTATCTCATCATTTACTCTCATGCCGTCTCAAACTCGCATGACTTTCTTTCTTCTCCGGAACACAAACAAAGCGATCATATTACTTTAGAAGACATGAATTAAACCACTCGAGTCGTATGGATTACTTTTATGCTGCCTTTATGTCCTTTTTGGAGCTTGAAAATTTTGGATTCTTTTGACTTGCCTTGTACAGACAAAAACACCTCATACATCCTTCAAATATCTTCACTTGTGTTCCACAGAAGAAAGAAGGTCATACAAGTCATATATTTGAGACTGCATGAGGGTGAATAAATGATGAGAGAATTATCTTTTTTGGGTGAACTATCCCTTTTTAGTGTAGTCCTACATTAAATTGATTTAAAATTATTGATATTTACCTGCTTACCTGCAGTTGAAGTTTATCTCAGCAATAAACAGAGAAGATTAAACAAATAACACAAAAATTGTTTTTATGTCTTTTGCACATATTTATACAATGTTTAGTGTATTTGTGTTATTTGTGTATAGTGCATTAAGTGTTCTTTGGTTTTCTGCGTGCCGTTACGTTTTGCACTCTGTAATGTGCATGATGCAAATGTCATCATCGTCACACTTAAGGCAACAGTATACCTGAGTATAAGAAGTGTCAACTTACCTGATGGTTAACTCTGTGATAGAGGTAAGGCAAAATGTTGATACAGTCACAATCAAGTGTGAGACTGATGGCCCTTCCCTATAACACAAACACAGATGTTGACTGTTGCTATCTCAGTGGAACAGGTTTTTGAATTAAATCATGTTCTGGTCCAAAAAAAAATAAATATGTCTACCTCTTATAAAGGTTTATCTGAGTCAGAACAGGATCATAAATTTGGTTAGTCAGACAGTGTGCACATGGAGTGTTACACCTTGTTACCCCACCATGGACTGGGTGTCCAACCACAATCACTTTATAAGATGTATAATATATCGGTAGGTCACAAAGAACCCAAGGGTAGAGATCTGTGAGGGTGACTTAATGTCATGAGTCATGAATATAACATCATGCATACAGTATATCCTCCAGGCACCTGGTTCCTTCAGTAACCTCATCATAAAGGAAAGACTTTGAGGCCCTTGAAGTACAGTATATCTTAAAATACATAAATAGGATATTTGAGGCTGCCCCTTCTCAAAAGACCAGCATTGCTGGTCATCAGCTTGTGTTGTGTTTGGGTGCTGATGCCCCAGCAAAGGATGCTGGTGTGCTAGTGACCCTACCAGGCTTTTAATTTAGCTTAACCAGCTTCATAAGAAAGACCATGCTGGTCAACCAGCTTCACCAACTAGGTTTTGCTGTTGAAAAGCATGGTTATGGTGGTCCACCAGCTAGACCAGTCCAGCAACAAAGCAGCACTAACCAGCATAAACCACAAGGCATGGGAACTGCATGCTGGTTAAGCTCGTCTTTGTAGCAGGAACATTAAAAGGTGTCTGAAGGATCTCCAAAGGCTACCGCTGGTGTGGCTTTCTGAGAAATCTCAAATGGTACCTCAAGGATCTTTACATTTTTACAGTGAAAGCAAATGATAAGATTAAAGTCCTGAATTTCAATGTGTTGCAAGATGATGTGCAGCAAAACAGCCCAAAAATCAGTAATCAATGAAAAAATCAATAACCTTAAGGTTTTTTGTAAAGTAATACAGGTAAAAAACCTTTAATATAATGCTCGGTACTGATCAACCTGCACAGAAAAAGTATTCTTGTTGAAAAAAATAAATAAAAAAATCTGTTAAAGACACACAAAACAAATTGCACATACGTAAGTCATACATAACGTACATAAAAAATGTAATGAATTCCTTTTGCTGAGTTTTTTTTTTTCTTCTCTCATTTTAATAATACTTTATAATAAAAAGGATATAAGCTTAAATTTGAAACAGTTATTTGCCCAGAATTAAAGTAATGGTTTTCGAGACACTGCTTGAACCAAGACCTAGGGTAGTAATGGATTACATGTTATCTTGATTGTGTAATCAGATTAAGGTCTGGAAGTTACATACAATCAAGAACTTGTAATTAGATTAAATAACATTTTAAAATACTCATAATTAGAACAGTTACTTTTTATGGAGAATATGATTTAATATTCATCAGGCAAAGGTAGTAAATTCTTCGAAATGTATTGACTTTGTCTAATTTTTAAATAATTAAACAATTTTATTCAAAATTGCACACACAAACCTTATACTAGCAACCAGCCATAATTACACTGAAAATGAATTCGTTTTAGGTTCGTGTATTGCTTTTGTACTCGGCTTCAAAAATGTACATGAATGAGCTTTTGCTTTTGTTACTTTTATGAATGTTTTATTTTTATTTTGTGACATTGATTCACAAATATAACTGGTCTGATCTGTTATTACACATGGAAAGCGTTTGAAACGCCAATTGCCAGAGCAAGAACATTTTAAATGCCTTTTTTATTTCACTCAGAAACAGACAAATGGCAAGTAAAACACACTCAAAAAATCATAATCAATCTTAATTCGTACATTCTTATCGTCAGCCTCCACGCCATTCACAGCAAGAAAGAACGTGCTAAAATTGTTCCTGAGTCAGATGATATGGTTAGAGAACTTACATAAATCAGTGCCAAGATGATTTTCACTGTATTTTAAAGTTTCTCTGATGAGTACATCCATTTACAAAAGCATCTACACTATTTAGTATATGGCATATGGTAAAAAAAATAAATGTTGTACCAAATATTGTTTTGCTGTAAATTATCTAAACACCCTTAAAACAAGATGCATTTATTTGAGAAGCAAAGTTGCATAAGACAGTAAGATTTGTTTTCAGAGAATATTTCTTTTTTTTTTCTTCTTCTATTTACCCATTGGTATTTTTTTTATTTATTTATTTATTTTTTATTTTTTTTTGTAGCATAAATCTTACAACATTTAGTAAGGTTTATACTTAAAGCAAGAAAAAATTTTTTTTTTGCCAATTGAGTAAGAAAATTCAAAAATCATTATCTTACACAATCTTGTTTTATCTTAAATTAAATTAAGGTAAATACATTTTTACTGGTAAACATAGACAAAAATACAGATTTTTCTTTTACAGTGTATCATCATGATGATGAATAACACCAGATTATTTTCTTACCCATCTAGGAGCTCAATAAAATATAAATACCATTAGTACCAGTTTTCCGATGAGGGAATCTTTCCTCGACTAATGTTGTCACTAAGTGATCCACTCTCACCGTTGCACTGTTCTCTAAGCAAAGGACCCTGGCCCTGTAAATTATTGTCAAAGGGGCTATACGGACAGGCAAACTAAACAACACCCCGCGAGCCAGGCAGTCATTCGCACAGACAGCTGTAGAAGCTGGCTATCTGCCACTAACTTACTTGTAGTCATGGAAACCTTTTATTTTAACCTTCCACTCAAGCCTGATTTGCTTATCAACAAATATGGCTGATGTCCAGTGTAGTCATGGGTAATATAATTTGTCTCACCAATGACATATACTGTACTTAAAGCAGGCTCTTAAGAGTCATACAGTATTTTATATATTTTATATATTATATAAGGTGTTTCCCTCCGCAGAACTGCCCCTCACTGGATGTTTTTTTGATTGTGGCACCAAAATTCTAGACACTGTTTTGTGTGAAAATCCCAGGAGATCAGCAGTTACAGAAATACTAAAACCAGCCCATCTGGCACCAACAATCATCCATACGATTATATAATCAGCCAATCGTGTGGCAGCAGTGCAGTGCATAAAATCATGCAGATACAGGCCTGGAGCTTCAGTTAATGTTCACATCAACCATCAGAATGGGGAAAAAATGTGATCTCATTGATTTGGAGCGTGGCATGATTGTTGGTGCCAGACGGGCTTGTTTGAGTATTTCTGTAACTGCTGATCTCCTGGGATCTTCATGCACAACAGTCTCTAGAGTTTACTCAGAATAGTGCCAAAAACAAAAGACATCCAGTGAGCAGCAGTTCTGCAGATGGAAACGCCTTGTTGATGAGAGAGGTCAACAGAGAATAGCCAGACTTGTTAGAAACTGACAAAGTCTATGGTAACTCAGATAAACACTCTGTACAATTTTGGTGAGAAGAATAGCATATTAGAATGATGAGTGTTGGCACTGTTTTGGCGGCACGAGGGGGACATGCCCAATATTTGGCAGGTGGTTTTATGTTTATGTTGCAGGTGATGTTGTGGCTGATCGGTGTATATATATATATATATATATATATATATATATATATATATATATATATATATATATTGTTGTTTGCTTTGTTTAAATTTCTCCTAAATAGTCTAAATAGTCTCCTAAATCTCACTAAGGGATTGTAACTGTCACCCTGTTCTCTTGTTTTTGAGAGAGAAAAGGTGCTGATCTCTGGTTGCCAGTGGGCGGTATCAGGCAGAGCCATCTGTTTCCACTGCAATCAAGAGGAAATTAGTGCTGCAGTCACGTTCAAGCAACCACTATAGCTCATTAAAAAAAACCAAAAAAAAAAACCTCTGTGCAAGACAGTCCTGAATCTCTAGATCAATCACAGCAACATCAAGGAGCTATTTGAGAAATAACAACTCAAAGATTTATATCTCTCCGACAATTATCTCAAAGATTATTGTTCATGTCATCCCTAGAATGTGAGAAACTGACTGTTTATATCTTAACTGTGAATTGTTTAAATTCTGTTCCATTATTGTGTCACCAAACTGAATTGAAAAATTTCTTTCTGTTTTCAAATATGTTTCACTCCCCCCATCTTCCATTGTTTGGAAACAGATAGTCCCGCCACAAACTCTTGATACTGGTTGAGCCAGTGTTGCTGTGTCAAGCTGGTTAGGATGCTTAAACAAATAGAGCAATGTTTTGATAGCACCACCGAGCCAAAGTGTTTAATCTTTTCAGGGAAAAGCAAAAATCGAGGTTCCACTGAGGCACTTACAATGGAAGTGAATAGGGCCAAATTTGGAGGGTTTAAAGGCAAAAATGCGAAGCTTATAATTTTAATTAACCAACTACATTAATTCTTCTGTTAAAACTCATGTATTATTTGAGCTGTAAAGTTGTTTAAATCGTCATTTTTTACAGTCGTTTTAGGGTTTGTAGACACTACAACGTCATGGCAACAAAGTTGTAAAATTGGCTGTAACTTTACACAGAAAAGGTTAGTAAGCAATTTTATAACTCTAAAATCATGTTAAAATGCATATTGTTTACATCTTGTGGCTGTACTTTTGAAATAGTGAGTATTTTAACGTTTATGGACGTTGGTGAGTTCCTCACTGGGACCAAGATTTTTGTGGTAATCGGTATTATGTCACGAATGCTGTTGACTGAGCTTAACTTGTATTGGACCTAGAATATTCATTTAAGCTTGACTAGGAGAAAGTATTTTAACATCACACAACACCTTTAAATGAAATTAATTGTGGCTTAAAGTGGAGTAGGCATTGTCAAATGGATAAAACATAAAATCATTTTCCCATGTGCCCACCCCATACTTATCCACTAACACATATTCTATGTTATTATTACTCTTGTGAGGCTTTTATATGGATGCTGGAAATTAATGACAGGGAAAAAAAAGCTGGTCAACATAGTTAAAACAAGTCTGGACATGTCGGAGGATGTATCAATAAACTAGCAGAGTTTGAAAAGTGCTGTCAAGCAAAACATCCAAACAGTGGAGGCAATTGTGAAGGCAGGACATTTGAGAGGGGAAAACCATAAATAAACAGTGTTTTCATAGAAGAGGAAGATAAGCATTTCTTTTCCATAAATCTCTCCAGTTGGTTTTTCCATCAGTACGGTCCTAGTAAAGAACTATAATTACAAATAAACATTGTTCTCTCACAGACTGTCATAAAAGGTCAAGCTGAACTAGTTCAGCATGTGATTTTGATGCATGAGGAATTGGTAGCACACAGTAAGACAATAATATGAAACTCAGCACCAAGGGGAACTTTTTTATCTGTACTCAGAGGAACTGAGGGCTCTAGCATTACAGAATTTAAATACAGTGTAAGTGAGGTGATGTCACACAACTGAAATATTTAGAAGAGCCCTGGATAACTCTGGAACTGAGATAACAGAAGCCTTTTCTTTGCCAACCAAGTGAAACTCTGTGTGCGGAAATCATGAGCTTCAACAGGTTAAATAAATGCTGTTCTCCTCTATGAAATATAAGACAAAGCGGCCTTTTAAAGGCATTTACCGCATCATTAAAACAAGACACATATCCAGACCTGAACTGACATATTGACCTATTATCATATCAAAGTATTCTGTTTCTTTGCATTATTCATCAAGATCCAAGCTGTTGCATTTTCCGTCGAGTTTAATCATGGTGTCAGATTAATGTATTTTTTGAATCACAGTTGAATGGCCTGTTTCATGAATAACATTTCCTGAAGCACAGTTGCCATGACACTTATATACAGCACTTAGCACATATACAGCACATTATATACAATGCAGTAGGTATCATGAAATATATATTTTTTACATCATTTATTAATCTTTGTTAATGTTAGTTAGTTAAATACTGTTGTTCATTGTTAGTTTTATTAATGCATTTATTAATGTTTAATACTTTAAACTTTTGATTTTAACAATGTATTACTATATGTTGAAATTAACATTAACTAAGTTTAATAAATGTTGTACATGTATTGTTCACTGTTAGTTTATTTTAACTAATGAAGTTAACTAATGTAACCTTATTGTAAAGTGTTATCCTTAATTGTGGAGAAAGTTAGTATGAAACACCTCCCATTAAACAGAATTATCTGACTTTTGCCTCATAAATATCCCACAACTCACAGCATTTTGACAATGGGGTTGTTTGATGTTTTGAGTAAGCCTGTGTGAGTAAAAAGTAACAGTAAAAAGAATGAGAGCATTTCCCTGAGTACACTGGTTACCCACATGCCATTATTTCCAGAGGCAGTGGGTGACACACACATTTGGGAACCACATCAAAATGAAGTCAGACTGGAGTTTCGTTTCCTTTTGACTGTTTTTCCATTTCCTCGGCACAGACTTAGAGCACCCTGCCCCCTTTTTGACCTAGCTCAGCTGGTGGGCTGATTTGAGAGTCACTGCTGAGTACAAACTGTGATGCTGTGTGCCAGGTCATATCACTTCTACAGTAGTGTAAATAAACTGACAGACCCTTATACAAACACTGCATGTGACAAGGAGCACTAGAAATAACACTGTAAGTGTATCATCTCTTATGGTGGCATTGACTAGATATCCTACACACACTTTAAGACCCTATAATATCAGTTTTCTTTCCTGTGTTGACGCATTTCCTGTTGAAACAGGAAGTGTGGACAAGGCATATCAAAAGGCTTGTGTCTTTTTCTTTAAATAGCCAAAAGGCCACAAATGATCATTCTGAATCGCTTTATTTAAAAAAAGCAAACATCACAGTAATAATGAGGCACTTAAAATGGAAGTGAATGGGGCCGGTCCAGAACTTTTAAAATACGCACTGATTCAAAAGTTTAGCCACAAATCATAAACATGATGCATGTTAACATAATTAAAGTGTGATGAAATCTCAGTTCTACATGATTTTATTGGGATAAAATCACATACTGGCATAAGAGGGTTAACCTGTATTATGCCATCACCACAATGGAGTTATAATATTGGAAATAACTTTACAGAGATAAGGTCATAAGCGATTTTATCACACTAAAATCATGTTAACACATATAATGTCTACATCTTGTGGCTATAATTTTGGTTTATATACTGGCCCCATTCACTTTTATTGTAAGTGCCTTACTGTAACCATGATTTTTTATTTTTATAAACACAGGACAATATCCTACACTAGACTAGATATCCTACACACACTTTAAGACCCCATAATATCAGTTTTCTTTCCTGTGCTGACGCATATCCTGCTGAAACAGGAAGTCTGGACAAGGCACATCTAAGGGCTTGTGACTATTTCTTTAAATAGCCAATAGAGTTAAAGGGATTTTCAAGGTATGTTGATAACCACAAAAGATAATTTCGACTTACTTTATTAAAACATCACGGTTACAGTAAGGCACTTACAATGGAAGTGAATGGGGCCAATCCAGAAATGTTAAAATACGCACTATTTCAAAATGTGTAGGCATCCAAGGGAATGCTTTGAAGTGGTACCAATCTTATCTTGACAACAGAAGATTCTCAGTGAACATAGGTGCATCTCATCTAGTGTAGCACCACTTACTTGTGGAATTCCACAGGGCTCCATTCTGGCACCAATTTTATTTTCACTCTATATGCTCCCATTAGGCATGGTTTTTAAGAAATATGACATTTCGTTTCATTGTTATGCTGACGATACTCAAATCTATCTTCCGCTAAAACAAAACACAAATTGCTTAGACACTTTTCTAAACTGTCTATCTGATCTAAAGGCCTGGCTGTCCTTAAACTTTCTAAATTTAAATGAAAGTAAGACTGAGGTGATAGTAGTTGGCCCCTCTGAGACACAAAAAACACCTAACATTGATTTTGGGCCTCTATCACTATATGTAAACCGTGTGTAAAAAATTTGGGAGTTTATATGGATAGTGCACTGAAATTTGACAAACAAGTCAGTTCTGTGGTCAAATCCAGCTTTTTCCAACTAAGATTGCTGGCAAAGATGAAGACCTTCATGTCTTTTAAGAACTTTGAGAGAACTATCCATGCTTTTATCATGTCTCGGCTCGATTATTGTAATTCACTTTACACAGGTATTAGTCAAGTTTCCCTTTCTAGGCTCCAAATGGTGCAAAACGTAGCAGCAAAACTCCTAACTGGAGTTAAGAAATATGAACATATCACACCAATGTTGATATCACTACACTGGCTGTCGGTACGCTATAGAATTGAATTTAAAGTTCTATTAATGGTCTTTAAATCTCTCAATGGTCTGGCGCCATCCTATCTCACAGACCCCTTGTTAGAACATTGCTCAGGGAGATCTTTGAGATCCTCAAATCAGAGACTTTTAGTAGTGCCAAGGACCAGATTAAAACTTAGAGGGGGCCGAGCGTTTTCAGTAGCAGCCCCAAAACTCTGGAACGGTCTTCCTGTGAGTATCAGAGCCACATCGACCATATCCAAATTTAAATCACAACTTAAAACACATTTAATAATAATAATAATAATACATTTCATTTATAGGCGCCTTTCACGACACTCAAAGTCATCCTTGAAAGCATCAACAATAACAACATTAAGCAAACAATACTATGAGATACAGTAAGACATTGGAAGATACAAAGTATGAACTCAATGCATGCACAGTCATAAAAAGGCCTGTTTAAATAGGTGAGTTTCAAGACATGATTTAAAAGTATGAAGACTATCACTGTTACGAATATCCAGAGGAAGGGAATTCCATAAGTGAGGGGCAGTATAACTAAAGGCTTTAGACCCCATAAGGTTCAGACGAATTCGTGGTATAACAAGAAGTGTTGACGAGGAAGATCTGAGGGTACGAGTAGGTGTATAGATATGAAAAAGATCGGAGAGATACGAAGGAGTAAGATTATTTAAGGCCTTGTAGGTAAGAAGATTTTAAAATAAATTCGGTACTTAACCGGAAGCCAGTGCAAATGTTGAAGAACAGGTGAAATGTGTTCAGTAGAGGGGGTTCTAGAAATGATTCGTGCAGCTGAGTTCTGGACCAGCTGAAGTTTATGAAGAAGTTTGGAAGGAAGACCAGAGAGGAGAGCATTGCGGTAATCAATACGTGATGTAACCAGTGCATGAATGAGAATGGCAGTGCTGTTCAATGTGAGAGAGGGATGAAGACGATTAATGTTACGTAAATGAAAGAATGCAGAGCGAGTAATGTTATTAACATGGGCTTCAAAGTATAAGGTACTATCAAGGACGACACCCAGACTCTTAACCTGTGAAGAAGGAGAAGCAGTGGACTGATCGATAGTCACAGAAAAACTGTCAGTTTTTGCCAATTTAGATTTGGTGCCTACAAGGAGGATTTCGGTTTTACCACAATTTAATTTGAGAAAAAGAGATGAGAAC
Source organism: Myxocyprinus asiaticus (assembly GCF_019703515.2). Lineage (NCBI taxonomy): Eukaryota > Metazoa > Chordata > Actinopteri > Cypriniformes > Catostomidae > Myxocyprinus > Myxocyprinus asiaticus. Next base: position 37,008,912 of record NC_059349.1, read on the forward strand.
CAGTTTTCAATTTCAGTTAAACAGCCGGACAGAGAGGGTGGAGGAAGGGAAGAAGTGGGCTTGGAGGATAGGTAGAGCTGGGTGTCATCAGCATAGCAGTGAAAATGGACACCATGTTTCCTAAATATATGACCAAGGGGCAGTTAATAAATAATAAATAGAAGGGGGACCAAAACTGAGCCTTGTGGAATGCCAGTGATAACTTGTGATGACTTAGATCGAACATTTTTGAGTTGTATGAACTTAGTGCGACCAGAAAGATACGATCTAAACCAGGACGGGGGGTGCCCGTAATTCCAACTGAGACTAGCCTGTCTAGGAGGATGTTATGTGAGATCGTATCAAAGGCTGCTCTCAGGTCGAGGAGAATGAGTATAGACAGCTGACCAGAATCCGCAGCCAACAGCAGATCATTAGTAATTTTGACAAGAGCAGTTTCCATACTATGATGTGGACGGAAACCCGATTGAAATTGTTCAAACAAATTATTAGCTGAAAGATAATCATAAATCTGAACTGCAACACTCCTTTCCAAAATTTTGGAAATAAACGGTAAATTAGAAATAGGATGAAAATTATCAAAATTAGTAGGATCTTCCCCTGGTTTCTTGAGTATTGGGGTTATTGAAGCAGTTTTGATGATATAGGAACCTAACCAGAAGACATTGAAGAATGAACGATCTCAGTCATTAAAGAAGACAAAGAAGGTAAATAACTTTAAATATTTTTTGCCATATTTGTTTACAAAAGCTTTTAACCAGTGAGGTGTTTGTTCTTTTTTGCCATTTTTTCTATGCCCTAGAGGGGTATTGCTGTGGATTGTTTATTTTGTTTATTTTATTTATGTATTTCTGATGAGTTATAACTTTTATTTTATTATGTACAGCACACTGGTCAACAGCTGTTGTTTTAGTTGTGCTTTATAAATAAAGTGACACTGACATTGTTGTAAGTGCCTTACTGTAACCATGATTTTTCTCTTCTTTTTTTCCCTTCTTTTTTTTATATAGACAACGGGACGAGTCAGAACTACTTTTGAACTATGACTTGAACTATGACTTTTGTTCTGGTTGGTAGGTACATTCACATTTAGAGACCTTTTGATTGGATAGAATTCTGTGTAGTGCAAGACTAGTCATCAATATATTTGGTTAATTTTCCCAGTGGAGAAAGACTGCACATTTTAAATGTGTATATCTACTAACAGTGCATTTTGTAATGATTAGGATTACAGTAGTATATAGATGACCTCAAAGCAAACACACATGTACTAAAATCCACAAAACTTTCATTTTGATTTCATGGGGTCTTTAACCACAATTGTATTCTCTTTTTTGGCATCTGTAGTTGAATCACTGGTGGTAAATCTACACAAAGAGGAAGTGGTGAAACCTAGTGGAAGAGTAATTGCTGCTGTTTAGTAGAGTTTGTGACTGGTTTTAATTATTAACTTCCTCTGTCCCACCACATGGCAACACTCAGAGGACCAAACAGGGCCTCGTCTGCTGGCTTGTTCAGAGTTTCCTGACAAAAGCAGGGATTGTATGGGTGGTGGGTGATGGGAGACTGTTATGGACTTCCTCTGGACACCAGCACAGGCCCAGGGCAGGGGAAGATAAGCAGAGCTTTGTGTGTAGAACCTTCCCGAAGCCCAAACAGTATTTCAAGGAAACCCCCTTTTAAAAAGACATTTTTCCCTGTCTTTAAACCAGAATAATGAGGATGTATTTGTTTGTGAAAGGGGTCTGTATGTAATTAAGCCAGAAACATTTACAACAAAATGTGAATGAACCAATTCATGCACAATTGGTTAAGTGTGGTAAGGAAACTTCCTTTTCAGTCTAGTTATTCTTTGCAGCACATGTAATAATAGTCAACTGTGGTAAATTAAGACTGCTTCCACTGTTTAGGCCAATGATATCACCTAAAAGACTGATTTGTCTATCCTATACTCACTGCACATCTTTGCTTGCTTCCAAGATCTGATGTGTCAGCAGCAGGCCCATTCTGTGAAAACATTAACTAATAGGATCAGTATTGCAGGCAAGATGTCTCTACACTGGTCACGGGTGTGGATACCTCTTATTACTTGTTGTTTGTTGCTGCCCAAGTTTCCTTCACAAGGTCAGAAGCACTCACATTGGATTTTTCTGTTCGCCACACACTCTCATCCAGTGCAACACTGAAGGGCAAAGCAGATATTATATAATTTGTGCATATCCTCACAAAATTTTCATGCTGAAGTATATTATTTTGTTGATGTTTAAATACTTTCTCCTATCCCAGTTTAAAGGAATAGTTCACCCAAAAATGAAAATTATCTCATCATTTACTCACCCTCATGCCATCCCAGATATTATATTACCGTTAAATATAAAATATTTTTTCTGCAGAAAACAAACAAAGATTTTTAGAAGAATATCTCAGCTCTGAAGGTCCACACAATGAAAGTGAATGGGTACCAAAACTTTGAAGCTCCAAAAACAAATAAAGACAGCATAAAAGTAATCTAATAAACTCCAGTGGTTTAATCCATATCTTCTGAAGTGATCTAACCGATTATGGGTGAGAACAGACCTTTTTCACTGTACATCTTGCCATTGCAGTCTATAGGCATGATCATGATTTCAAGCTTGATTACACTTCCTAGTTCTTGATGCATTCGAAAAAGGGCTAGATGGCACTAGGGAGTGTAATCAAGCAGGAAATCATAATCGCCAAGGAGACTGCAGGTGTCAAGATTTATAGTGAAATCACTAGTGTCTTATGGCTTACTTTTATGTAACCTTTATGTGCTTTCTGGAGCTTCAAAGTTTTGGATCCCATTTGCTTGGATTGTATGGACCTGCAGAGCTTATATATTCTTCTAAAAATCTTCATTTGTGTTCTGCAGAAGAAATAAAGTCATACACATCTGGGATGTCATGAGGGTGAGTAAATGATGAGAGAATTTTCATTTTTAGGTGAACTATTCCTTTAAAGGCATGTGTCTGGTGTTGAGTGTACTAAAGCGTATCACAAAGCAGTCATAGTGGGCATGCAAAAAAAAATATTTTGGGGTGAAATATTCCTTTAATATGCAGACAATTATAAGTAAGCCATTTTAGGTTGATTTCCTTTTCAAATGCACAGCAACATTTGGGGCAGGACTATCAGTTTTCTGACCAATGACAAAAGAGCGGAGTGTTTGGGTAACGTTTGAAAACAAGCATTCTTTTAGCAGTTCTGTTTGATTAGTGACTACAAATTACATTAGAAATTACACACTTCAGCTATGATGTACCATGAAACTACATGGCAAACAGCAAAGTGACACAAAAATAAAGGGTATGTCAAACTACCGGTATATCTGGCAGGTTTCTTCTACTAAGAAACATTTCCAGTCTTTCTTTACCCCTTGATTGCTCATACCAGTGTGAGATATCTCAGCCAATAATAATTACATGTAACATGACACATGGATGCCTGGTCTTTTTTTAAACTGTGTATTATTTATAACTACTATGACCTGCTCCCCCTCGTTCACCATCTGGACTGGAAATGTATCATTGTGACGCAAATGGAAATACGACTGGAATTAAGATGAGGCGGATATTAAAAATCTCCTGTGAAGAAAATACAAGGAGTAAGGAGCAAAGGATGCTTTAGTTTTTGCCTGTACTATGCAAACACATTCATAGGCAGAAACAGACAAACAGAAAGAAAATAGGGTACAGATAGCTTTAAAATGTTCTGTGGAACTATATTCTTTGGTAAAACAATGTCTGTCCTTTGAATTTAACCATTTTTTCCTTTCTCCCAACTTTCCCCTCTCTCTCTCTCTCTCTCTCTCTCTCTCTCTCTCTCTCTCTCTCTCTCTCTCTCTCTCTCTCTCTCTCTCTCTCTCTCTCTCTCTCTATATATATATATATATTTATCTTTCTCTCTCGGAACAGTCTTTTTACAGACCTAAATATTATGCCAGAGCAGTAAGACATTCCAAAGTAGCAGATAGGGGAAATTCCCACAACATTCCCTGCTGATTATTATGGCAGCCTGGACCCCAGATGCACCTCACAGCAGCACAAAAGCCAAGGCTTGAAGTCTAAGTATAAAAACATCACTGGATTTATGTATCTCCTACATGTTTAGACAAAGAGACAAAGAGATTTACTTCTGTAGAAACGACTTTGTAGTTTCCCCTCAAAGTTAGAGTACAAAGTTTTCATTTGACATGCATATTTTACCAGTAAAGGCATGATATTTTTGGTGACCTGAAGTCAGGATTATCATATTGAATTGTTGTATATAATCACTCCCCAAAAGTACTAAGTTTTTATTTGGCATGCATATTTTATCAGTGAAAACATGGTACCTTTCAGATGACATGGAGCCAGGATTATCGTATTAAATTTGAGTGTATAATCACTCCCAAAAACGTCTCTAATAAGAAGCATTGGCATTTGTGATATTGACATTAATCCAGCTTTAGGACCCCCCAAACATTTAAGGTACAACAAGTCTACTGATTTCTGTAAAACTGATTACAAACACAGTGGAATCAAAATAATTGATTCAGAGAGGCAAAACTACCCCACGATATACATTATTTTAAACAATAGACCAATCTCACAAATGTTAGTCACAACTCTGAACATTTTTGTGTCATTTGAGCACACAAACAAATCATGACCAACTTTTCTTCTGTTGCACAACTAGGTTGATGTTTAATTGACAACAGCTTAATCAATCATAAAGCTGAAGTGTGTCATTTTTGTGCTATTAGCATCACCAAACAGAATTGCAAAAATAACGCTTTTCAAACAGGTTTCTTGGACTCTCCCCTCATCTTCCATTGGTCATTAAACAATGAGTTCCATGCTACTGAGTGAGACAATGTTGCCATGTCAAGTTGGATGGGATGCTCGAACAAAAAGAGCAATGTTTTGATAGCACCTCAGTGTCTACACTTTTTGGGGACATCAATTTATATATGGGAAACCAATGGCTCTGCATATTAAGCTTGGATAGGAGAAAGTATTTTAACTTTGTAAGAAAAAAAATGACACACTTAACTTAAATAAATCCATTTGCAGTAAGAGCAGTGAGCAAAGCCTGACTGATAAAGAGTAAGAAATTCAGCCCCCTATAGAAAAACTCTTAGGTGATGCAGAATTAAGACTGTTGGCTCGGTTTATCATAACACAAGACACATTGCTGTTGGGAAAATTAACATTACACAGTTGCTCTGTTATGAACATTTCTTTCACAGAAATATGTGGGTGGTTTTGCTTGTTTGGTTGATGGGGTATTTCAAAGGTGATATTCAGAGCAGTGGGTTGTTACGGTTTTGAAGCTGTGCAGCACTGGTTACAATGTAATCGAGGGAGATGAGAGGACTTTGTGCATCACACTTCACACTGGAGCTGAAACAGAAAGAGACTGGGGGAGGTGAGACTGTGGGTGGATGACAAGTGCTTTTCTCAGCCAGAGGAAACCCCAACAGAGGCCTTTCATAATAATAATAATAATAATGATAACAAGAAAAGGAAGGTTTGTCAAGACCAACTTTGGCTTAAAACATTAAAGGAACAATTCACCCAAAAATGACAATTCTGTCATTATCTACTCACTCTTATGTCGCTCCAATACCCTATGACTTTTTTTCTTCTGTGGAACACAAAATTAGAAATGATAAAGAATGTCTATACAATGGCAGTTGAAAAGAACAAAATTTTATTCCTTATTCACTCTCAAATTAAATCAAAACATTAATAAAGCACTTAAAGGAATAGTTCACCCAAAAAATTAAAATTCTCTCATCATTTGCTCACCCTCATGCCATCCCAGATATTTATTACTTTTTTTCTTCTGCTGAACACAAACGAATATTTTAGAAAAATATCTCAGCTCTGTTGTTGCATTCAATGCAAAAAATGGTGGCCAGACTCCACAGGTTAAAACTATTTCTTCAGAAGTGTTATGATAGGTGTTGGTGAGAAACAGATCAATATCAACAAGATCAATATCCTTTTTTACTCAAAAAGTTCCACTTACATCAACCCTCCTATGCGCGTTTACAAGAGGGCTGAGTTGTACTTCTTCTTCTTCTTCTTCTTCTTTTTTTTTTTTTTTTTTTTTGGCAATTTGCATTCTTTGTGCATATCGCCACCTACTGGCAGGGAGGTGAAAAAAACATATAAGGGATAAGGGGAAGGGAAAGAATAAATACATTATATTTTTACAACAGCCCAGTAGGTAGTGATATGCATGAAGAATGCAAATAACCAAAAAAAAAAACAACAACAGAGAAGACCTCTCGTGATCACGCATTGGAAGGCTGGTGAAAGTGGAAATTTATTTTAAAAAAAGACTTAAATATTGATTTCCTATATCGCTTCTAAAGGATTTAACCACTAGAGTGAAATGGATTACTTTAATGTTGCCTTTATGTGCTTTTTGAAGCTTTAAAGTTCTCGCCACCATTCACTTGCATTGAAAGGACCTACAGAGCTGAGATATTTTTCTAAAAATCTTTGTTTGTGTTCAGCTGAAGAAAGAAAGTCATACACATCTGGGATGGCATGAGGCTGAGTAAATGATGAGATAATTTTCATTTTCGGGTGAACTGTTCCTTTAAATATTGCGGCTACATCAAAAACAACAAATTTCACCGGTCCTTGCACACCTCGCGGTCATGAGACACACAAGGACCAATAAGATTTAAAGTTATCGATATACCTACCTTATTTGACAACAATATTTTGGAACAACATGAGGGTGAGGAAATAATGACAGTAAATAATACTGGTGAACAACCCCCTTTAAAAACCTTGAAGTTATTGAGGCTTTATGTGAATACCTTCTACACAGCAAAAGTGTTGGATAACACAGACAAATAGATAGATAGAAGAGATTAGTAAATGGAGTTTAGTCTTTTGGTCTCGGGTAGGGTATTTAAAAAAATAAAAAAAAAATTATCCCAGTTTTTCACAGAATACATTTACATAAAATTTTTATTTATATAGCAAGGCAATTATGATTCTCAGCTAAATATATGTTAAAAAATTTCAACTGGAAAACAAGATAAAGATACGGATTACGGATCAGATTTTTTTGCAGTGAAAAAGAAAAAGAAAGAAACAAAGGCCTCCAATGCCTTGAAGATGAGCCTTAGAAGCTTCCTGTTAAACAATGGAATGTAAGATCATTTCTCTTGTAGTTATTCTGTCAGGCTGGGACTGCCCCGTGCCTGTCTCTCTAAAAACTCCCTGCTCCTCATAGTCATAAACCAGACATCTCTCAACTATCTGCTGCTCATTTATTTCTTGAATAGAGAAAGAGGGAGTAAAAAAAAAAAAAAACAAGCGAACAAGAAATATGTTGGGGAATTTATTGCATTTTCTGCTTCAACAAACAGCAAATGAATAAAGAATGTAAATTCTTAAATGTTCTCTGTCATGGGTAGCTGTATATTTTGAACTTTTTTTTTTTTTTTTTTTTAAATACTACTGCAGTTGTGCCATAGAAAGCGTACAAAACTAAAGCTAAAGTGGACAGCAAATTAATGGATGTAATTTCCATGAACACAGTGTTCTGAATACATTATACATGGGTTTTCCAGATAAAAATGTTCCCCTCTTGGATGGTTAATTCCAAACTCCCACTTTCATGTGTGTGTGTGGGCAGGTTTATGTGGTTTATGAGGGCAATTTTTTAGGTTACAAACTGGTAATTACAAGGGTATTATGCTATAAATGTGGTTTATGAGGAAATTTCTAGTGTCCCCATAATTTAAATTGCTTAAAAAACATACTAAACAATGTTTTTTTGAAAAGTTTTCTGTGAGGGTTAGGGTTAGGGGATAGAAACTACAGTTCATACAGTATAAAAAACATTATGTCTATGGAAAGTCCTCATAATGATAGGTAGACCAACATGCGTGTGTGTGTGGGTGTGTGTGTGTGTGTGTGTGTTTTAATATGTGTGTTTGAGATATACAAATTTTATGAACCTGATAAGAATCACAAATCTAATCATAAGGTTTTTTCACACCACAGTATACCCACATTCTAAAGAACCACTTGAGGTTAATAGTGAAACAACAGTAGGACCCCTCAGCCCCACACAGTGGAAATGTCCTTCCACTGACTGCACTGTCACCACAGTTACTGTGGGGTTTCACTGTACCCTGACGTGGCATTTGATTTGTGTTTGCATTGAGATCTGATCATTAAGCATATATTCATACACATTCAGAGCATCACTGGCATTTACAAACAAATCTACGGCCTTAATATCACTGTCAAATAAACCAAATAAAGATGTATATGTAATTAAACATATTTATGTCAAAATTTCAAATGAAAAACTAATTCAGAACAACAATAATTCCTACCTAGACAACATTTTAAGGCATCCTTAGTCCTCCCAAAACAAAGGTTGGCAGCAACCAAAAGGTAGGCAGCAACATTGTTTCCTTTTAAGATACGTCAGTTCGGACAAATTCAAAGGGCGCAACAGTGGGGTTCTGGAATTAAGAACCCTATTTATTTTTTCCATATCCAAATTAATTTTTAACAGTAACTTATAAACCTTTAAAGATAGGCCTACCACAAGCTCCAAGGTTGTTAATCAATTGTACACTATAAAAACTGTCTGTAATTTTAACAGTAAAAGACTGTAAAAATGCAACAGAAAAAAAAGTTAATTGATTAACGAGTATTAACTGTAAAAGATACAGTAAACTTTTTTATATATATTTTAAGACAATACAGTAGTTTTTACAATAAAATGTTGTAAAAATTAAAACATTTTATGTTAAAAGTATGATTTTCCTTTAAGAGTACATGTACTGTTTACAGTAAATTATTGTTAAAATTACAGTACAAAGCAATAATTGGGCGTTCCCACAATTCCCTGCATGACCCATCATATTTCATTATATTTTATGGGAATAGTTGTTTCTTTTTATTTTTAATATCAGTTATGTACACTGGGGTGTTCTGTGTTATATTTGATGTAGTTTAGTTAATTTTTACCACATTATTTAAATTGTTACCCTGATGGTGTTAAGTGTTTGTGTCTCTTCAGGTTTATTGGTCATTGCTCCAGAAAGAGCCATGATTGATGAACTTCATGTCATCACGTGCCCTTCTTAAATTTTTATGGTGATTAACAATACCTTATAAAGTAAGTAGCAGATTTTTACAGTTTCAGAAGGTTAATATCGAGTTTATAAAATGTTTTTTATTTTTTTTTTACAGTGCCAGCGTGGTCATGTAAATTACAACAGTTTTAAACTGTAAAATTTACAGGTTGTGCTGTATTTTTTACATAATTATTCTGGCAACCACAGCTTTTTTTTTTGTTTTTTTTTTAAACAACAGGATTTTTTTTACAGAGTATGCTTCTGTTGAAGCCATCTGTTTACATTATTTCAGTCAAGCACTGCAGCGACCACCCACTCACATGATGTACTGTAAATGATACAACTGACCCTTCGCTAAGCCCCGCCTTAAAAGTGTTTCTGACCAATCCTGTCTTAGCAACTATTGCAGTCTGCCATTTCTCTGACACACGTTTGCTATTTTCCAATGACAGCCTAGGGAACAGTGTGTATTTAAGTAGTTTGGTTTTAAGCAGAACTGCATCAAAATAATACAAAAGAATTAAATAAAAAGTTGTCGCTGGGTCACTTTTAATAGTGACACGAGGTACCCAGTGTACCCATAGAGATGCCTCATTTGGCTGGTTTGGATACATCACCTGTGGTGCCATCTTGGAACGGTCAACAAGGAGAGCTGTTTGAATGCAAGTGAATGGAGGAGATGCCTCAGACTGCTGCATAAACTGCTTTGTGTGGAAACAGTTCATCAAGTAATGAATTGACTCACTGGGTGCTAAATTTCAGTATGTTTGCCATGATATATTTATTTGCAGAGGACGTTATTTGCAGTTTGCTACGGGGAAAAAAAAACTGTTTTAGAAGTGAAGTCAGGAAATTGCATCAAGTAAGGCTTACTGTATAGTAACTTAGTATCATAAAACTCTGAAAAGTTTTTTTTATATAAATACAACTAACTATGTGTAGTAATATGACCTTACATTTTTGGAGCTAGATTCCTTTATGGTTATGACCCATCTGTCCCATTGCGTTTATGATCACTAGTGCCACCGCTTCAATATTTGAAGCTTCCAGCATCAGACAGTGCTCTCATTATTTAGCATTTTACAACTATTTATACAACTATTCATACAACTATTCGGTTTAATTTGGAATTTTATATCAACTAAAATGTTGCCCAATGTTTATGAAAAATCAGATAATGTGAAAGTTGGCTGGAAAAGACTCCAGACTGCTGCAGATCATATACTTTCATGTGTTGACATACAGCTCCTGACCATTCCAATATGGCGGATGCACCAACATATTGCATTTCATTGGAACAGCTGCTAATTAGGTATCTACGTATGTATATCTATGAGTTTACCTCTATTCTCTATACATGCCGTGTTTTTCTTTCTTTTTGTTTAATCTTTGAATAAATCTCGAGAAGAGCATGCTATGGACTAACCTGTTTCATTCCTCAATCCCAAATGTATAGCATCAGCAAGGACACCTACATTTGCTCCAAGGTATATGCTAATATTTTAACGTTAATTCACTTATGTACTGATTCAAGTCTTGGCACAGGTGATAGTAAATAAAGAGTTCACAGCATTAACGTGAATGTGAGACGTTTTCTTTTCACTTACGCTTATGTTATCAGGTGTGTAATCACCATTAAATGAAGCTTCGCTCTTTCTAAACGATTGTGATAATCGTTTGCCTTTATTCTGATTCACAATCTCCACAGTTTTCAATCAAATTATTGTGTAATTCAACAATTTCTTTTACAAAAAATGTCAGATAAATATGCTTTACAATGTCACTCTTCATTCCAGCCCACGTAAGGATATTGTCAATTCCGTTTATGAGAATATTTTGCCAAAAACAGTGCCATTCATGGCACTCTCCCATTTATTACTATCGGAAGTTCTACAATGCTTTTCAGAGCGAGCAAAGGTAGCCAAGGGGGGGCGAAGCTTAGCAAAGGGTCAATTGTGTCTGTCTTTCTACACTCTTTAAACTACCTGTATATTTGTAAATATCTGAATATTTTGCACTAAAATTTAAATATATTGTTTCTATATTTATATTTAACAACCTAAAATATATTTAATATTAACATTTTTGCCCATCATTTTTATTTTGATCACGACATTCGCAATACTTCATGGGACTGTAGTTGATGCTCTCATGAAAGATGGTAAGTATGCAGTACCTTTGTTTTGTTGTCCGATTTTCAAATACTTTTTTGATTCCTCAGTTGATTGGTTTGGTTCATGGCTTAGAACTCTTTTATGTAGGATTTTATGAAATCCCTGTGGAAGAAATAAAAGAAAAAACACATCAGTAACCAAGATGGCTGAAAAAGTGTGTGAGCACTGTTGTGCCCTTTCACTTCTCTGTGCAGAGAGCTCAGTGAAAAAAAAATCATCCAAGATGGCAGTCGGAGGTGAGAGAAATGTTGACTATAAATGTACTTTGATTTCATTTAATACTGAAAAGTTCATTAAAAATAGTTTTTTAACCAATATTTGTGTGTAATATATGCTTATAAGAGTAGCTATTTCATCATTAGCTTAGCAACATGCTAACATCAGACTGTATTGTGAGTTGATCCCATGTGTGCTTTGTGTGAGGAGCACTTTTTGTGTGGTGTACAGAGTTGCTGCCTATAAAGAGTTTTCCAAATTGGTAAGTTATGATGTTCATTTCCTGTAACTCAGCTGGTAAAGCATGGAGCTTGCAATGCCATGGTCATGGGTTTAATTCCTGGGGAACACACATACTGATACATGTATACCTTTGTATGCTTTGGATAAAATTGTCTGTCAAATGAGTAAATGTAATGTAAATTTAAGTTAGGATGTTGCCTTGGAAGGCAGCTGCCTGTGTAGACAGTAAACAACACGGGCACCTCAATCCTTTAATATGTAAATTACCTGTGTCTAGGGGAAGTACAAGTATGAATTAGATTTTATTGTTTATCTGTGTATATGGCAATATAGAACTTGACTCATTTTGGAAAAGAGCTAACAAGAGTAAGAGAGACAAAGAGGTGACCGCGATAGCAGTCTATGCCTACACAGTAACCTTAGCAGTGTTTGCTAATTTCAGTAGGAGGCAGGTGCTCAGTACATCTGGAGTAATGATTCAATGTGGGTGACCTTTACAAGTAGATTAACACAGCGATAGGACACACTTAGGTGAGGAAACAAAACACATTAGGCCACACAGATCTCAAAGTCCTAGAAACTACTGAGGTGGTGGTGGTGGGGGGTCTATATTTCACAGCATTTTACCTCACAATACTGTATTGATATATTAAACACAAAGAATAAACATTATTAATTACATTACCACAATATTTTTGGGGAAAAAGCACCAAGTATGTAAGAAAACATATAGCATAACTTACTGTGGCCTTAGGTCAACACACACACAATTATTTCTATTTGACCAAAATCCATATCTGCATCCAAATCTATAAGTATATAACTTGTTTCAATTGACTATTGCCTATGCTCTACACTACTTCTATGGCTCTTCATTGAAGTAAAGCATTAAGTTAAGCACGTTATGCGCAAAGTAGGGGTGGGTGATATGACCAAAATCTTATATCACAATTTGAGTAATATCATGATAAGAGTATAGGCCTATATCATGATATATCACAGAAAATCAATAAAAATGTATTTATACTGTATATTAAATAACGATCTCGTAATGTATTTTTTTTATTTTTGTTTTTATTTTTATAATCCAGTCATTGAATTAAAATCTTTATAAAATTAAAACTACTTCCTCTTATATAAATTTCTATTTGTTTGGAATGTGACAAACATAGTTAAATAAATAAATCCTCTCAATAAATAACATAAAAACAAAAACAAAAACTTGGTTTTAAATCAGCCTTCCTATAATGCTACACATTTTGCCACATTTCAGTCTGATATGTTGTTGACCAATGTTATTATTATTATACTTTCCTCAAGAAACTCAACATCTTCTCAATCCAACAAAGAAAATAATACAAAAGTAAATAAATATCCAACAAAAATAAACACTTATAGGGAAACATGGCTGTTTTGTTTCCTAATGTCAAACATCATTCGAGCATAATTTTTGTAAGGGTGATGATGTGTAGTTTAAAACCCCTTTATTTTGGTACATGACACATAATTGTAGCTGTTTTCTAGTCAGTGGTGGTTAGAATGTCTAGCTGTTAAGCCGTTTGAGATGTTTGACTTCTTCCATAGCGCTTTAAGGTAAAATAAATAAATAAATGGGTGACGTAAGATTTGTGGTCTGTGTCATGATATAGGGTACGTTTACACGACAACGATGCTCTAAAAACGTAAATTTTCCTTTGTGTTTTTGAAAAGTTTCGAGTACAGACGACAACGTTGTCAAAACAATCCCCGTTCACACGGATCCGCGAAAATGACTAAAAAGGCTGTTTTATGCATGCCAGGCCAGTAGTTGGCGATGTCACTTTGTAAAGAAACACTACACACCTGCGCACATAAGCATTCTTCCACAGAGCGGTGAATACAAACAATGAAGATGGCGAAAGCATCGAGCAATTTTGTCTGGACGGACGATGAGGTTGCTTTATTACCACAGTTACTTTGCTGGAGAAGTGTCAATAAACTCAAAATCTTGAGCAGCACAAACACAGTCCTGTAGTCCGCCATTGTATTTTTGAATGTCTCGCTCGTTGTTTTGAAGTACTCACGCGCATGCCTATAGACTGAACATGTAATACGCGTGCGCATGACGTCATCGTTTTTACAAATTTGCGTTTTTGTATGTTTACACGGAGATGATAATGACATAGTTTTCAAAAACTTGCACTTTGAAATCCGTTTTCAAAAGTTTGCGTTTTCAGGCCCCAAAACGCCGTTGTCGTGTAAAGAGAGAAGCCAGATTGAGTAGTGCAAGTAATCCCGCTCTGCGTTCTCCTGTTTCTGGAGCACAAATACTGTGAAGCCTGCTAGACTCGCACACACTTGCATGCTCCAGAGATAGTGTGCGCGACACTTACGAGAAACACATATGTGCGTGTCAGATGAGAAGCATATTTAGCAATTATGAAGCATCGAACGCAAGACGAATGTCATTGAATTTGCTGAATTTAATTGAAATATCAATGCCAGAAAAAACCCTGTTCATGTCTCAACTGAAGCCCTGTCCACTCATAGATACACACATGCCGCGCACATAGATATTTACATATCGCGATATACACAATATAGCAAAATGTCTATCGATTGACACGTTATATCGTCACCATGATATACACTATATCGTCATATCGCCCAGCCCTAGCATAAAGCACCAAAGTCCAAGGAAGATGAGAAACAAGGGAGTAAAAGATCACAATATATCCAGTTTTGAATCGCAATATACTAAACATAAAGAATCACAATATTATGGTATTGTGATCCAGTTTTCGAAATAATATTAATAATAATTATAATAATTTTCTTTATTTATCACATTATACATATACAGTGAAATTCTTCTTTTTTCACATATCCCAGCTAGGCTGGGGTCAGAGTGCAGGGTCAGCCATGATACGGCGCCCCTGGAGCAGATAGGGTCAAGTGCCTTGCTCAAGGACCCAACAGTGGCATCTTGGCGGTGCTGGGGCTTGAACTTATATCACCAGGTCCCTACTGATTTCCAGCCCTGCTAGATATCAGCTAAGGGTCAACTACACAAGGATGCTCTGTGTGTTTTTAGGTTTTTTCCACAAACCCTTAGGTTCTCAGGCCATGTGCAGTGAACGATATTACTTCAGAGGATTATCTTTGAAATACAAGAGTTCTAAAAGCCGGCCAACAGATAAAATTAGTTTTTATGGGAGTGACAAGTGAAACTCCCTATTGTCTGTCTGTTGTAAAAATATAGAAACTGGCAATCTGCTGTGTGAGGGAATGGTTTATGGGAGGAAAGATACAGATGGAATTCACCTTATCTGTGCAATTACTCAGTTGTGTTTTGACTGATATGTCTGGATGGATGCAGGCACTGCTGATCACAGTTGTTTATGAACTGTACTGTTCATTGTTGCTCAAGTCCATAAAAAGACATGCTGCACCTTTATAAAATAAATCAGTGTCCTTCTTAAATCTACACGGAGCATTGTGCTTTCTCTCCTGTTACATTGCAGGCAGGGTATGTGCTGTGATCTCTCAGCAGAGCCCAAGGTTTTATTCATTCAGGAACTGCATGAGTGCTCTGCTGACAGAAAGGAATCAACTGAGTCCAAAGTTCCCTCATGAGGATATCTGTGAGCCAGGCAGCCACAGCCAAATATGTTGCTGTATGAAACCAGCTAAATTTCTGTTTAAAAGTTTGTTCCTCCTTAGGATATCACCATGAAAACCAACATGATTTAAAGATAAAAAGGAGGAACTTATCAGTGAAAAGTCCAGAAGTGTCAGTATACCACATGTCAATAAGACACATGACACATGAATGGTTAGATTTAGTCATGTGCTTGCAGTGTATCAACACAGAATGTGCAAAGGTATATGCCTCAGTCCATGTGCTGGCTTGACTTTATCCAAAAAAAATACTGACACCAAATTCATGTCTAAAGTTCTCATGAGCAATAAAATGACAGAGTAGTCCTCTATTGAATCTTCCTTGCCTTGCCACTGATTTTGATTCCCTAGCCTTGCTCAGGGGTTCCCAACCTCATCTTATTCACTAACCACTAGCAATCTAGTTTAAGCAGATGCAAACAGCACTGAAATAGCACTGCATTTTGATTATTTAAATTAAGTCATTGTCATTCCACACAAACATGCTTCCTTTCTATGTAAATTAGGTTTATTAACAGTAGATTGTGCTTTATTCATGAAACTCTGTGCCATACTCTGTGTACAGACCTTCAGTCATAGTCTCGCATAGCCAGAACTTTAACGGCAAAGGACTGGACCGTATAGCAGATAAAAAGCAGTTATTCATCAAATAATCTTTAAATGATGGAGAAGACTGATACAAACGGGCATTTATCCAGCTATGCGGTGAAGTCAAGCGCACTTCCTTCATGTTAAAAAGATGATTCAGGTGTCTGGATCCCAGTATTGGAGTGATGCTGTACAGTCCTGGCAGAGTATTTCAGATCACGGTGGTCTGCTGCATCCTTCGCTATATATCGCTTAGAAACAGCCCCTGATATCAGGGACTGCGTTTTCAAACTGCGTTTAGCATAGATTTTTTTGGCCTTGTTTGTGGCTTAACCTGATTTGCATATTAACTTTAGAGAATCAAGCTCTAAACCTACACAGACAGCGTGTGCAAATAAACATTGCTTTTACTGGGCACAATATGGGTAAAAAAAATGCTTATTTTCCAATTAAGAAACACTGGTTTTGATTGATCATCTTGGTCAGGCATGTACAGGTGCAGCAAGACTCCTTTGATAAAAAACCACCATGTGCTCTCTTTGCTTAGTGTTTACTTTCTAAAGCACCATAGAGCTGCTCTCTGTATTAATTTTGATACCAATGAATAATCAGGGGACAGTCTGCTGGGGCTGGCAGGGGGGCTTCCCACCAAGACAGAATGAGAGACCGAGTAAGAAAGAACATGTGTGAGAAAGAGAGTGAAAGTTCTCATATGCTCATTGTATTTCCAGTCATACATTATTTCATCAGGCCGCTGCCCCCTCCCTCACATCTGTTTCCGGGGGTTATGTTCTTCTTGCTACCTACCTTCTTTCCAGTATACATCTGATTCAGTCCAGGGGAAAAGCCTGAGTGTTGGAATGCACAGGCACTTGGTGCATCAGTGCTCTCTGGTTTTCAAATCTGAAAGGCTTTCTGATATCTCTGCCAAAGTGGAAAGGAGAGGTTGCCTTGTAGTTACTGTGTTACATCACAAGCTGGTTTGATATACATGGAGAGAGAACTTTGTTCTCCACGCTCTGATAACTGCTTTCTCTTGTTGTGTTGAGGATTGTTTGCCATTGTTTGCCATTCAGACAATGTCAACTGACTATGGCGCAAATAGAAAGAAATTAAATGGTCATGACAGTAGGGCTGGGAGTCTATTTATGTAATTAGGCATCACTTTGATGATCTGTCTACGCAGTTAGGCAGGACTTCTGTATGGAAATGTTCCTGTTGCCATGGGAAACCTCCAAACCTATCATTACATCCAGGATGAGTCATCCACAAGCAAATCCATATTTATACTTCATCACTCTATTGGGACATACCCCTACCCTCCTTTCTCTCCATCTCTCTCTATGTTAGCATATAAGCCGGATGTAAGCACTTACCAGCAAAGCAGTACACAAAACTTGAGTCATGGGATAGAGAGTTTTACAAACATAACTACGTAAACAATGCAGAATATTCAGCTCTGCTCGTGGATTTCCGCTTTACTTCCTGTCAAGTGCCTCAAACGAAATTCTGAATATCTTTAAAAACTTTTATGTCACTAACCTGCCAAACTTGGACAAATATGTGGATTATTTTGTCCTCAAAAGTGCTCATTTTATCAATGTGGAACCTTGTGAACACGACTCTGTTTCCAGGCGGACTGATAAAAAGCCCTGTGTTTGTCTACTCGCAGAAGTTCCTTTAAACCAGCCAATAAGATTTGTGCTAATGGTATGAGAAAGCATATTCCAATTTTGTGTACTACGTGCATCAGACCTTAGAGCACGGGCTAGGCTGAGACTATGTGGTAAGCCAACTTCCATTGGCATGTGCTGGAATAAATTCTGCACTATATTTCTTTATCAATTGCTCAATAATTCCTTATTATTTCTTAAGCTTACGGGCATTAACGTTAAAAGTATGTTGATGATTGATACAAGATGGAAACTTGGCATGGTAAAAATAAATAAATTACATTCCCAAAGCATTAATAAAAATAACTATGCACTGTATATACATAGCTACACATGGGGTCCAAAAGACTAAGAGCACTGGTGAAAATGCTTTTATTTAGCATTTTTCTAATTTAATACCACATTTTCATAACAAATTATATTATCAGCATGACAGTTTGAGTGAAAACATGTTTTATGCCTTTCAGTACACCACATAATAAACTGACCAGACATTCCTGCATAATGTAGCTGAAATAAAAACAGTGCAATTACATGCCAAGTCACCAGTCTTTCTCTGATAGTGAGGGCAATGCTGTTTTGGTGGTAGAAACCCATGCTGTGTGATGGAGGAATGTAAACAGTGGGGTAAGAAAGCTGTCACCATGGGTGTCTGAGAGTGTTTTCCTAAGCCCCGTCTCTGCTAGCTTTATAGCACGTAGGTGTGAGATGCTGCACAGTTAATAGCACCTCTCAAGTGAAATAGCACACCATGCAATCTTCTCACAGAGGAAGCTGACACCTTTCTAAACATTGGGTTCCTCTTATAGATGGAAGGGGAGGGTTTATAATCTTAGCGACTGGCTTTAATCTAGATTCCACATGGAATGTAGAAACTTCGGCCCTGTTTTCCAAGGCCCTAGAGTACACATGAAAGCAAAGACAATGTTCATGAAATCAAGATGTCTAGAAATGGCAGTACTAAACTTTGCCTTTAAAGTGTGAATACCGTGGGTAGTATAGTTTAACTCTGCTCATGGTAATCTTTGCATTCATCCATGAGATGATTGGAGTTTGCATAACAGTGCGTCGGATTTCTCATCATTAGTAACTGAACAAGTGATTCAGAGAGTGACAGATGTACTGTGAGAGGTGTTTTGTGAGAAAAGCAGAGACGGGTTGAGAATAGGGCCACAAGGGATGTGTGGGTTATGTCATTTGATGGAACAATAACAGCCATGAATATCAGTTAGATTGGTAACTTTTTATTTATAGCAATGAAAGGGCAATCTAGGTTTGAACTCACATTGCCCACATGAGCACCCTGGTTCAATCTATTAAAGCATGTGCGATGTATGCTAATCACTAGGTCATGGCTTCAACTGTATGGAATCTCCTGTTCTTATGATAAAAAGCTTTATCCTTAAAGAATAGTTCACCCAAAAATAAAATTCTGTCATAATTTACTTACCCTCATGTTTTATGAGATAACCTTTAAATGTGTGCTTAAATTAACTGGTTTTATTCCATTCAAATTGAAAAATATTATTTAATCTGAATACATTTTCCTGACAAATTTGGTACACCAATCAAGTAGGTCAAGTAGAAATAGCTAGATCTTTGGAGTAACAATAGCAAGTTACTACTTTCTTTCAGGGCAGACCCATATGTCTGTTTTTCTTTCATGGGACACCAAATAAAATGATGAAGTAAAGCCTCAGTCACCATTTACTTTCATTGCATCTTTTCTCCATACAACAAATTGAATGGTGACTAAGGCTGTCCGGTCACTAATACTCTTCCTACATTGGGAAAAAAAAAATGTGCTTCATACGATAACATCAAAATTAATTGGTTAAATTGAAGTGAGAAATACTGTAACCACTAAACCAACCTGAATATATTAGGTTACACGAACAAAACCAATTTAAGGGTTAGATCAGGTAGAAATAGTTCCTTAAGCCTACAATTGCAGGCTACAACATTTTACATTGTAACATATAATTTTGTTTTGCACAGAAGAAAGTAATGTAGCTTTGAAACAACATGAGGGTAAACTTCTTTTTAAATTTTTGGGTAAACAATTTTGTAAGTAAAGCACATCTCAAACCTTGATTCGTGTCTTGATTTACCACTCATCATTACACATAAGAGCAGCGACGCTACAATTTTACGTAACATCAGAGAGGGCAGCAAATCCATGGATTTCATGGTGTTTCTAGAGTTGCCAGCCATCCAGGATTTTATAGGATTGTGCCTGTTTTTGGCCATCTATCCTGTAAAATTTGAATTCTATTCCGGAATATTTTCCTCATGCGTTCACACATATAATCCCTTGTTTATAAGCAAACTATGCAAGGAATCAAACACATTCTCATATGAATCATAAGAAAGTCTGATTAATTTTAGTGAACTGCTTTGTTCGGATGATTGAGATTGAGATTTTTCACTTTTGTGTAAACAATCCTTTAAACTTTAGTCTACTTGCTAAAATGCTTTAATGTTCTGTAAAACATGTCCAAAAATGGAATGTTACTGTAAGATCTCAGGTCCATAATGCCCAACACTCAATTCAATATATTCAAGATTCATACTTCACACTTTTCAATTTCATAAAAAATTTCCATCAAATTGAATTTTGTGATCTTTAACTAAATGAAATTAGTAAAACTTTAAATATCTAAGATTTTTTTAACTTAATGTTAAAGATTACTCAATTAAATTTGATGGAAATTTGTTATGAAATTGATTTAAATGTACAAATGTTTGTTTTTTTTTTTTTTTTTACTTTATACAGAACTTTATACTTTATACATACACTGATCAGCCACAACATTAAAACCACCTGTCTAATATTGTGTAGGTCCCCCTCGTGCCACCAAAACAGCGCCAACCCGCATCTCAGAATTGCATTCTGAGATTATATTCTTCTCACCACAATTGTACAAAGCGTTTATCTGAGTTACCGTAGACTTTGTCAGTTTGAACCAGTCTGGCCATTCTCTGTTGACCTCTCTCATCAACAAGGCATTTCCGTCCACAGAACTGCCGCTCACTGGATGTTTTTTGGTTTTGGCACCATTCGGAGTAAATTCTAGAGACTGTTGTGCGTGAAAATCCCAGGAGATCAGCAGTTACAGAAATACTCAAACCAGCCCGTCTGGCACCAACAATCATTCCACGATTGAAATTACTGAGATCACATTTATCCCCCATTCTGATGGTTGATGTGAACATTAATTGAAGCTCCTGACTCGTATCTGCATGATTTTATGCACTGCTGCCACACGATTGGCTGAGTAAATAATCGCATGGATGATTGTTGGTGCCAAATGGGCTGGTTAGAGTATTTCTGTAACTGCTGATCTCCTGGGATTTTCATGCACAACATTCTCTAGAATTTACTCTGAATGGTGCCAAAAACATCCAGTGAGCAGCAGTTCTGCGGATGTAAATGCCTTGCTGATGAGAGAGGTTAACTCAGATAATCGCCCTGTACAATTGTGATGAGAAGTATAGCATCTTAGAATGCCATTCTGAGATGCGGGTTGGCGCTGTTTTGGTGACACGAGGGGAACCTACACAATATTAGGCAGGTGGTTTTAATGTTGTGGCTAATCGGTGTACATATTTATAAAACATTTTAAAACATTCAAATGTTCAGTGTGAACCATAAACTCAAATAAGTAAATATCTAAATAAATAAATAAAAACCTGTACACACACACACACACACACACACACACACACACACAGAAAATGTATGAAAATGTTGTTTTACACATTTCAGTTTCATAACAAAATTCCATCAAATTGAACTAAGTAGTCTTTAACAAAATAAAAAAATAAAAATATTTTATGTTTTATTTAGTTCAGTGAAAAATTACACAATCAATTAATTAATTATTCATTCATTCATTTTGTATTAAAATTTAAATGTGTATCTTAAAAAGTTTTTAGTGTATTGATACTATTGTTTTATTGAATTATATGCTATTTATGCTGTAATTTTCATATCAAACAAGGAGTAAACAATCATAAATAATATGTTATTTAATATTTTATTTAATGTAATATTTATTTCTTGTATGATGGTCAGCAATACTTTTTTTGGTCATTGATCAGGTATCCAGGAATTTTACAGGGCCAAGGTGGCAACCCTAGGTGTGTCACAAGGAATATAGAGGAAAAACATAAGGGTTTCAAAAGTGATACTCCATCACCGTGGCCAAAATGCCGCAACACACTTTGACATAGGAACCCATTGACCAATGAGGACTTTAGAGAGGCAGGTCTAGTTGTGCTTGTAGGAATTCAATTTGCTGTGCTTGATTTCAAACTCACCATACTCATTCCACACCCTCAAAATGCATCTTATACAGTATGTTCCTGTCCATCCAACTTTATAGTGTGTAGGCACCCAAATGCTCATGAACAGAATGTTTTGAAAACAGGGAGTTGAACTCAGTTGCCCTGACAACAGCAGCAGCCAGGTTTCCTGGTCTCTAGCCATAAATCAGACGCACAGAGTAATCATAGGATGAATACAGTGAATCTGAGCCGGAAACTGATGCATGTCTATGAGTCTCCCAGCGTCAGCACACACCAACGCATGTGACACATGGCCCCTCACCGTCACCTTGACGGCAACACACAGCTGTCTCATTACCTTGGATCTGATGTTATGTTTAAATATTCTTGTTATTGGTGCTATAAGATGTACTAATTTGCAATTGGATGACCTGATGACGAAGACTATTCCCAAAGGAAAGGACACTCACAAGCAAAATCTTGTAAATATCTCTGTTTCTTTCTCCTAGAAAGCATTAGATTAAGTGTTGAACAAATAGATTTTTTCTTTTCCTGAGAAAAAGACCTTTGTAATCTCACATGTGCCTCCTGTTGTGTTTCAGATGAGATCTCAACAAAAGTTGCTTTCACATTCACGTTAATTTGCTTTTTAAGAAAATGTATGGCTATTTCTCTGAATGAGAAGTTGTAACATTACTTAAAAAGTCAAAAGAGTCAGAAGATTAACAGTTTGAGCATTATGAGGTCAGGACGTGTCAACGTAAAACAGAAAGGATTCAGTTACTGGAGCCCTTTTTGAGTCAAAAAATGTCATCAAATTGGACACACTGCAATTTACCAGGTTTTATGTGTGAAAGTGGCTCAGACTGCTCAGATTTGCCAAGATATCAAAGTCTGTAATCAAAAGCCAGAGATTTCAATGTGAACTCTAACATTTCTTTTCACTTCTTTTATTTTTCCTATGAAAGTTTATGAGAAACATCTGAGGCAAAGTTGATATCTAAATAATGCTTATTTGTGAATTCCAGAGCAATAAAAAAGCATGAATGTTGAATGTATGTTAAAGGGATAGTTCATCCAAAAATTTTAATTCTTTCATTTACTCACCTTCATGCCATCCCAGAAGTGTATGACTTTCTTTCTTCTGCAGAACACAAATGAAGATTTATGATTTAAGTCCTTTTTTACTATAAATCGCCACTTTCAGTTTCACTTTTACATTCACATTTTGAAAGTGAAAGTGGAGATTTATGGTTAAAAAAGGGGACTTAAATATTGATCTGTTTCTCACCCACACCTATAATTTAGCTTCTGAAGATATGGATTTAACCACTGGAGTCTTATGGATTACTTTTTTGCTGGCTTTATGTGATTTGTGGAGCTTCAAAGGTCTGGTCACCATTCACTTGCACTGAAAATCTTCATTTGTGTTTTGCTGAAAAAAGAAAGTCATACACATCTGGGATGGCATGAGGGTGAGTACATTTTCATTTTTGGGTGAACTATCTCTTTAACATTCGTATCAGGTCTGAAATTCTGTAACTCTACTTCCTTGAAACAAACTCAACAAAGTTAGTGTTTAATCAGAGAAAAGCAGTAGAGTAGGTTAGAACAGCTGATCAAGAAGAAAGTTCACATGGGCCACATGACCAATGAGGCAGGACAGCATGTTGCTGAGTTCCATTAAATTAAGTGAGTAAAACAAAGCAGCCCAAATGATGAATTACCACTGCCAGCAATGTGCACCTCTTCAAAGCAGCAATAAGTTGGAGAAAGTCACATAATTATGAAAGTGAGCTGAAATAATCCAGGGAATAAAAAACAAAGCCTGAATAAATCATAAGCTGTACCTCTTAACGAATTCAGTGAAAGATTTCTTATTTTTCATACACAGATACAGCACATATATACACACATCCATAATTCAGGTGATAAACTCCTTGAGCTATGGCATGAGTCTGTGGCTTCCTGTCCTAGTGATCTGGGAAAATTTAGTTTTCAATAAAACAAGATGACAGCAATAAATGATTTACAGCAGAAGAGTGGCACCATTTCAGGCAGAGGTTCAGACTTGAGCCAGCAAACCATCAGGAGACCATTTAATACAGTAGCCAATTAAAAATGTTAGGATACATATAAAACACCCTTGAGATTTTACTGAGGATGTGATTTAATTTCACACATTATGAAGGTAAGATTTCTTTACTGGAACCCAAACCACCTCTAATGCAACATTTTAAGTATGGCTTTCATTAAACACATTAAAAACAGAATTGCAAAAATAATGCAAAAACTTTTCAAATGGGCTTTCAAAACACTCCCCCTGTCCACAATTGGCCAGCAAACAGATTGTTCAGCCTCAAACTCACACCAGTGGTTGTGCCAGTGTTGCCATGTCAGGCTGGTCGGGATGCTCAAATGAACAGAGCAATGTTCTGATAGTGACACAGAACCAGATTGTACAGAATCATTGAAAAAGTTACACACATCTTAGGAACTGCCAATATAAATAAACATCAAAGTTCATAAAAGTTTGAAGTCATAACAGTGCATTCTAAATATCTGGCACACAGGCATGAAGGATTGCAGTATTTCTGCTACCGAAGGAATGCTTACATTGAGCTTTCATTACACATAACTATGTGTTACAATATACCCTTGTAAGTCTGAACCTACTAACCAATGACATCTCTGGTATGTCTAATACTGTATTACCAGCATCCAGTATCAGACACAAAGCTAATGGAAGCCTTGGGGTTTTTGGAATACCCAGAAACTGCTGTTTCTCTTACACGTTCATGGAATATTTTCTTTGTGAGTAGCAAATACCTGCACATTGTTTGGTTCCAATAAACTGTTGTCAGTCTTAGCACACTGGAAAGTTATACTGTTCCTCAAACAGAAAAAAACATTGATTGTGTTACGTAACTGCCTACATACTTTGGAGAGGTACCTGGGAGCATTTAGTGTGAGAGTCCTTTGCAGACTGGAATTAATTAAGCAATCTCACTTTAGTAAGAGTACACTTTTACTGAATATCAGAACGGCTGTGAGTCAGGTGTAGGAACGACACTGCAGGCCTTTTTATACAACAGTTCTATAAACAGAAATTAATATCAAGTACGCTGTCAAAAAAAAAACATTTTGTAAAAAAATGTCCTTCATGTGTCATTTAAAATAAGTGGTCTTATTCATGGCAAAAATATTATTTAAAATGACTGAATCAACTTAATTATGTTACACCAATGAAAGTCATTGTGAAGTGTTAGATCGAGTAGAAATAACTGTTTAAAGGAATAGCCTATTCTGGGTTCAGTTCAAGTTAAGCTCAGTCGGCAGCATTTGAGGCATAATGTTGATTACCACAAAAATTCATTTCGTCCATCCTTTTCTTTAAAAAAAAATAAAACCCAAGGTTAAAGTGAGGCACGTACAATGGAAGTGAATGGGGCCAATTTTTGGATTGTTTAAAAGACAGAAATGTGAAGCTTGTAATTTTAAAAAAGCACTTACTTTAATTCTTCTGTTAAAATGTACGTATTATTAAAGCTATAAAGATTACAGTGTTTACGGCATTACGTCATGGCAACGAAGTTGTGAAATTGGATATAACTTTACACAGAAAAAGTTAGTAAGCAATTTTATCATTCTAAAATCATGTTAATATGCATATTGTTTATGTCTTATGGCTATTCTTCTGAAACAGTGAGTATTTTAACATTTACAGATTGGTCCCATTCACTTCTATTGTAAGCGCCTTACTATAAGCCATATTTTTGCTCTTTTTTTAAAGAAAAGGAGGGACAAGTCGAAATAATTTTTTGTGGTAATCAATATTATGCCTCAAATGCTGTCGATTGAGCTTAACTTGTATTGAACCCGGAATACAAAAACTGCTCGTATCCACAGGATCAGACTAGAGGACCAGACTAACTGCTGTATAACACTGGATACAATTTATTTTTAAAAACTTCTGGATTTAAAAATGTGTGTTTATAATTTCAACACCAAATAAACTGATAAATAATCACATTTTAGATCTACTTAATAAACTGGAGTTGCAAAGCAGGAAAAAAGTTCCTCTACTTATGCCAGCATTGAATCAATATAAACCCGACAGAAAATCAATGCTGACACTAGTGCTTGCCGTCATTTCTCTGTTTGCTATGCAGCAGTCTGCTCAGTAAGGAATTAGGTTACACATCACATCCTTCAATGGACTTCCTGTTGCCTGCTCACCCTTTTCCCTCTGTCCTCAAATACACCATTCAATTACAATGGGTTCCTCTAAACAGTGTTTTCTCTCCTTGAGTTTAGTCGTGATTTCCAAATAGACACATTTAATGCATTTGAAAGCAGCAGGGTGAACAGTTCGAAGCTGAAATACTGTGAGTCCTTGAGTACTTACGTGCAAGGGTAATTGATAGCTTTGATATGCTGCTCGAGCGTACAGCTGTACCACTGCAGTCTGCAATATATCTGCTAGCACTGTATATGAGGGCAGTGTAATACAGTACATCTGCATCAGCACACACACGCCAGGACAAGTTTAATGGTTGACAGAAGTGGACAGCTCTTTATTTAAAGACCCCATGAAATCAAAATGGGAGTTTTGTGGCTTTCAGTCCATGTCTATATGCTAGTGTAGGCTACTCCTAAAAGTTGACAAAATAAACCTTTAGCAGATATACGCATTTTAAATCTACAGTCTTTCAGAAACATTTTATAAAAATTGATGACTTATCTTGCACTACACAGATTTCTGTCCAATCAAATGCTCTAAGTAATGAGAATTTCCCTCCCCCTATTACTACCTGCAATCGACTAGCAGGCAGCAAACCATGGTCCATGGCTGTGACTTTACTGAAGCTAATGTTTTTTTAGATTAAAGGGGTAAACCCATCCATATGTCCTGACCAAACTTCCTGTTTCAACAGGAAATAGTTGCTTCTCAATCAGAAGGTTTCAGCCTCATTAGGCTGGATATCTTGGCTGCTATGTCATCAAGAACCATCAAAGGACGTCTCAGTTGTGAGGACCCTTGGAAGGCAGGCTGATTACGCAGACTTTGTTTGCCATATTTTGGAGGATGCATCAAGTGCATCCTTCGTGGCCTTCAAACACCCTCAATCCCTTGCACATGTCCCAAATTATTTAATAAAATTGCAGAAAACTAGTCGCATGACCGCGGAGGCAGAAACCTTTATGACGCAGCCATTTTTTTTTTTCTCTTCAAGTTTGATTTGCATTTGCAGCAATGACAATCTGTAGAAAAATAAAAAGGGCAAGTAGTTTAGACAATACAACAAATTAGAAGATAAAAAGCACATAACAAATAAATAAATAAAATGGCAATTACATGAATTTGAAAAGTTTTACAAGTTTTATAGTTTTTATATGTCTAGTATTTTCATATTTGAAAGGGTTTCAATATAAATTCTAAGATCAGTGTTGCAAAATGTAGTAAAGGCTTTTTTGAGTGACTCTAGCTTTGTGAATAAACATTTTTGCAAAAATAATGTAGAGAGTAAGAACATATTTCTCATTTTCTGAAGTATTTGGATTTTCTAAACAAAGTAAAATATCACATGGTTCTAAGCATATGGTTTGCCATCCACACTTACTAGACCATCTCATTCTAGTGCTAAATGCTGAGGACGAGCCTAGCCCACAGCCTCAGAAGGACTGGTTTAGGAATGACACCGCCTAACTAGGCTGTAGCCTTCCGATTGAGAAGCACCATACATTAGATTAATTAGGAGTTGACGGTGATTGAAAATACACAGGCAAAAAGGTCAATGAGAATGAAAGGATGAAAAAATATTATTTATTAGGCATGTTACGCCAGCAGAGAAGGATTTGCTGGCCCTGAGAATTCGCCACTGGGTCTCAGTGATGTTGTGTATATAGAGAAGAGAAGTGGCCCATGCACTGAGCCCTGAGGTACCCCAGTAAGTAGCTGATGTGACTTGGACTCCTCACCTCTCCAGGCTACCTTGAAGGACCTACCTGAGAGATAGGAATACTTCATCAAACAATAATTCATCTTTTTAAAATGTCCTGCAAATGCTTATTTCGAATTAAAATTGTACCAGACCAATTTTTGCAAAGTCAGAATAACAAACTTGGATAATGCCAGCATGATCTCATGAAAATTATGTGACTGTGGCAACATTTTTGTAAAATGAAATTACATAGTTCATTACACGTATCGCTGCAGTTTCAAGGTGAAATATTAAAAGCAAGTTAAATATTCTGACAAAAAGAGTAGGGTTTTTAAATGTTAATGCTGTATGGAGTTTATGGAGTTTTAAATGAACAAAACCTACCTCCCTAACCTAAACCTAACCTAAACCTAACCTAAACCTAACCAATAATGTCATAAAGAAAACATTTGATATTGATAGAGCATTAACCTTAAAAACTTTGTCTGTTTTTCTAGTTTTAAATAAACAAAACTGACATCTCTACTCTAAACCCTACACCTAAACCTAAGACGTAAAAGCAAACGTGAGAAAAAGCTGAAGCAACCACATCATTTTGTGGCACTTCTATTACATTTTTGGCTCACATGTTGACTCGTGTGCTTTGCTGGACTCATACCCGGGTCTTTGGTGGTCACCGTCCAATGCCATTTTATGACATCAGCGAACAGAATATTTTCTCAAAATTTCTCCTTTTGTGTACTAAAAAGAATGAAAGTCATATGGGTTTAGAATAACATGAGGGTGAGTAAATAATTAATGCATTTCTATTTTGGGGAGGACTATCACTTTAAGGCCACTGAGTGTGAGTGACCACAGTTTCACTGATAAAATCCTCTAGAAAGGAATGTTACACACACCAAAAAAAATGAGATCACAAAATAATTCGGCATTGACACAGCTTTAAAGGAATAATTCACCCAAAAATGATAATTCTCCTATCATTTACTCACCCATATATTGTTTCAAACCCCTTTGACTTTCATTTTTCCATGGAACACAAACAAAAATATTTTGATGATGAAATTAAATGCTTTTGTCCATACAATGCAAGTGAATGGTGACCAAATTTTCAAGCTCCAGAAAGGACATAAAGGCAGCATAAAGGTAATCTATAAGACTTCTGTGGTTAATCCATGTCTTTTGAAGCAATCCAATCGAACTGGGGTGAAAACAGGCCAAAATATAACTCCTTTTACACTACAAATCTTGTCATCTGCAGTCTCCTTGGCTATCATGATGTCAAGCTCAATTACACTTTCTATTGCCATCCAGTGCTCTGTGCATGTGTCAAGCGCTTGTAAGTGTAATCAAGCTTGAAATCATGATCGAGCTTAGAGACTGCATTGGCAAGATGTACAGTAAAAAAGGAGTTACATTTTGGTCTGTTCTCACCCAAAACCAACTGGATCAACCGATTGCTTCATAAGACATGGATTAAACCACTGGAGCTTGAAAATTTGGTCACTATTCACTTGCATTTTATGGACAAACAGACATAATATCTCCATTACAATGTACTACTTTGTGACGAGGAGTAGGGCGTGGCCGGGCAGTGACGATGCATGGCTGCCGCTGAATCAGCTGACCAGCGGGAGAGCAAGATAAAAGGGAGCCGGAGACACCAGTTAGAGAGAGATGCATGCGGCCGCATTGTATGTGTGTCTGTGTTTGTTTCATGTTGTTTGAGTTTTGACATTAAACTTACGTTTTTGTTCAGCCGGTTCCCTCCTCCTCCTTGCCCATCCTTATACTGTTACAGTGGTGCCAAAACTTGGGAGGGAGGAGGGATGCGCTGTCGTGGAGTCCTCGTCGCTGCAATCCGACAGGGGAGCAGCCGCGGCCGTATTCCTGGGGACGGAGGGGTCGCTGCCGGGTGCCGAGAGCCGGAGGAACCACTGCCGTCTGCCGAAGAGGGAGAGGAGCAGTTCCATCCACGAGGGGCCGGAGGACTTGCTGCCATCCGCCGGGGGAGGAGCGAAATGGCGTTCACCAGAGGGCGGAAGAGTGGTTGAGGACCAGGCGACAACACGTCCGGGAGCCGGCGAGCAAGTTCTTCTCTCTCTCTTCTCTCTCTCTCTCTCTCTCTCTCTCTTTCTCTCTCTCTGTGTCTCCGCTCGCCCTTTCCCTTTCCCCACGCCTCCCCTCGTCTCTCCCCCAGGTTCACAGGAGGCGGGGTGGACCACCGGCTGACAGAACGGATGGAAGAGCAGCCTCTCCCCTCCAGAGATGGGGGGGGGGGAGTTGGTCAGAACGGTGGCACCCCAGCCTGAATCGGGCGGGGGAGGAGTGTGACGAAGAGGAGGGCGTGGCCGGGCCGTGACGATGACGGCCGGCGCTGAATCAGATGATCAGCGGGAGAGTGAGATAAAGGGGAGCCAGAGGCACCAGTTCGAGAGAGAGAGAGAGATGCATGCGGCCACATTGCATGTGTGTCTGAGTTTGTTTATGTTTGTTTTATGTTGAGTTTCTTAACTTTATGTTTACTGTTCAGCCAGTTCCCGCCTCCTCCTTGTCCGTCCTTTATCTGTTACTTACTTGTTTGTGTTCCATGTAAGAAATAAAGTCACAAGAGTTTGAGATAACATAAGGATAATATATGATGAGAGAATTATCATTTTTGGGTGAATTATTTCTTTAATATCAAATATGGATGAAGGATAGAATGGGATTATTGTGCATTCTTTTTGGATTGCTCTCCTATTTTGCAGAATGGGGAAACAAAGTGCTAAAATTACCCCTCAGAGATCCAGGAGCAGGTGCAGAAATCAGTCAAAGAAATCAACACGAAGCACTCTCATCAGAGCAATTAGCAGTGCTTTACAAGGAGAAAATCTGTGGAGAGGGAGAGAAGAGGCATTAATGTATTTCTGGAAAATTCTAGAGAGAGAGAGAGAGAGAGAGAGAGAGAGAGAGAGAGAGAGAGAGAGACGTATAATTGCAGGGCTTAGACTCTGATGGGTTGAGATGTTCTGATGTTCCCTAAAGGAGGTAAAATCTATTGTTTCCTTGAATGTTCTGCAGCACACACACAGATGAGATGCATACAGACACCAGACTGTGATGTGACACAGCACAATGATGTCATCTAGACATTAGACGTCTGCACCATTCATAATCACATCAGACGACTGCCAAATACCCCCTTATGTAATACATGCATCTATCTACAGCAACAGTCAATATATTTGCTTTGGGTTTATAATATTTAGTTATATATCACAAAATAGAGTTAAATAATGTTATAGTTTTGATTACTGTGTCACAAGGTCATTTTCAATGTTGTTTTAGTACTAGTGTGCATAATCTGAAATTAAAAACAAAAACTTAAAGGGTTTGAACCAAATATTAAAATGTAATTGTCAATTGTATTCCATGAAGAAAAAAGTTGTAATGGTTTGGAACAACATAGTAAGTGTGAGTAAGTAGTGACAGAATTTTCTTTTTTTGGATGAAATATCTCTTAAAGTGAATCATCTACAATCATTTACAAAAGAATGTGAAAATATAGGTGAATTGAGTTTTTCAAGCATGTTGTGAAAAGTCAAAAAGTATAATGGTTGAGGATGATGATAACAAGTTGTATAGCCTCTTAGCTGCTAAGAACTTATGGCAACACTTAACATTAATGTTCCCATTGTTAAGGGTTTATGAAGTGGTCTATTAATCACTAATAATTCATTTACAGATGAATTATACATTGTTAATATGCAGTTACTACAACATGCAGAAAAAGAGTGACTTTAATGCAACACCTGCCAAATGGTGAACAATTTTACCTCACATGTTATAAATGCTTAAGAACACATCTTCAACATTAGTAACCTAAAAAATGTAAAGTGGACACATACAGTATGAAAAATTTACAATATACATTGCAACCTATGTATATAAAGTTCCGTCTGGTTTAATGGTCATTAGGCTTAATTATATGAATGACCTGAAAATGTTTTTGCAGATGAGTAACTAGAACTAGTTAATTTGGGACACCACTCGAAATAGCACCATTTCTGTGACATCAAAGTGACCAGGAAGGTAAAAACACAAATGAGTCACGACATTACATTTATTAATATATACACAAAGTGGACTGTAGCAAAATGACATAATCCCTCCTTTTAATCTCTATAAGAGTCTAGTTTACTGCATTGTGACATAAATCACGAATTAGGGCATTTTATGTTTTTGATGAATACAAGTATAAATAAGTGAATTTCTTAAGCATTTATAACATATGAGGTAAAATGGCTCACTTTTGTATAGTCACCCTTTTTCTTCATGTTGTTATAACTGCATATCAATGATTTTTAATGTATTTGCAAATGACTCAACAGTTGATGAACCCCTTTATAAACCCTTAACAAAGGGAACCTTAATGTAAAGTTCCAGAATTTATGAACACAAATCCTAACTTTAATTCCAGAAGTTCCACAGGAATTAGCTCTAAATCCATTTTCATGCTCCCTTAAACTGACAAATCATATTACCTTTCTCATAGACCACTTCAGACAGACAACAGGGCTGGAAATTTAGCTTTGTAAGCTATTTGTTATTCTTCCGTCCATATGCAAACTGAATTTTGCAAAGAGGAACAGAGGAGGGCGAGAAGAATCAAGGGCAGATGTGTGTTGTTAATATTCATGTGACCCCCGATGAGCCCCGTTTTGAATATCTGTATGTTCCATGTTTACACGCTTGGCACTGCATGAAAATCAGCTTTAAGTTCAAAAGTCTGCAGGCTCATCTCGGTCTTTGTGACGTTGCAGCCTGGCTTTTGTGTGGTCTTGGCAGGTGGGGTACACACCCTCTGCCCTTCTGTATGGAGGTTCAGAGCAGCGAGAGGGGTTCATATCCCATCTGCTGCTTTGAAAGTGGGGCACGCGACCTTGTATTAGCCCCCCCCCCCAGAGAATAAGAGGCCCAACGGCATTGTGCACACAATAGGGGAGTCTGCACGTCTGTCACTTTGGGTGTATAACGCAGAGCAACACAGACCAGAGGCCCCACCAAAACAGTCCTTTCAGTCTTTCACTTAACTAAATGCAGCTCAAATCCCAGTGTGCATGTGCACTTGTATGTGGGAGTCGGTACACCTGTCACTGCATTGCCTTAGTTGCTCCTTAAAGGAATGCTATTTCATGGTGTCTTTGTGTCCTAATGTGTTCCTGTAAGCGTTTGTAATATAGCCAGAAGGCTCAGCACATTTCTAAAAGCACAACTGCAGCGAACACCTGATACAGCCCCAACCAGTAATTACTCCTTTGCTCTGTCATTAGGAGCTAAACCTGGTTTTATACATTTAACAAGCCTGCAGAGCATTGATGGCTTTCTAAAATCAGTTGGATTTTCCTGCAGGCCTATTCTTTACTGTCATTTGAAGACAGAACATGTAATATACACCTTAAACTCTTATAATGTCAAACACTGACTAGAGTTTGCCAAGTCTCTACTTAAAAATATATATATTTTGCGTAAGATAAAATGAATACCATCAATCTAAATTTCCAGTTTGTCTCTCACATTCTTTCTCCATAATAGTAGAAGCACTTTGATGAAATGTAAGTAAAATTAAAGGTTTTATTTTATTTATTTTTATTTTAAAATGCATAACAGTAGGCTAAAGTATGCAGAGGTAATTGCTGGCAATACAATTTTATGCAATATAATATAATAAAATGATATTTGCAAGCTAAAAAAAAGAAAAGAAATAAAAAGAGTAACAGGAGAAAGTTCAGATGCAGGAAAAGTGAGCAATTAAAGAACATTTTATATACATACATACATACATATATATATATATATATATATATATATATATATATATATATATATATATATATATATATATATATGTATATATATATACAGTATGTATACAGTTTTTGAAATGGATGACTTGGATCTAATAATTAAGAAAAGCAGCCACTAAGTGCCCAACATAGATGGGAACTCCTTCAATACTGTTTAAAAAGCATCCCAGGGTGATTCCTCAAGAATTTGGTTGAGAAAATGCCAACAGTACATTTCTGCAAAATCTAGGCAAAATGTGGCCACTTTGAAGATGCTAAAATATAACAAAGTTATACATAATTCCCATATTTCCATTTCTATTATTCCATAGTTGTGATGACTTTACTATTATTCTAAAATGTAAAAAAATAAAAAATAATGACCCTAAACTTTTGAACGGTAGTGTATATATAAACATATGCATAGTAGTATGTACATAGTATTATAGTAATATAGTACATAGCTCCTCTCTACAAGAACAACCTGTTTCCTCTTCAATACACCCTTTCCACTGTCCTCTGTCTCCCTCCCACTTAGAGACCTTTAAAATACATATATGGCCACAACCTAGTTTAAGATGTATATGCATGTGCACTGTGCACACAAGAGAATTTCGTTTTAGCTTGAAGGAAATTGTGGTCTGACGTGTGTTCTTTTTTTACATTGGCCCAACTAATTTCAGTTGAGCACTTGACATTATCTTCTTTACAATCTTTTACACTCTGTCTGACCTGTGAAACAGAGGGTCAGTACAGTGAAATGGCTCTTCTGTGTCTCTTTAGCCATTGATTTATGGAAAGGCTGGGAGTCCCATACAAAGTCTGTATGAGGTATGGGTGAAAATGTGGAGGGGACAAAATAGATTAGAAGAAGCTTGTTTGAGGATTTATTACTAATACCACGTGATGCATTGTCAAGAAGACATTAATAGATGACACAGTTACTAATAATCATACTGAATGTATGTTTGTTCCAGAGGAAAATGTAATAGCTCAAAAGTTGCTCTTGCATGGCTCTGGAGACTTAATGGAGTTTATTTAATTATCAATTTTGTCTCGTATAATTTACTTAGGAGAAATAAAAAAACAGAACAAATGAGACAGTTGACAAATAAGAAATGTTTGAGTTTATATTCAAATATGTGATTGTTTTATTTCAGACTTTGATATTTCTACAAATCTGAGTGCATTGTTGAGAATTGTTAATCTCTTCTGAAACTCTAGAGGGAACACATGTAAGATTACTGCTCTCCATTTAATTTCATTGCTGTCCAGGAGAAACAACTGAGATATTAAAGAGGTATAGTTTCTGACTTTTCTTTCCAATGGAAAATTCTGCCACTGATATTGTCACTTTAAGCTCATACTTAAAAAAAAAATACATTGTTTAATGCATTCTTGAAACACCCACTCACATTCACAGGAAAGATTTCCTTTACAGAGCAGCAATGACTGACTGTTGTGCTTTCATTGTGTACAGGTGTGTTGGAGAAAAGAGGAAAAACCAGTTAGTGTCTCTTGGAAAAGGCAAGTCAGTTAGCCTTAAATCCCCCTCACCCACCATCAACACACATACACACTCCACATACACACCCCACATGCGACATGATTTATGATGACAGCCGCCGAAGCGACACCCCACATCAGACCAAGTGCAAACTAAACCTCATTTTAGGACTGGTTTAATCTACTTTGGCATGAAGTCTGTAGAGAGTCTAACTGTCAGGCTGTCAGTGTGTGCAGTGCAGGGATCTGCAATCTAAAATAACTGACCTTTAACATTTCACCCCCAAACCCTGGCAGCTGTCTATGAAGCCTGTTCAGAATTGCCCCCATCTGTCACTGACCTCCTGGAGTTGCAAGGGGGAGGGGTGCCACTTTATTTCATTAGGCCGAAAGAAAAGAATGCTATTCTCTTTGTTACTGAAGGCACAAGTGTGTCACATAGTACAATGTAACCTGCAAATATGTAAAAGTGATGGATGGCTGGCTGGATGGATGGATGTCCATAGTGATGCAATTACTGCAACTACACCTGTGGTGGACTTGAGTGAAACTGACTTCAAACATCCACTAAAAATAATCTTGGGACCAGCTGGGTAAAAGTAATCACAAAAATGGCAAAAAGAAATGCGAAAAAGCATAATTTGTTTGCAGATGCCTCATAGTTTAATTTTTTTTTTTTTTCCTAGAGTAGTTTTCATGAGTGGATTTAGCATATAAATTATTTATATGAATATATGAATGTATATTTATTCGTATCATTTTAAATGTATCAATGTATTAATACAGTATACAGTACATATAAACATAATCTTGAAAAGACAGCCAAGAAAGTCAGCAGCCGTGTTAACCTAGTAAGGAAACTAGTGGGTACCACCTGGGGAGCCAGTGCTCAGACTATACGCACTGCAACACTAGCTCTTGTCTATTCAGCTGCTGAGTATTATGCACCAGTGTGGCTAATCAGTGTACACACTATCAAGGTAGATGTTCAGCTGAACAGCGCTATGCGCTATGCGCTTGATCTCAGGTGTAACCTAGTCAACTCCGTTATCTTGGCTGCCAGTTCTTGCCAAGATTGCTCCACCCAAACTGAGGTGTGAAGCTACAGCCATACATGAATACCAGGGTTGCTGGTGATACAGGAACTCCCTCCTGAATCATGTACTTTTGATCTTCCAGATATTAGACTCTGCTCACAGAGACCAGTCTGGATACTTGACCCAGTTCAATGAAGAGCAGGATTCTGTATGGAAGAGAGGTGGAGAGAGCAATGGATCTCTTCCTTGCCAGCAAATGGAAACCTTGTTGCTGACCCAGTAATGAGAGTGCCTGGTTGTGAACTGAGGCGGCGTGAGTGGGTCATGTTGAATTGGTTTCGCACCACCCAAGGAAGGTGTGCCTCTCGCATGTATAAGTGGGGAGCTGCAGATTCCCCAGCATGTGACTGTGGTGCACTTTGCAAGACAACTGATCACATAGTAAATGAGTGCCCAATAAGATGCTTTATTGGTGGTTTTTGGGTGCTACATGAAGCAACTCCTGAAGCAGTGCAATAACTAACTGACTTGGACTTTAACTTATGATGACTTTCCATGTAATGCTGGCTGTGTTCTTTTACAAATTGTTTAATGTCATACGAAAAAAAAAAAAAATACAGTGGTTCCCAACCCTGTTCCTGGAGGCCCCTCAACATTGCACATTTTGTATATCTCCCTTTTCTGACACACCCAATTCAGGTCTTGAATTCTCCACTAATGAGCTGATGAGTTGAATCAGGTGTGTTTGATGAGGGAGATATACAAAATGTGTAGGGTTGGGGGGCCTCCAGGAACAGGGTTGGTAACCATTGTATCGATATAAATTAATATCATATAAATGGATAAATATATTATTATTATTATACATTTTACTTTATGTAAATTTTTTAATAGAGTTTTCTGAGTTTCAACTAGTTATGACACTTCTCAGTATTCCTCTTTACCACACAAAGGTCTGTGAATTTTCAGTCAGGATATAAAGAGCAAAAATTTATCTTGAAATCAGGCCAAGGTGTTAGCCAAGAGATCCAGAGATATGTGTAAGTATATTATCCCACTTTCTTCATCTCAGACCTACTTCTAAGCTTACATTACATAAAATGATTTATGCATGAAACAAAGTTAAATACAGAAGGTAGTTGAACTTGATTAGTTAGAGCCCTTCCACACAAAGACTTGATTGAAATGTACCTCTGACCTCCATAAATCCCTAATGGTGACTTTGCTTAAAGAAAGCTTAGAATGAACTCTCAGTGGACGAAACAAAAGATGGCAATTTTCCTCAGTACACTCAGCACTAGTCTTATATCATCAAGGAAATCAGTGGAGGAAATGGTGGTCTTGCATTCATTTAAATATACAATACATGGCAAAAAGTAAATGCCCACAACCATGTACCAACATATAGTAGAAAACTTTTCCAGAAGAGTGGAAGCTATCATAGCAGAAAAGGGAGGACCAACTCCCTATTAGTAGACATGGAAATTAGATGCTAAACAA
Organism: Myxocyprinus asiaticus; assembly: GCF_019703515.2. NCBI lineage: Eukaryota > Metazoa > Chordata > Actinopteri > Cypriniformes > Catostomidae > Myxocyprinus > Myxocyprinus asiaticus. The sequence continues at coordinate 37,046,702 of NC_059349.1, forward strand.
GCACATATGGGTGTCATATTTGAGTGATCACAAACTTTTGGCCATATAGTGTAAATAGACATACCACATATGTATCACATATGTCACATATACTGGGAGAACCGGGACCTTTCACGGTGGGTCAGCCGCGAAACGTACAGTGCATCCGGAAAGTATTCACAGCGCTTCACTTTTTCCACATTTTATGTTACAGCCTTATTCCAAAATGTATTAAATTCATTATTTTCCTCAAAATTCTACAAACAATACCCCATAATGACAACGTGAAAGAAGTTTGTTTGAAATCTTTGCAAATGTATTAAAAATAAAAAAATAAAAAATAAAAAGAAATCACATGTACATTAGTATTCACAGCCTTTGCTCAATACTTTGTTGAAGCACCTTTGGCACCAATTACAGCCTCAAGTCTTTTTGAGTTTGATGCTACAAGCTTGGCACACCTATTTTTGGGCAGTTTCTCCCATTCTTCTTTGCAGGACCTCTCAAGCTCCATCAGGTTGGATGGGGAGTGTCGGTGCACAGCCATTATCAGATCTCTCCAGAGATGTTCAATCGGGTTCAAGACTGGGATCTGGCTGGGCCACTCAAGGACATTCACAGAGTTGTCCCGGAGCCACTCCTTTGTTATCTTGGCTCTGTGCTTAGGATCGTTGTCCTGTTGGAAGATGAATCTTCACCCCAGTCTGAGGTCCAGAGCACTCTGGAGCAGGTTTTCATCAAGGATGTCTCTGTACATTGCTGCATTCATCTTTCCCTCGATGCTGACTAGTCTCCCAGTTCCTGCCGCTGAAAAACATCCCCACAGCATGATGCTGCCACCACCATGCTTCACTGTAGGGATGGTATTGGCCAGGTGATGAGCGGTGCCTGGTTTCCTCCAGACATGATGCTTGCCATTCAGGCCAAAGAGTTCAATCTTTGTTTCTCATGGTCTGAGAGTCCTTCAGGTACCTTTTGGCAAACTCCAGACGGGCTGTCATGTGCCTTTTACTGAGGAGTGGCTTCCGTCTGGCCACTCTACCATACAGGCCTGATTGGTGGAGTGCTGCAGAGATGATTGTTCTTCTGGAAGGTTCTCCTCTCTCCATAAAGAAATGCTGGAGCTCTGTCAGAGAGACCATCGGGTTCTTGGTCACCTCCCTGACTAAGGCCCTTCTCCCCCGATCGCTCAGTTTGGCCGGGCGGCCAGCTCTAGGAAGAGTCCTGGTGGTTCCAAACTTCTTCCATTTACAGATAATGGAGGCCACTGTGCTCATTGGGACCTTCAATGCTGCAGAAATTTTTCTGTATCCTTCCCCAGATCTGTGCCTCGATACAATCCTGTCTCGGAGGTCTACAGACAATTCCTTGGACTTCATGGCTTGGTTTGTGCTCTGACATGCACTGTTAACTGTGGGACCTTATAAAGACAGGTGTGTGCCTTTCCAAATCATGTCCAATCAACTGAATTTACCACAAGTGGACTCCAATCAAGTTGTAGAAACATCTCAAGGAAGATCAGTGGAAACAGGATGCACCTGAGCTCAATTTTGAGTGTCATGGCAAAGGCTGTGAATACTTATGTACATGTGATTTTTTTCGTTTTTTTATTTTTAATAAATTTGCAAAGATTTCAAACACTCTTCTTTCACGTTGTCATTATGGGGTATTGTTTGTAGAATTTTGAGGAAAATAATGAATTTAATCCATTTTGGAATAAGGCTGTAACATAACAAAATGTGGAAAAAGTGAAGCGCTGTGAATACTTACCGGATGCACTGTAGCATTCTGAAAATTAAATCTCAAAAATAACAAAGTGAAACACCACTAATTAGAAGGAAAAAAGCATCAGAAATGCTTGTTGTAATTAGTACTTTTCCGATATCACACTGTATAAACAGAAGACAAGCTGCCGTGCCGAGTTTTGTTTGTGTTTTGCCCTGTTGATAACCGGAAGTGACTCTTTAAGGTGCGGAGAAGTCTCTTTTTGTCGGAGATCTGTAGGCGGTTGTGAAACGATAGGAGAACACTGCCATGACGCACACTGGTTGCTTTCACAGGCGGCATAAGCTCTGCAAAGGCAAGGTGTAAGAGGAAACCCTGCTCTGGGATCCTTGTCTAGCATGTGTGGGTGGTATGGTGCTTGCTGTTGCCTTGGAAACAAAAAGGGAACTGATTGCCACAGAGTTTCTGTCATGTTCACACATGCAGTGTGCATAACAAGCACTACGACACACACTGGCACCCTTACATACACTATAAATATTGGCATTTTCTTTACTGTACCTGACGGGAGTGTCTGTTTGCTGTGTCCATGTGTTGCACAGTACACCATTGTATTGTTTGAATAGTTATCTCTGCTCTTTTATTTGTGTGATATGTGACAAATTGTAGTAAAAGTCATTTGGCAGTGCAACTGAGGCCCCATTGACACTGATAAGACAACAAGCAAACATGTGACCGCCTAAAATATGTATTTCATGTTTGAAGGTCCCCATCTGAAAGGGCTTAAAGCAATCATCAAAACTAACGCATTTTTAAGACTTTGGCAAAACCATACTTTCTTTTGCACACCATTGTTGATTACACAACATTATACGTAATGTTCTCACGTTTACTCTCGTATATGAAAATCCCTTTTCATATCTGAAAGTATGTTAACTCTCAGATATGAAATTCCCTTTCATATCTGTCATTTACAGCCTTATTTCCCATTACACTGATAAAGAAGACATAGTTTATCCAGTTTGGTAAGTTTCAGATGATATTAAATACATTCACAAGCATGATGCACATCAGGTAGACTCCAGTTAAAGGCATTGTTCACCCACAAATGTAATTTTTGCCATCATTTACTCATGCTCATGTTGTTTCAAACCTGTATGACTTTCTTCTTTAAACTCTCTTTATTATTCTGTTAAAGGATTATTTGAGGTTGCATGACTCATAACTACACAGACAGAAGCGACACTGATTATCTACCAGACTCATTGTGCTTTTGTCACTTTGTAATGGTTACAGTGGAATGCCATCATTATCACAGCTATGAATTCACTCAAATGCTTCACAGCAGCTAAGCTCCAGCTTATTTTTACCTCTGGTTGCTTAACAAGTCCAACTAAACCATAGCAAAATTAGTCATTCTATGAGTTACTTTAAAAAAAAAAAAAAAAAAAAGTGGTTGTTTTATTTGGTTGTTTCCTCCGTAACCATAACAACGCATGCATATTTTATGACAGATCAATTTTGTTTAAAAAAAAAATTGACATAGAATAACGCTATATTGCACCATTCAGATGTGCAGTGTGCATATACATCAAACTATGTTTTTGATTTTACTCTCCCCACCCTAAAACCACACATGTCACTTCAGACTTGTTATGTCTGAAATCTCTTGTGGTTGTGGCCACCGTTGCAAACAACACAAAGAAGGGGTGAATTTGCAGTATATATGTGTAAAAGTCACTCTGAAAATAAACCTGACCTAAGTGCATCATGTTGCTGTTTTGTTTGTGCTAAAACAACTGTTACATTTCTCGAGAGATTTATGCCACATTTATGTAATCACCCAATCCAAAATGTTTTTCAGAGTACTAAGGAAGCACTTTTATGTAGAGCAAGTCAAAAACAAGCACACCACAGTGAATGACACATTTAGAGGTTTTATGTTAGAACCGGACATTCTGCAGTAATTTCATCAATATGAACTACTAAATAGCTGGATATGTAGATAAAAGGACATTTTGATACTAAAGTGATTATGCCACAACATTTGAACATTTTGAAATATTTTATTAAAGGGATAACTGGGGGAAAACACATAACCTAAAAACACATAACCTCTACATATTAAAATACGGGGTGGGGGGGACGACAAAAAGAGAGAATATAGGACATCCACAATCAGGACAGGCACAAGTTTAAACTGCTTGCTGCCTGTCAACCAGATAATCAGCCGCCAAGGAAGCAGAACTGCCTCTGCCTGTCAAGCCACTGGAGAAAACAGCTGTATATCCTCAAGTCAGTAGGACAAAAACACATCAGAAAGTCTAACCTGAAAAACATTCAGAATTAGAGCAACTCCAGAACTCTAGATGGGAAGCATAACTTTCTGTACTGTTTTCTCCAGCTTATTAGAGTACACCATACCTTAGAAGCAAAAGTTAACTTAAAATGTTATCTGAGGGAATGTGTCTGTGCCTTTGTGATGTTATGCTTGTTACTGAGCTGTAAAATACCTTGGATGTGAGAGAGTATCAGCGGTGTTGCAATCGTAACTGGTGGGAACATTTCCCCCTTATGTTTAGAAATATCTATGTTCATTCCCCCCATATTTAGGGGGATAGTAAATACCCAGGATAATTACTTAGTGTATGATAGTGTATGAAATATGAAAATTCTGTCATTATTTACTCAGCCTCGTGTCATTCCAAACCCATATGACTTTATTTCTGTGGAACACAAAAATAAATATTTTACAAAATGTTCTGATCACTGACTTCAGTACAATGGCAGTTGATAGTGACTCATGAAAGCAGTCCGTGCAACTTGTGCATCATATTCCAAGTCTTTTGAAAGCATACAATCCCTTTGTATGTTGAACAAACCATGAACAGACCACATTTAAGCCATTATTCACTCTCATGTATACAGAGCCCAAATCAAATATGGTGACAGGTAAATGACATCAAACCAACATCAAACCACCAATGAAGTTTGATGTTATTGTTATTTTGGGGTGAAATATTCCTTTAAGTTGTAGAATGCATTACAAATTTAACGCAACAAAATATTTCGAGAACAGTTAAATGAGGTATGAAGAATGCATATTTTATGTTCAGGTTGTGCAAACTTTTCTTAACATGTGGGAACTTTGATTTGATTGGCAAAATTCATGTCATGCCATTGTCATGTGACATTGTTAAGTGAAGAGGAATTGTGTGTGTGCTATGATTAAAGGAAGTGCATCTGGACAATAGGAAAACTGTTAAAGAATCTCCATCAAGCACCATCTATCTATAATAGAGAGAGATCCAAAAATGTACATTAGCATTCACTTATTTTATGGTGTGAGTATATTATACTAGAAATTGCACATCTGTGCGTGTTTAATTGGTTTTTGAGTGACTATTTTTTGTATGATGTGTGTGAAAAGAGAAAGTTATAAGTATGTGACTTTATGGAGACAGCCACAGTGATCTTACAGGATTTTATGGTCTTACTTTTGGTTTTATTTTTCACAACTCAGATATCAGTGATTACATTATCCTTGGCTTGAGGGAAATGTTCTTTGCATCTTCTCTTAGCCAGACAGTGTTTTCTACGTGACCCAATCTGATCTTCACTCTAAAGTGAAAGAAGGGTGCAGATGGATGGAGTAAAAATGAAAAGAACAAAAAGGAAACAGATTAGCATAACCACAAAAACAGCCCATTTCTTGCACAGGCACCAGCGCACACATACCCAGCTGTGTAGTAAACACCCCTCTATGGTTCAAACAAATATTAGTCATTATCCACCACAATCACATTCTGTTTCACCACCAACATTCCATTTACATCATACACGAGGACAAAAACAGCCAGGGGTGCAACTGTGCAAATTGCTGGCACAACCTCATAATCACATATAAACCTGCCTTCACCCTGAGGAGACTTTGCTGCAGTCTGTACAACATATTAAGTTGTAAAAGTTGGTGACAAAAAACTGAGTTTGTCTTTTGAGCACTTTTCTCTGAAACATTTTTTTCTGTGCATAGTTTGACCTGTTTAGACAGCGGTTGATGCACTTGGCATCTCAGGGGTCCCTTTTAGAGCAGGTTGAATACGGCAAGAGTCTCAGGGTTTTATTTTAATGCTTGACAAGTGAAGCAGAGCTCAGCAGTACACAATAGAGGAGAGCGTGATGAAGAACTAACATGGTTGACGACAATCAATGGCAATCAATTGTCCTAAGTTCTGCTTTTATTCAAGTGACTAAAGTCTTTTCTATATTCACACAGTGGTTCGTCATCAAAAGCTTCCAGTCTGATGTAAAAGGTTTTATGCGTCACATCAAAAGGCCTATACTTCCTAATTCTGCAGTATATTTGTCAGATACTTCTACCACAGTTTTATTTTTCTAGACAATGCTCTCCTATAACAACTGGTACATGTTCTCAATTGACCATGCAGTATGATAACCAAGAACGGATTACATTACGAGGCTCTGGGGCACCAACCTCTTTAAGGCCCCCTCTTGTTGCAGTTGTGAGGTGTAATGTCCAAAAATGAGAAATACATTTTCAACTATGAGAAATTAGGTTGCAATTGTGAGATATAAAGTCACAAATTCAGGAAAAAAAGTTGCAGTTATGAGAATGAACAATTCATTTACACCCACCGATTCACACTTGACAGTACCCCTATAATGCATCACAGTGAATATCTTAAGATGTCAATAATGTCAGTGTGTTAAGACAACCTACACTCAACCTAAAAGATTTTTGCTGCTAGTGCAATTTACATAATTCAAATATATTTAAACAACACAATTCTAGAACATTTTTTCACAACTTGATTTCATTGCGTTCTATCTATTTAAATTTGTAAAATGGAAGTTTACTAAATTCATTTGAGTTGGGACTACATGAATATGTTTTGTGATGTTAATTTAGCATTGATGAAACTGGGCAGGGGATTTCCATTTCCCAGCATGCTTCCCAGCATGGGACTCGATAGGGAGAGTAAATGTTAAAATTAAGTGTCATTTTATGTGTTTTTGTGAAAGATTAATAAAAAGGGATACTTGTTAGTGTTTAATGTTTTGTTGTGTTGAGATTTAGAAATGTTTCTGTTATGTTGGAGTTTTGGGGCTCACCATTATGGTGAAGATTGCAGCTTGAGCTAACAATGAGGACAGATAAATGTCGCACTTATGCGACCTTCGGGACATTTTTGTCTTTTTCATTTTTGTTTTTTCGATCATTTTGGCTGTGTTAATGCCAACAGCATAAATTTTGCCAAAGGTGTGTATGTTTTGGGGAATTGTGATATTTCAACCTCAGTTCCTATAATACATCTATAATACACTGTGTACACAAAATAGTTACATTCAGGATCTTAAGGACAAAAATGTCCCCATTGAAACCCTTTAAAACTGCAATATTTGATCCCAATGCCATTAAAGCATAAAATCATGAATTCTATGATATTATGCTTTCATTCCGGAGCCCTGGCTTGAAAATTAAAATTTTTAATATGTTCCACCAGATTGCGCCATTTTTCTCATGTTTAGCCTATGGAGTAAATACATGCTTTTTCCTGTTTTCTGTTTTTCTGTATTATAGAGCACTGCAGACCAATTGAATAAATGATACAGCTAAAACTGTGTGGGTGTGTTGGTATGGATGTCAGAGTGTGTTTTGTATGTGTGTATTGAGAAATGTGTGTGTGTGTGTGTGTGTGTGTGTGTGTGTGAAAAACAACAGTGGCATTATGTAAACAAACTGGCGTTTAAAGGGTTAAAATCCTGAAAATTAATTAATATTTGGTAGTTATGATCAGGACTGATGTTGGTTCAAAAACATTTTTTGGAAAATAAATAATAATATATAATATGTTTATGGAAGTTTTTGGATGTGAACATTTTTGTCCTCTAAGGACCTCTGATTAACTTTTTTAAATTGACGCACAAGGGTTAAATTGATTGCTCGTTTCATTGAGCAAATGCTCTGCTAACCATAGCATAGATACTAAACTACACTCTGTAGTGCTTTCAACCAGCATGTATTTAGCATGGAACGATAAGCCAGACCAACTTGCTTTGGACTGGCTGCCAAGGCCAGGAGAGAGTCCAGCAGAGAGAGCAGCCTTCGGGCATTAATATCCTACAGTGCCTTAAATAGGCCTTATGGGCAGTCCTGAACAAGTAACTAATGGTAGGGGTTGAATGATGATTGGGATCTGGACTGAAAGGGCACATGACACAGGGTTGCTGCCTGGTAGTGGTGACCAATGAGCTAGAGAGTGGCTGAGATCTGCTGTCTCCATTGTGCCCTTGAGCAAGGCATCTGTATTAGATGTGTATTACCCTATAGGAAGTGGGCTGTCAATGTAAACAGTATTGGTTACATGTTTGAATCTGTCCCTGTGACAGAGGCGCTTAACCTTTTGTTTTTCCAGGCCCAGGGGGACTGTCCCTGCAATTAGTGTGTGTGTCACTTTGGTCTGAAAGCATCTGCTTAATGACAAAAAACAAAGATACACAGAAAAGAACATACTGTGTATGGTTTGTTGTTATGCTGTTTTATGGTCAAGATCCTTGATTAGAAATACATTTTATTTTAGAACATTTTACATTTACATTTAGTAATTTTGCAGATGCTTTTATCCAAAGTGACACTGAAATTATGAATATAAAAAGCAATTTGTCATGCACAAGCAATTTGTCATAAAATATGCTTGTGTATATAAATTAGTACCTAAAATATTTTTTACTGTAACAAAATTAAAGGCAGTGGCGGGCCGTGCATTTAAAGTCTAGGACTTCAGTGTGATTCATGCCATTAAGGAAACACAGTTTCACAATGAATAAGAAACCCTATGCCTTTGGGTATCATACATTATGTCACAGCTAACTAGTAATACCAATTTACATTTTAAAAACACGTCCATGCACGAAAGCCAGAACTTGAAATGACACTTAATGCTCAAGCAAGCCTAATTTTAACTGCAGCATGACTGTTTGTGAAATGAATGTCTCCCGAACAGACATTCAAAATTCATAATTTTTCATATGAATCTAACAGGGAGGTCTATATTACCTGGAAAAATCTATCTAATAATATTTGCAATTTAAATGTTGCTTGCAATAAATTTAGTTTTGTCAGGGTACACGGTTATGCTGTGTTCCATTCAAGTTGGATGAGGGATATTCCCACTTGATATCTCCGACCATAAATGCATTCCATTCCTCGATATTCAGAAGATGATGTTTAAGGAAACAAAACTGCAATGCTCCCGTTAGCTTAGCAGGGGTTTGACTCTCATTAGAGATGTCTCCTAGCAACCCAACTGATAAACAATGCTGCAGCACTAGCATTTGTGCTTCAGGTGTACGATTATCAAAAGAGATTATAACGTTTTATACACCTGTTTCTGCAGGCATTTGTTAAACAAACTTTAATATCATGTAATGTGGAAACAAACTTATTTATCGATATTACTTAATAAAGTGAATGTTTATCACTTACTTTGTATATCTCCCTGAGTGTCGACATGTTTGTGTGACATCATGCCCCCGCATCTCTGCGAAATCGGAGTTGAGAATTTCTGCACAAGCCTATAAGTTGTAATTCTGACTTCAAGATGCATTCAATTGCACTTTTCCTAGTAGGCAGTTGTAAAATCCGACTTTCCGAGTTGAACGGAACGCAGCACTTCAAAACTTGATCCGACACTGAATGCTCAAGCAGCCTAATTTACACTTAGAAAACTCCTGATGTTGCTATAACAATGCAAAAAGCACTTACCAATTTGCTTGAATACCAAGAACAAATAAATCAATCTGACTGGCTGATGAATCTGACAATCTGACATTAGATGCGCATTCATTTGCACTGTTGAGGGATTCTGTGGAAATTCTGAAGGCCTGAGGGGGTGGAGCTCAGACTCACTCACGGGCTTCGGCCATGTGATTGGTGAAACAGTTGTCACGCTTCGCTTGTAAGCATCAAGGAATAAATTGTGACTGGATAAACTTTTAATTTTTCTCTATTTGTTTGTAGATTAATTAAGAGTGGATAGCGATTAAAAATACATAGGCAAAAAGGTGATTGAGTATGAATCAAAGGATGAAACATTTTTATTTATTTGGCATGTTAGGCCAGCAGAGAAGGCTTTGCTGGCCCTGAGAATTCGCCACTGATTAAAGAGTAAATTCAACCAAAAATGAAAATCCTGTTATCATCTTCATAAAATACAATGAAAGAGGGTAAAGCCTGATTTATACTATGGAAGAAGTCAAACTTTTTCTCCTGGATGAACTAAAGCACCCTAGTCGAACGAAGCACACGTTTATACTATGCACGGCATCGTTTTAAAATTAGTTTGTTTAGGGTGTTGTCACGGTGTTTAATGTACTGTTCCAGCCACAAGTAAAGCCAATAATGCAGGTTTTTCTCTCCATGGACCACCTCTTTTAGCGCTGTGTCACTTCTTTGTTTTATTAAACTTGTCACGGAGCCCCTTCCACTTTTAAAAAATCCAATCGCTCCCTACTCATTTGTCGTGGCCAAGCTGTTTTTGTAGAGTTTGTGTTGCAAATCATGTATAAACACAATCTCTTAGAGACTGGCTTCAAAGTTAAAAATTTTAATGACAGTAACCTAGGTAACAACTCCTCAGCTGGCACGCACGATTGTAAATAAAAAAAGTCACGTCCAAACCACACCCACGATTAGTTTTAACCAACCATCAACTCTCTTCGACCAGCCGAGTTCTCTAAGGTCAAGAATTTCAGAGATGTGCGTGAACAGGAGAAATTTCACCAAATGAAAACCTTGGCAGAACAAAAACATCACTGCACTTTGTCATCATTTGTAGGTGAACCAAGCGAAGCCTGTTTGCCCAGTAAGTATAAATTAGCCTTAACAGGTGCATACTATGGCCAAGATTAGCATGCTAGTGTAAGCATTAGCACCACTAATGCAGAATGTAAACATTACAAATGACACATTATCTACTGCATATAACTTACTTTTAATTATCATCAAGTGGTTATAACAGCTTATTTTACTTATCTCATGTGAATTCCATTCATAGAATAAGTCAGAAAGAATTATATTTATTGAATATGCAGCCTAAAGCAAATGGCATATAGCACACATACATCTCTGAGATGTCTGTTTTAGATCTTTTCATCTGGAAAGCATCATAATCTAATTAACATCTGCTATACATCTTAAAAAGATCAGATTTACAAACGTTCTAAATCATAAACATCTCAAAGACATCTGCTGAATTTCTTACTGACATTCAAGACATATTTATTGGCATACATCATGTAGACGTATACTGGCAGTGTTACGAACACAAGGACTCCTCCTGCTCACCACCAGAGGTCTCCCTCGCCCGAGTTCTGAGGGCAGCACGAACTACACTTCCCAGCATGCCAAATTGGACTGATTACACTCACACCTGTTCCCTATTTCATAGACTATTTAAGCGCTGTTCAAACAATAGTCATTGCAAAGTCTTGTTTTGCTCCTGCTAACATTTCTGAGCGTTTACCTCTATTTATACTGCCTGCCTGTGTTTGACTTCTGCCTGTTACCCACCATTTGATACTCTGCTGTCTGCCTTGTTTACCTGGACTCTTACTGTTTGCTGCCTGTCATCTCTCATCTGCCTACGCTGTTCCATTACTGGTGATTTACCCTGCCTGTCTGTTTATGAGTTGCACGTTTACTATTAAACCACATATGGATCTTAACCTCTGTTCTCCGGAGTCTGTGTTACAGAAGACGTCACCAACTACAGATCCAGCTGGCATGCCGCGATGAAGGGAGAACCCTGGGCCAGTTTATCGCCTAGCCATTCGCCTCGATAATCTCATCTGCTCTCGAAGACTGGTCCACTTCTCTACTGTCACTTCACAGACCACATCCAGCACTGGTGGAACTGAACCCATGAAGATTGGGCACGCTCATCTGACGTCGGAGGAAAGAGAACACCGTATAAAGCTCCATCTGTGTTTATACTGCAGTCAGGCCAGACATCTATGAGCAACCTGTCCTTACGGCCAGTCCAATCATCTAAACAGGCGGTGAGTGACGTCTTGATTCCTCTATTCACTTCTTCCTGTATTAAAGTACCCGTCACTATAACTGGTTGTCAGAACATAATCACCACACAAGCCATGATCAATTTTGGTGCCGCAGGCAATTTTATTGATGAGGGCTTAGCCAAGTGGTTCGAGATACCACTAATCCCCTGTGAATCTCCTTTGGCAGTGGCAGCGTTAGATGGACGCCCCCTGGGAAACGGCAATGTTCACTTCACCACTACAGACATCACCCTCCAAGTTGGCACTATTCACACTGAAAGAACACGCCTCTATATCATTCATTCTCCTCACAACCCTGTGATACTTGGATTACCATGGCTTCAACAACACAATCCTCAAATCTCTTGGCGTGAAGGACAGATTTCCCGGTGGGACTCAACTTGCTTCTCCAGCTGCCTAAAGCCCATTTAACCCGTTTCCATCAGATCCACTACTGTCACGGAGGTTCCCTCTTCTGTGCTCAACCTACCCTCTGAGTATGATGACCTCGTTGAAGCCTTTAGTAAGGCCAAAGCCTCTCAACTTCCTCCTCACCGTTCCATTGATTGTGCTATTGAACTGTTGCCCGCTACTACATTACCACGAGGTAGGATCTTTCCTTTGTCTGAACCCGAGTCTGAGGCTATGAAAAACTACATTGAGGAAGAACTGGCAAAGGGCTTCATCCGACCATCCACCTCACCCGCGGCAGCCGGATTCTTCTTCGTCGGCAAGAAGGATGGCGGGGTCCGTACTTGCATTGATTACCGCACTCTAAATTACATTACGGTAAAGTTCCGTTATCCTTTACCTCTGGTCCCAGCAGCACTTGAACAGTTATGCACTGCAAGATACTTCACCAAGCTCGACCTTCGCAGTGCATACAACCTCATATGCATCCGGGAGGGGGACGAATGGGAGACAGCATTCTCTACCAGCAGTGGCCACTACGAATATCTGGTCATGCCTTTCGGATTGGCCAACAGTCCTTTGATCTTCCAGTCATTCATTAATAATGTCTTCAGAGACATGCTTAACCAGTGGGTTATTGTCTACATCGATGATATCCTCATTTATTCAAACTCTCTTGAAGAACACATCACCCATGTTCGAGCAGTCCTTCAGCGTCTGATCCACCACCTAAGCCTAAGCTGTTCAATTACTGGTGATTTACCCTGCCTGTCTGTTTATTCTCAAATAGAATGTGCTAGAACAAAAACATGGCTCAGTGATGCTCACTTTCTTCCCTTCTGGCAGAGCTCAATGAAGCAATGTGTTTGAGATATGGGGCACTGGAACACACCCAACCCGACATCAGGTTGATCAATCTTTGCCCACTGCAGCTGGAATGCAGAACTGCCTAATTATGAACGATTGGAACAGGGATCTGCCTGTCCAGAGTAAAAAAAACTCTAAATGTTTGTGTATTGTCATTGTGATGCCAGATATGATTGTTGTCCAGTCTGTTTTGCAGCAGCTGTCTAGGTGCCATAAACAACAATTGGGTTGACATGACCTGTCAAGTAGTGACAGCAATGTCCTGCAGTGTGACATTATACTTTCATGCTATACAGTAACAGTACTATCTAAACTATTTTATTCATCATTTATTCTTGTATTATTTATGCAGTTTTTATGACAATAAAGTATTTGTACTTTTAAAAAATTAATTTGTTGCACCACAGGACTATCTTCACTGAAGAAATGTTAACCAATGTGCTTGATGTGGTGGCATCTAAATTAACTGGTTTGATCATATTAATAAATAATGATTTAACTGAAAACATTAGGCTACACCAACAAAACTAATCTGAAGGTTTAGAAAAGGTAGAAATCTCCATTAGGTAGAAATGGCAAGTTTCCACTTTTTAAAATATGTGTGAAACGTAGAAAAGCTAAAATGGCGAAAAACTGATCCAAAAATCGAGAAATATATAACTTCCCTGTATAGTCCATGTCCATATTATTTGTCAGCTATACTACCTAGAACATGAGGCTAGAAACATAATGATGTATCTGCACAATAACATTTCTATACCCTCATTTTTTACGCATTTATTAGTTGTTTATTCATTAAAACCCTGTCTATGACAGCTTTGTCATCTATAAATGCATACTGTACAAAATGAGACCTCTGGTGCAGCTTCAGATTTCACCTGAAAAATAGTGCATTTATGTGACATGTATGTCAACTGTGTTACACAAAGCTTATATGAACTCATAAGCTTTTTATAGAAGCATCCTGTGGAAACTGATCTCAACATACACACCTGTGTTCATGACACAAATTTGTCTTACAATCAGACTTTTGTAAACAAAGTTTGACTGCAGTCTGTTAGATATGAAAATTGTTTGTTTACTGCTGTTCCCTTGCGTTGGATTGTTTCTATGCAACATGGCCTTTTTCTGATATGTCAGCTTCCTGTTGACTTTTGTGGTTAACATACACTGCAAAATGTGATCATCATCATTCAAGACATCTGAAAATAGCACTGTTTTTCCAACCACTTTCTTTTCCACTGTCACATGGTCTGAACTTGTGAGGGCTACTGCCAGAAGTCACAACCAGTGACAACTAGTTCTATGTTTTTACTGCTAGATCTAATTAGTTTCAAATTGATTTGGTAACACTTTACAATATACAGTAGTTGTATATGTTAACATTAATGAATGCATTACTACCTAAAATAGACAATAGCAAATTTACAAATAAACATGAACAAAGATCAATAAATGCTGTAAAAAGTTCTGTTTATTGTTAGATCATGTACCAAATGGATTAATGGGTGTTAATGTAAAGAACCTTATTGTAAAGAATTACCATTGATTTTTATGTGTTGTTTAACTTTGTGAAGCACTCACAGTTAAGAAACAGTTAAAACAGTGCTAGATATTCAAAATAGTCCTTAAGCAAGTCTCATATTATTACATATTGATTGTATACAGTAGGTATTGCCAGCATGACAACAAATCATCACACTCATTACAAAGAAACCCATAGGGAACCCACAGTCAAATTAAGCATTACTTACTTTGCCATATGTATTTCTGAGTGTGCAAGCAAACACATGAATATATGTGCTGTTTGATTACAGAAATATACATTCTGACGACTCATATTACTCAGATAAAGCAAATCATTTGGTAGGACTTCAAAGCAATTTACTGAGAATAAACAAAGACTGAACAAATTTAACCAAAGCAGCTGAACTGCTCATTTCAGAAACTAGAGTGATCAGGAGATACCAGGTGCATACCCATAGAATTTCCTACCCTTTGAAAGGCATCACAGGGCATGACACTTAGTTAATATTTAAGTAGGGTTATGACAAATCAAAATCTCATATGATACATGATTGCTCTCTTTTCTCAACACAAGTACACAATTTTTAGAAATTTGTGCTTGAATGGGTTTTAATGACTTCAGAGATTTTCATTAAGACCTGGGTGACCATCAGAGTCACATAATATCCTGAATTTAGCCTTTAGATTTAATCTGATCTGATCTGATCATCTGTCCATCTATCTATCCATCCATCCATTAATCCATCTGATCTGATCTGATCTCATCTATTCCCATCCATCCATCCACCCGATCTAATCTGATCTGATCTCATCCATCCATCCATCCAATCTTATCTGATATAATCTCATTCCATCCATCCATCTATCTGATCTAATCTGATCTCATTCATCCATCCAACATAATTTGATCTCATCTCATCCATCCAATCTAACCAGATCTCATCCACCATCTCATCCATCCATCCATCTGATCTAATCTGATCTCATCCATCCATTCATCTGATCTATTCTGATCTCATCCATCCTTCTGTCCATCCATCCATCCGATCTGATCTCATCCATTGATCCAATCTTATTTTATCTGATCTGATTTGATCTCATCCCATCCATCTGATCTAATCTGATCTCATCCATCCATCCCATCTAATCTGATCTGATCTCATCTCATCCATCCATCCATCCATCCATCTGATCTCATCTAATCCCATCCATCCATCCAATCTAATCTGATCTGATCTCATCCATCCATCCAATTTTATCTGATAAAATTTCATCCCATCTATCCTATCCTATCCAATCTAATCTGATCTGGTCTCATTTATCCACCTGATCTAATTTGATCTCATTTTATCCATCATCTCATCCATCCAAGCTAATATGATTTTATCCATCATCTCATCCATCCATCTGATCTAATCTGATTTCATCTATCCATCCACACATCCATCTGATCTGATCTGATCTCACCTCACCCATCCATCCATCCATCCATCTGTCCAATCCCATCCTATCAATTTATCCATCCATCTAATCTGACCTGATCACATCTCATCTCATGTCTTCTCATCTATCCATCTATCCATCCATCCATCTGAAACTGTATTTTCGTAATTTAGACAAACAGGCCACGAAATCACCAAATGCCTTAGTAAGATTTGATTTTACCAGTAAGTGATTGGATCTTAAATAACACCTAAGGCTCAGGAAACGTCACATATAATACTGGAATTCACACACTCATGATAATGTCATTCCAAACATCACAATACCAGATGATTAAAAAGCAAGTTATGTGGGTGAGAGTAACTGTCAAACTAGTTGCATTATGGCCTAGAAAGAACAAAATGTTGAAACAAAAGAAGGTCAGAGAATATTTTCATGTGCTTCACATAAATCAAAAGAACGACACATCAAAGGGCAGGTGTTGTGCCATTATAACAAAATTCTCTCACACACAGTGTGAAGAATACTTCTTTAATATAATAAGTGGTTTGTATCAATCTATAGTCAACCAAGTTAGATTACCTGTATAATGGTATTCTGATACCAGCTGCTTTATAATGGGATTCATTCCTAAATTATGTCTTATGTTTAATTGAAAGTGATGCAGTTGAACTTGTATTCTTTCAAGAGGCGTGGATAAAGTTTTATCCATCTATGTCATTGAGAGAGTCAATCCAAATTCATGAGTCAGCAAAACTAACATGAATAATGAAACGACCCCATTATTGGTTCTACAACTAAGAGTAATGGCACTTTTCTGATCCCTTCAAAACTGCACAGTATTAGCAAAGGATGATGTCATTAAGACGTCAGACTGCAATCCAAAACAGTAGTGAGAGACCAAGAGCTGACTGTAGAATAGTGGACATTACTGGACTCTCAGGACTTGAAAGCTCTCTACTCATTTCCTGAGTTCACCCCAGTCTTCTGACTTTTATTTTTAATGCAGTGTGATTCAGCTATAAGAGCAGTCTGGAGAATTCAGGCCAGCATGCAGCTGAGTCCAGTAGAAAAGAAAAGAAGAAAACAGACAAAAGAATGAGGAAAAACAACAAGAATATGATGTCAGAGGGAGATTATTTCAGATTATTAGGTCAGAAGGTCAGCTCTAGACTTAGAGCAATTGAACATTTTATGATGCCGTTGCAGTGAACTGAGATGATTTGGATGCATAACATCAAGCGAGCAATTCACACCAGATATCCCAAAAATATTTCTGAGCTGAAATAGTTTTGTAAAAAGGAATGGTGCAAAATTCCTCCAGACTAATTAAAGTGAACATTTGATGGAAGGTATTGCATCCAAAGGAAAGGTCAACCAGTTATTGAATCCAAGGGATCACATACTTTATCCACCCTGCACTGTGAATGTCAATAAAGACATTAAAATGCACACTTGTCTGTGTGTTATTTGTTAAAGCAGAATCGTTTTGTCTATTGTTGTAACATAGTTGAAGATCAGATAACATTTTATGACCAATTTATGCAGAGATCCAGATAAATACAATGGGTTAACATACATTATATCATGTTTTACTTTTTATGCAGTGTTTTTTTTTTTCTTTTTTTTTTTTTCATCCCTGTTCAAAGATATTTTGAGTTTAGTCACTCATCCAACAGCTTTAGCCTATTTACATTTTTGGACAGATTGGCAGAAATTGAGCTCAGTGTTAAAACTGTAATAAGATGATGTAATAGACTTAGAAAAGCAAAACAAGGCCATACTGATTCTCTATCCAAAATGATTAGCCTTGGGACTAGGCTGTTCAGTGTAAACTGGTTATTAAATCATTCATCAGTTACAAAAGCAGTCTTGGACAAAGGAGGGCTGTTGTAAGCAACTGTGGCCTACAAATTGCACCAACCTACTGTGTTTTAGACACAACAATGCACAACAAGTGTTTGCTGCACCTATCAGTGAAAGCTCCTTAAGCTTATGACAGCCCCAGGCATATTAGCACTCCTCGGACAAACACAGATGTTGTTTTGCTGTTTCAGAGAACTGAAGCATGACTTCATGGGCTTCAGCGGCTCTAAGGACAGATGCTAACAGTGCACACTTTAAATGGTGAAAACAATCAGACATGCAGGTGTTTGCCTCAGCATGACTGAGGACTCAAAATGTGCAAAATGGACAACTGAACTAGTATTTTGAGGCTATTATAAAATCAGTTTAAGTAGACAAACAATGGTGCACCTGTATTTAGCATACAGCAGTGCTTTTGCACACCAACATATCAGCATTACAATATGCGCACAAAGTGAGGTCCACAAAAACAATGTTTTACTGAGTCTGGAGTGAAAGAACTTGACTGCACAAAGCCTCAATCCTATTGAAAATCTTTGGAATTAATTGGAATGCAGACTGCAAGCCACGTTCCATCACCCCACATCAGTGCCTGACGTCAATGATGCTCTTGTCTGAATTGGAGGAAATCTCCACAGCCATGTTCCAGCATATGTGGAAGCCTTCCTAAAAGAGTGGAACCTGTTAGGGAGGATGTACAGTAATACACTATATGGCCAAATGTTTGTGGACACCATATGTACTTGATGAACATTTGATTTCAAAACCTTAGGCATCAATTTCCCCCTTTGCTGTAATAACAGCTTCCATTCTTTTGGGAAGACTTTCCACTATACTGTGTGTAGTAACATGGCTGCAGGGATTTGCTCTCATTCAGACACAAGGTTATCAGTGAGGTCAGGAACTGATGTTGGTCGATGGGGCCTGACTCACAGTTGCTGTTCCAGTTCACCCCAAAGGTGATCAGTGGGGTTCAGGTCCGGGTTTTGTGCAGGCCAGTCAATTTCTTCCACGCCAGACAAAGTAAACCATTTCTTTATGGACCTCACTTTGTTCACAGGGGCATTGTCATGCTGGAACAGAAAAGGGCTATCCCCAAACAGTTGCCACAAATTTAGAAGCACATAAAGCCCAAGCCATTACATAAAGAAACATTAAGATTTTTCTTAATTGGATTTAATGGAGTAACCAGATTTGTTAATTAGAAGGGGGTGTCCACAAACTTTTTGCCATATAGTGTATTTACCAAAATAGTATTAGCTCTTCCATGTATCTCTCAGGCTTAGCTGACATCTGTGCAATTTTGTATTTCCAAGATTCTTCTTTTTTCTTTTTCTTTTTTCTTTTGGCTGCTTCTACATTTATTATAATTACAGACCAACATCAAAAACAGTTTCCTCGTTTGGCTTAAAATAGAGTAACTGAAATACAATCATGTCAAACATTGAACACAGATTCTACAAATAGATGTCAATGACAGAGCAGGACATCATGGGTAGGTCAGAAGTAGACACTTGAAAGCAGAGAGATGACATGAGTCAGAACCTTTGACACAAATCCATTCATTGAATCCATTTATGTGACTGGGTTACACACACTCTCTGTAATGTGACTCTCCGTGCCTCATGCATCATGACTGTCAATGTGGCATGATATGATGTCAGTATAATCCAAATTGAAATTATGCTTCTCTTGGATTATTGACAAAAGGTCAATTATCAAGGGTGCTAGTATGTTGTGGATGTGACCCAGATTGGGAGAGTTGCTGGTATTTAAAACATTGTGCCATTAAGTTCTAAAAGTACTAAAACTAACAATGGAGTTCAATTATTCAGTGTTTCTATTGCCTCTTTATTGTATACATTTCATTTTAAGTGGCGTGTTCTATAATATGCAATCAAATCAATTAACATTGCAATTGAGACCATTTATACTGGAATCAATAGAATTAAGAGCTTTTATTTCTAAGGGTGCAATATTGTCATCAATAATTACTGATCTGGCTTAATTTGGCAAGTTGGCTTATTTACTGATTATAATATATTCAAAATAGGCTAACATTAAAACTAGTAAAAACTAGTTTAAAAATTAAACATTAACCTACTGATTTTACTTGTGGATACTGATTTTAAATGAGGACATTTTTCTTGTTTGTTAGAAAGTACAATGACATTATGTGATGACAAAAGTAAATTTGTACTCTCACAAAATTCCATAAGTCAGTTGACCACTTTCCTTTCCTTATTATCATGAGAGAGATGACCTTTAAGACATTCAGATGATTATTTTCCCTTTCAGATTAAATAAAGCACACAAATTCACCACAAGAAATGTCCCTATTTCCTTATAATTATCCCCCTTCTCCATTCCATTCAATAAGTCTGTAAAAATACTACATGATGTGATGTTGGGTGAAACAGTGGGACAGTGTAGGTGGAATACACTTAATGGAATAAATATGTCTGCTAGACATCACATTATCTATGCAGTTTACATAGTAATCTTTTTTCAGCAAATCACGTAGAAGAATCTATGTATTTCCCATAATACATATTTTATCTTTATTATGATGAGACCGACTTGTCCCCAACATATTAATGGCTTTATATTTTGTTCAAACATTGGTACTATTCTTCAATCATGTCTAAAAAGAATGTCCACTTAAAGGAATGTTCCGGGTTCAATATAAGTTTAGCTCAATCGGCTGCATTTGTGGCATAATGTTGATTACCACAAAAATTAATTTAGACTTGTCCCTCCTTTTCTTTAAAAAAAAAAAAAAAAAAAAAGCAAAAATCTAGGTTTCAGTGAGGCACTTGTAATGGAATTGAATGGGGCCAAATTTTGGAGGGTTTAAACACAAAAATGTGAAGCTTATAATTTTATAAAAGCACTTGCATAAATTCTTCTGTTAAAACTTGTGTATTACTTGAGCTGTAAACATTTTTAAATTATAATTTTTACAGTCGTTTTAGGGTTTGTTGACATTACATCGACATGGTAACAAAGTTGTAAAATTGGCTATAACTTTACACAGAAAAGGTTAGTAAGTGATTTTATCACACTAATATCATTTTTACATGCATATCCTTTGTCTTGTGGCTATACTTTTGAAACAGTATTTTAACATTCAAAAATTGTTCCCATTCACTTCTATTGTAAGTTCCTCACTTTAGCCAAGATTTTTTTCTTTTCTTTCTTTTTTTATTTTATTTTTTTTTAAAGAAAAGGAGGGACAAGTCAAAATAAGTTTTTGTGGTAATTAATATTATGCCACAAATGCTGTCAATTGAGCTCAACTTGTATTGAACCCGGAACATTCCTTTAAAAGGGTTTTTCTATTTATTTTCTATTTTTTTATTTTTTTATGTTTAAAGGGATAGGTCACCCAAAAATAAAATTTCTCTCATCATTTACTCACCCTCAAATCATCCCAGATGTGAATGACTTTCTTTCTTCTGCTGAACACAAATTAAGATTTTAGATGAATATCTCAGCTCTGTAAATCCATTCAATGCAAGTGAATGGTAGCCAGAAAATTGAAGGTCCAAAAAGCATATAACGGTAGCATAAAAGTAATCCATAATACTCCAGTGGTAAAATCCAATATCTTCAGAAGCAATATGATAGGTGTGTATAAGAAACAGATAAATATTTAAATCCTTTTTTTTTTTTTTTTTTTTTTTTTACATAAATCTCCATTTTCACTTTCTTCGTTTGTTTTTGGCTATTAACATTCTTTGTGCATATTGCCAGTGAACAGAATTTTTTGTAAAAAAGGAATTAAATATTGATCTGTTTTTCACCCACACACCTATCATATCTCTTCTGAAGAAATGGATTTAACCACTGGAGTGATATGGATTACTTTTATGCTGCCTTTATATGCTTTTGGGGCCTTCAAATTTCTGGCCACCATTCACTTGCATTTTATGGACCTACAGAGCTGAGCTATTCTTCTACAAATCTTTGTTCGTGTTCAGCAGAAGAAAGAAAGTCATACACATCTGGGATGGCATTAAGATTAGTTAAAATATAAGATTTTTTTCTCTTTTTTTTTTCTTTCTGTCAACTATCCCTTTAATTATCCAACTTATTTCCGTTCTTTGTATACATAAACAATCATGGCTGATAATGGAGCTTATTAGAAGACTCCACCAATAGTTATTGATTTCCAATTTGATCATTGCATTCCCCACTGACATACAGGTGCATCTCAATAAATTAGAATGTCGTGGAAAAGTTCATTTATTTCAGTAATTCAACTCAAATTGTGAAACTCGTGTATTAAATAAATTCAATGCACACAGACTGAAGTAGTTTAAGTCTTTGGTTCTTTTAATTGTGATGATTTTGGCTCGCATTTAACAAAAACCCACCAATTCACTATCTCAAAAAATTAGAATATGGTGACATGCCAATCAGCTAATCAACTCAAAACACCTGCAAAGGTTTCCTGAGCCTTCAAAATGGTCTCTCAGTTTGGTTCACTAGGCTACACAATCATGGGGAAGACTGCTGATCTGACAGTTGTCCAGAAGACAATCATTGACACCCTTCACAAGGAGGGTAAGCCACAAACATTCATTGCCAAAGAAGCTGGCTGTTCACAGAGTGCTGTATCCAAGCATGTTAACAGAAAGTTGAGTGGAAGGAAAAAGTGTGGAAGAAAAAGATGCGCAACCAACCGAGAGAACCGCAGCCTTATGATTGTCAAGCAAAATCGATTCAAGAATTTGGGTGAACTTCACAAGGAATGGACTGAGGCTGGGGTCAAGGCATCAAGAGCCACCACACACAGACATGTCAAGGAATTTGGCTACAGTTGTCATATTCCTCTTGTTAAGCCACTCCTGAACCACAGACAACGTCAGAGGCGTCTTACCTGGGCTAAGGAGAAGAAGAACTGGACTGTTGCCCAGTGTTCCAAAGTCCTCTTTTCAGATGAGAGCAAGTTTTGTATTTCATTTGGAAACCAAGGTCCTAGAGCCTGGAGGAAGGGTGGAGAAGCTCATAGCCCAAGTTGCTTGAAGTCCAGTTTTAAGTTTCCACAGTCTGTGATGATCTGGGGTGCAATGTCATCTGCTGGTGTTGGTCCATTGTGTTTTTTGAAAAGCAAAGTCACTGCACCCGTTTACCAAGACATTTTGGAGCACTTCATGCTTCCTTCTGCTGACCAGCTTTTTAAAGATGCTGATTTCATTTTCCAGCAGGATTTGGCACCTGCCCACACTGCCAAAAGCACCAAAAGTTGGTTAAATGACCATGGTGTTGGTGTGCTTGACTGGCCAGCAAACTCACCAGACCTGAACCCCATAGAGAATCTATGGGGTATTGTCAAGAGGAAAATGAGAAACAAGAGACCAAAAAATGCAGATGAGCTGAAGGCCACTGTCAAAGAAACCTGGGCTTCCATACCACCTCAGCAGTGCCACAAACTGATCACCTCCATGCCACGCCGAATTGAGGCAGTAATTAAAGCAAAAGGAGCCCCTACCAAGTATTGAGTACATATACAGTAAATGAACATACTTTCCAGAAGGCCAACAATTCACTAAAAATGTTTTTTTTATTGGTCTTATGATGTATTCTAATTTTTTGAGATAGTGAATTGGTGGGTTTTTGTTAAATGTGAGCCAAAATCATCACAATTAAAAGAACCAACTACTTCAGTCTGTGTGCATTGAATTTATTTAATACACGAGTTTCACAATTTGAGTTGAATTACTGAAATAAATGAACTTTTCCACGACATTCTAATTTATTGAGATGCACCTGTATATAACCCAAGTGCTGATCTTATTGCTTAGTTTTCTGTTGTTATTTTTCTTTGAACCTTCTTTCCAAGAAACCTATCAAAAAGATTATATTTAAATTAACAGACAATAGTTAAATGTAACAAGGACAAAGCATTGTTCCAGTTTTGCCAGACCATGACACCAGAGACCAAGATTCTCATCGCTTCTGTTTATATAAAAGAAACAAGAGTGACATCCTATGGCCATTGAAAACACAATTGTGGAAATGTC
The DNA here is from genome assembly GCF_019703515.2 of Myxocyprinus asiaticus. Lineage (NCBI taxonomy): Eukaryota > Metazoa > Chordata > Actinopteri > Cypriniformes > Catostomidae > Myxocyprinus > Myxocyprinus asiaticus. The sequence goes on from NC_059349.1 coordinate 37,070,629, forward strand.
GTTTTCTCCAAAGGATTTCACAATAGATATCTTTTCACCAAAACAGTTGTAAATAATGAAGAATGTAGCAGCTGACGGAACTTCAGTGGATACAGCACCTTACAAATGTTAGTTGAATGCTTTACCATCACCCCAAGATGTGTGAATATGTAAGTTGTTTGAGATACAAGTGTTAAACTGAGGTTGGCTAATGCGCTAAAGCTAGCGGCAACACATCATGTGCGCTTGAAACGTCACTTCCGTCAGCTGTTAAAAGCCGAACGCTTCCATGTAGTAAAAAGCCGTTATGTGTTCCATTTGGGACAATACTACACTTTGAAATTCCATACACTACGTGGCTGACTGCATAATATATTTTGTATATTTTATAAAAGTGTATAGTGTGTCGTTTGGGACACAGCTTTTTGGGACATTTTTGTGTACTTTAAATGGCGATCTAGAGGGAATTAAGAGTCTGCTGGGAAGTATGAGTGCCTCAAATAATGGGCAATCGTCTACTATTTTCTGTGAAAAAGATGAGGTGGGCAGAAATGTGCTGTTAACTGCGTGTATGTCAGGACGAAGCAGGATCGTGCGCGAGCTCGTAAAGAGCGGAGCTGACGTCAGTGAGCTCACCGTGCGCGGTAATTACTTTTTGGCTACCTGAAGCTCTATTTACTATGTCTGTTATATGCAACGCATTAATAAAAGTTGTTTGAAAATGAACTGTTATATAGGAAAGTAAAACAGGGTGGAAATATGCGTGCAACTTAGGTTTAAAGGAATAGTTCACCCAAAAATGAAAATTCTCTCATTATTCACTTACCCTGATGCCATCCAGTTGTGTATGATTGTCTTTCTTCAGCAGAACACAAATGAAGATTTTTAGAAGATAGAGCTCTGTCAGGTCCTTAAAATGGAACTGCACAGGTGCCAGCACTTTGACGGTCCAAAAGTCATATTTAGGCGGCAAAAAGTAATCCATGCAACTCCAGTCGATCACTGAATGTCTTCTGAAGCAAATCGATAGGTTTGTGTAAAAAAACATAGATAATTAAAATGTTATTAATATTTAAAAAACGCTTCCTGCCAGCAGCTGATGCTAAACGTAATGTAAGCACGCTGTCGAGTTCATGCGATAATTCGTAAGCGATTTCAAACTGCATCAGAGCCCTGGATGAAAGCACCAATTTAAAGTTAAAAACATTTTAATTGGGGGCCTGGGTAGCTCAGCAAGTATTGACGCTGACTACCACCCCTGGAGTCGCAAGTCCGAATCATATGTGGTCAAACATAACATGTCCACCTTCCATTATAAGGACCTGACAGAGCTCTTCTTCTAAAAATCTTAATTTGTGTTCTGCTGAAGAAAGAAAGTTATACACATCTGAGATGGCGTCAGGGTAAGTGAATAATGAGAGAATTTTCCTTTTTGGGCGAGCTATTACTTTAATTAAAGGGATAGTTCACCCAAAAAATTTTATTCTTTCTTCATCTGCTTACTCTCATGTCATTTCAAACCAGTATGATTGGGAACCATCACTGTCCAGCTTCTAAAAGGACAAAAAAAATCACAGTTGTGGTCAGAAAAGAAAGTCAGGTGGGTTTTGCAAGACATGAGGGTGATTAAATGATGACATAATCTTCATTTTTGGGTGAACTATTCGTTCGATAGCAGAAATAGTATATAAAAGCCATTGCATTAATGGACCGTTTGATAAGGAATAATGTGGTCTATTGCTAAATATTGACAGAAATAATATGGTATATTGCCAGGCTACTCACCATTGCATTGTTCTGTCATGTGGGGTCAGCTGGACACTTTGAAAATGTTGGTTGAGCTCAACGCTAATTTACAAGCTGCCAATTTTTGTGGAGACAGGCCAGTTGATGTGGCCCGCGTTATGACAAACTGGACTGCGCAGAATACCTTGCATGCGTTGGTGAGAAAGTGAAACATGTGAGCATATAATAATTGAAGTTAGAGACACTAAAGCTGATCCAGAGAAAGTTCAAGGAAAGCTCAATAAGGAGGATAAGGTAATTAATTATCCATTTCATGTTATCAATATACAGTTGTGCCCAAAGGTTTGCATACCCTGGCAGAAACTGTGAAATTTTGGTATTGATTTTGAAAATATGACTGATCATGTAGCCATCAATAGAGCTGTAGCTCAGCATGTAGCAATCAATGTCTGCCTGCACCTTGTCCCACATCACCAATGCTGAGTCCTCCGTCACCTCTCTGGTTAAGAGGTTAGTAGGAGCATCTATTTCTAAAAAGCCATTTGTGCAAAAAGGTTAATGCATTGTACAATTGTGCTAAACAATTTGCATACCTTGGCAGAAATTGTGAAATTTTGGCATTGATTTTGAAAATATGACTGATCATGCGTCTTTTATATAAGGATAGTGATCATATGAAGCCATTTATTATCACATAGTTGTTTGGCTCCTTTTTAAATCATAATGGTAACAGAAATCACCCAAATGGCCCTGATCAAAAGTTTACATACCCCTGAATGCTTGGCCTTGTTACAGACACACAAGGTGACACACACAGGTTTAAATGGCAATTAAAGGTTAATTTCCCACACCTGTGGCTTTTTAAATTGCAATTAGTGTCTGTGTATAAATAGTCGATGAGTTTGTTAGCTCTCATGTGGATGCACTGAGCAGGCTAGATACTGAGCCATGGGGAGCAGAAAAGAACTGTCAAAAAACCTGCGTAGCAAGGTAATGGAACTTTATAAAGATGGAAAAGGATATAAAAAGATATCCAAAGCCTTGAAAATGCCAGTCAGTACTGTTCAATCACTTATTAAGAAGTGGAAAATTCAGGGATCTCTTGATACCAAGCCAAAGTCAGGTAGACCAAAAAAGATTTCAACCACAACTGCCAGAAGAATTGTTCGGGATACAAAGAAAAACCCACAGGTAACCTCAGGAGAAATACAGGCTGCTCTGGAAAAAGATGGTGTGGTTGTTTCAAGGAGCACAATACGATAACACTTGAACAAAAATGAGCTGCATGGTCGAGTTGCCAGAAAGAAGCCTTTACTATGCCAGTGCCACAAAAAAGCCAGGTTACGATATGCCCGACAACACCTTGACATGCCTCACAGCTTCTGGCACACTGTAATTTGGAGTGACGAGACCAAAATAGAGCTTTATGGTCACAGCCATAAGCGCTATGTTTGGAGAGGGGTCAGCAAGTATTGTGCTCCTTGAAACAACCACACTGTCTTTTTCCAGAGCAGCCTGTATTTCTCCTGAGGTTACCTGTGGATTTTTCTTTGTATCCAGAACAATTTTTCAATTCTTCCGATATTTAAATTATCTCTCGTCTTTTATGTTTATTTCTTGAAACTGCAACCAATCAGTTTTTTTTTTCTATTCACAGCTAAAGCCACGACAAAGCCAAGAAAGCATTAGAACTAGTTACACACACACACACACCACACCACACACAAATGCACAAAGGCATAACACAAATAATAAATTATATTACATAACCTTTTAGAAATTCAGATGATTCTTTTACAGATAGTTACCAAAACTGTTTAGTCTAACGTAAGATAGTTGGGTCATTCCTACTACTCTTTACCAGTACAATTTGTGGTATTAATATTGTTTAATTTTACCCGATAGGTGAATAATTTTACACACACTGTAGACCTAAAAGTCACGTCACATTTTAATTATTGCACTATAGGGTCATTTCCTCATGTCCACCAAGCTGCACGTCAACCATCTGTGAAAAAAATACATGTAAAATAATTGGATTTATACATTTCCAAATGTACAATTAAGTGTTTAGTGTTATATTCTCTCACTAGCATGTAATTTGTGGTAAATGTCATTTTAACACTGATAGTGGAGGACTTGTGTGTCCCTTGATTTATTGTCCACCCTGTTATGACCTTTAATTGTTATGAAATTACATCACACACCGGAGATGACATCAGCCATGCAACAGAATTATGAAGTCTCTTTTGTTTTCCTTTGTTTTGTGATGTTAGTCATATGTGGTCAAACGTAACATGTCCACCTTGTTATAGGAAGATATTGGGAAAATTACATTTTTAAATATCAATATATTTGTGATAGTAAAATAATCAATATAAATGTACAAATATGTTCAGATTATGTACTAGATTCACAGACTGTGAAATGGCCAATTTATCCAATGAATGTCCACTTTGTTATTGTCTACCCTGACCATTTAACCGGATGGACATCTGATTTTATATTTTAGTCATTTACAGTGCATCCGGAAAGTATTCACAGCACTTCACGTTTTCCACATTTTGTTATGTTACAGCCTTATTCCAAAATGGATTAAATTCATTATTTTCCTCAATTCTACAAACAATACCCCATAATGACAATGTGAAAGATGTTTGTTTGAAATCTTTACAAATTTATTAAAAATAAAATCCACATGAACACAAGTATTCACAGCCTTTGCTCAGTACTTTGTTGAAGCACCTTTGGCACCAATTACAGCCTCAAGTCTTTTTGAGTATGATGCTACAAGCTTGGCACACCTATTTTTGGGCAGTTTCTCCCATTCTTCTTTGCAAGACCTCTCAAGCTCCATCAGGTTGGATGGGGAGCATCGGTGCACAGCCATTTTCAGATCTCTCCAGAGATGTTCAATCGGGTTAAAGTCTGGGCTCTGGCTGGGCCACTCAAGGACATTCACAGAGTTGTCCTGTAGCCACTCCTTTGTTATCTTGGCTGTGTGCTTAGGGTCGTTGTCCTGTTGGAAGATGAACCATTGCCCCAGTCTGAGGTCCAAAGTGCTCTGGAACAGGTTTTCATCAAGGATGTCTCTCTACATTGCTGCATTCATCTTTCCCTCGATCCTGACTAGTCTCCCAGTTCCTGCCGCTGAAAAACATCCCCACAGCATGATGCTGCCACCACCATGCTTCACTGTAGGGATGGTATTGGTCAAGTGATGAGCAGTGCCTGGTATCCTCCAGACATGACGCTTGCCATTCAGGCCAAAGAGTTCAATATTTGTTTCATCAGACCACAGAATTTTGTTTCTCATGGTCTGAGAGTCCTCCAGGCAGGCTGTCATGTGCCTTTTACTGAGGAGTGGCTTCCGTCTGGCCACTCTACCATACAGGCCTGATTGGTGGAGTGCTGCAGAGATGGTTGTTCTTCTGGAATGTTCTCCTCTCTCCACAGAGAAATGCTGGAGCTCTGTCAGAGTGACCATCGGGTTCTTGGTCACCTCCCTGACTAAGGCCCTTCTCCCCCAATCGCTCAGTTTGGCCAGGCGGCCAACTCTAGGAAGAGTCCTGGTGGTTCCAAACTTCTTCCATTTACAGATAATGGAGGCCACTGTGCTCATTGGGACCTTCAATGCTGCAGAAATTTTTCTGTACCCTTCCCCAGATCTGTGCCTCGATACAATCCTGTCTCAGAGGTCTACAGACAATCTCTTGATCTTCATGGCTTGGTTTGTGCTCTGACATGCACTGTTAACTGTGGGACCTTATATAGACAGGTGTGTGCCTTTCCAAATCGTGTCCAATCAACTGAATTTACCACAGGTGGACTCCAATCAAGTTGTAGAAACATCTCAAGGATGATCAGTGGAAACAGGATGCACCTGAGCTCAATTTTGAGTGTCATGGCAACGGCTGTGAATACTTATGTACGTGTGATTTTTTTTTTTTTTTTTTCGTTTTTTTATTTTTAATAAATTTGCAAAGATTTCAAACAAACTTCTTTCACGTTGTCATTATGGGGTATTGTTTGTAGAATTTTGAGGAAAATAATGAATTTAATCCATTTTGGAATAAGGCTGTAACATAACAAAATGTGGAAAAAGTGAAGCACTGTGAATACTTTCCAGATGCACTGTAGCTTGACCGGTATGACTTAAAAAGTCTTTAACATGTCCTTTAATGATGACACATAAAGATACTTATAAAAGTATGTTTCATTTTTCAAAGTTTTCAATGCCGAAATGTCACAGAATTGAAGGAATGACTCTGTTTAGTCCACCCCACCTTTCTTCTTCTTCTTCTTCTTCTTCTTCTTCTTCTTAAGATTACCCTTAGATTAACAGGTGTGAGTCCTAATGCTGAATACCATCATACTTTAAAGGAATATTCTGGGATCAATACAAATTAAGCTCAATCGACAGCATTTGTGGCATAATATTGATGAAAACAGAAGTCTGGGTTCCAGTGAGGCACTTAGGGAAGTGAATGGGGCCAATACGGAAACATTAAAATACTCACTGTTTCAGAAGTATAGCCACAAGACATAAACAATATGCGTGTTAACATGATTTTAGTGTGATAAAATCACATACTAACCTTTTCTGTGCAAAGTTATAGCCAATTTTAAATGACGATGTAATGTCAACAAACCCTAAAACAATTGTAAAAATGACGATTTATACACATTTACAGCTCAAATAATACATGAGTTTTAGCAGAATCATTAATGTAAGTGCTTTTATAAAATTATAAGCTTCAAATTTCTGCCTTTAAATCCTCCAAAAATTGGCCCCATTCACTTTCATTTTAAGTGCCTCACTGAAACTTTGATTTGTTTATTTTTTAAGAAAAGAAGGGACAAGTCGAAATTATTTTATGTGGTAATTGTATTTAACCCGGAATATTCCTTTAATAAAAAGGGGCCTAGTAATAAGTAGAATAATTATTATTTTATATTGTGTTGTTTGTTTTTGTACATGTGTTAGTTTAGTGATTTCTTGGTGCGCTTGATGAACTCTAGAGGGAGACAAAAGGCTTCTTTTCGTGTTTTTCCTTCAAATAAATAGTATTTTTGCAATTGATGATGAGCCCAACAAGCTCATGTCAATAAAAATATGTTCTTCGAGGACCAAATGCAATTCCTATTAATATATATATATATATATATATATATATATATATATATATATATATATATATATATATATATTATATTATATTATATAAAAAAATTTTTTTTAATTATTATTATTATTTTTTTTAAAGAAATAACTGTCATCATTTTTGCTCATAGTTAACCAATAAACGTCTCAGAGGCTCGATAATCGGTCCACATCTGTCTCGCGCTCTGTTTACGTCTATGGTGTCCAAGTCTCAATTCGTCTTCATTCGCGTTCAACAAACATATTATGCATTCCTAAACTTTTATGAGAGAGGAACCTGATGTGTAAAAGCAGCATAAAAGGTGAATCTGACCGTTTAAAACAAGTAGTTTAAAACATACGTGTGCGTTAATCGATTCTCTCTGTCATCCTCTGGTTTTCCCTGAATCCCAGCGCATGGCTGGTAATGGCATGTGATAGAAGTGGAAAAGCGGTCTGGATTTTGAAGTGTGAAAAGGGCTGTCTGTCCTCACCGCAGTATAGGGAGGAAGGGAGGGAGTCCCAAACAACGAATCACACTTTAAGTGGAAGACAGAACAATAAACATATACTTGCAGCTATTTTAGTTATAATTTTCCAAATAGCCACAAGGATAATGCAGTAAACTCATGCTGTCGATTTAGGAATAGTAAAGCAGACGTCTGGATTCATTCAATTATTACTGCTGTTGCCACGACCTGACTCATGGACACAGGCAAGCCAAAGCGACAACAACCGTCCGTATATAACTTAAAGTGCTGCTGCCGGTCGTCTGTTTGAACTTTTGGCTGCTGATTCATTTTAAGAGAACAAGTGTGATCTAACATTTCGCATATTTCGTAAATTCGTGACTTTGATAAGAAGAACTTTTAGGATTTTAAAGTGTGTTGAAATACTCTACCAAACACTTGTTTATTATTTTTTATATGCCCGACTATGGTATTACTTTTATTGCCGAATATATTGCTTAAATGCCCAGCAATGTAAACAGAGGTTAAGATCGCTCGTGTTTATCTTTTATTCTGACTGTAAAACAAAGAAAGGATGGGAAACTCCTAATGCAGAGTTTGTACATTGTCGTACTGCTGTCGATATCGTTAATTCGGGTACATTACAACTGTTAGCCGTGTGGTTTTAAACTTAATAACAGTAAATCTGCACACGCGAACGGAAAACATCGTCAAAAGCAACGTGGAAATCTGCCTGACTGGCGTCTTTATCTGGACATTACTGTGGAGGTAAATCGGGCATGGAAACGGATTTAATGGCCGGTGGCGACGTGGACTCGGTTCAGGGGGGCATGATTTCCTTTGACCCTGTGATCGATGGGATTTTGATGGACTCGTTTTGCCAACAACAAGGATGGGTTCGGGTGTACAGTAAGTGATATTCACTGGCTCGCAATTCAGTTTCTCTAGCCATGTTTGGGTGATTCTCGAGAAACCTGTCAGTTAGATGTTCTGGTAATATTTTACTTCAAAACCAAAAGAAACAAATAATAAATACAATTTTGCACATAGAAAACGAAGCCTATTTTTATCACATTATTTTAATCAAAGTTAGGGTACCTTAAAGAGATAGTTCACCTAAATAAATAAATGAAAATTCTCTCATCATTTACTCACCCTCATGCCATCCCAGATGTGTATGACTTTCTTTCTTCTGCAGAACATAAACGAAGATTTTTAGAACAGTATCTCAGCTCTGTAGGTCCTCACAATGCAAGCTAATGGTGACCAGACATTTGAAGCTCCAAAAAATCACATAGGCAGCATAAAAGTAATCCATATGACTCCAGTGGTTAAATCCATGTCTTCAGAAGCGATATGATAGGTGTGGGTGAGAAACAGATCAATATTTAAGGTCTTTTTTACTATAATTATAATTTAATTATAATTATAATTATAATATAATAATTATAATATAATATAAATCTCCGCTTTCACTTTCAAATTGTGAAAGTGGGGATTTATAATATAAGATTACTTAAATATTGATTTTTTTTTTCTCACTCAAAGCGATTGCATCGCTTCTGAAGATATGGACTTAACCACTGGAGTCATATGTATTACTTTTATGCTGCCTATGTGATTTTTGGAGCTTCAACATTTTCTTCACCATTAATTTGCATTGTGAGGACCAACAGAGCTGAAATATTCTTCTAAAAATCTATGTGTTCAGCAGAAGAAAGTTATACACATGGGATGGCATAAAAGTGAGTAAATGATGAGAGAATTTTCATTTTTGGTTGATCTGTCCCTTTAAGAAAATTAGTTTTTTTCTGGTCACAAAGTGTCTGGAGTGAATACCATCCTTTAACTTCTTGGACAGTTATAAAAAAAAAAACAAAAAAAAACCCCATTTGATTTAATTAAATAAATCAAACATAAGTATTTTGTCTCAAAATAAATATTATAATTCAGGGATTCTCATTAGCTACATACATTTGCAACATTTAAAAAATTATCAAATATTAAATTGCCTCAAAATTAAACTGTAGACATTGCATGCAATTACCTCATGGATCAGGAATATTTAGCTGTGTATAGTGACAAACAGGAAAGTACTGTAGTAGTTTTTGTTGCTATTTAGTGTTTTGGGAGAAAATAAAATCAAAAGTGCCTTTTACCCCAGAGGGCTTTTAGCCCCGTTGCACCCTACCCACATTTTACCCCGTAATTCTTAGATTACTAATTTTTAATTTTTAGATATTATTTCAATTGTAGAGTTTATGCATCATAGTAGCACTCCATTTGTACAGTCATTTTCGCCAATTCTCTAATACAGTGAAAAATGACTGTTGTGGTAATCATAATCATCATTAAAAACAATGGGAATAGTAAAAGTAACGTTTCTGGATGCATTACGGTAAAGTGTGCTTAAGTGGCCTGAAAATGCATGTCACAATGCAAGAAATCTAATGGACCTAAATGTATGCTTCATTTTCTATATACAAAATATAATTTAATATTTATTTTGTATTGGAGTTAAATATGACCAGGACATTTCTTGACAGGTTTTGTGAGAATCACCTGTTCACTTCGATATACCATCCAAGTGGTGAAGACAAATTTAAAACTCATAAAATAACCAAATAACCTAGGGAATTATATTTTTTGTCACATATTCAGTGTCTTCTGTGTTAAAGATTTACAGAGACATTGTCAGAGAGGACTGAAGCCCTCAACAAAGCAGCATGTTGGCCTAATGGTTTGTTTTCTACCGGTATGTGGCCCATTCTAGACCCAACACTTCGAATGATACTGAGTCAGGTCCAATGTCTTTATACTCTTCATACAGAAGGATTTTGGAGAGGTTACTATTTAGTGGACAAAAACAAACAGACATTGTGCCTGTTAGTACAGAGAGACTTTTCATTGTTTCAGCTATACTTTTGTGCCTACTGATTCCTTTAGTATGATTGTAGTATAGTTTGTAAAGAAACAATGACACGAGTAAATGATGTTCAGATGTTTGTATTATGAGTTGTGGTTAAGGGAAGGGCCCTATAGGAAATCCTGGTCACATAATGGGTTTGGATGTTGATCTGGTTGGGAATGTTCATGTAGAGTAAATGTAATAGGAGACAGGGTGCAGTGGGGAATAGGCAATGTTTTTATCACATTGTTGACAAACATGAAAATGCAGCCTTGGTGCACCATGGCTTCAGGTGGTGCATTAGTAAGGGTTGTACGTGTGTCCTTGTTCATGGACAATTTTTGTTCTGACATAAAAAGTGAGCAATAATAAGCCATGGCTAGTGATTTTGTTGCCAGTGCCATTTGAGTGTGTTGTTAAATAAAGGCACAGTGAATCTACTATAAGGCTGTATAGAACCTATAGACATGTTGCCAGGTGCTGTTGTCATGGCAGTCTGTTGTCTTCATATTTAAGGATGTAAGTTGAAACCAGGGACTTCACATAAAAGACAGGACAACCAGTTCTGTCTACATACTGCCGCTGACTCTTAATCTAAATTTCCATCCATGCTAACTCTGAGGGGAATCAACCAATTTTAAAATTTTGGTGCTAACAACGGCGAGGTCAAGTTTTGAGTTCCCATGGATAAGATGCATCGTTTAAATATACTGTAAGTCATTTTGGATGGAATCATCTACCAATGTGATAATTCCTTATTATATAGGCCTGTGCTGGGAAAAAGTTCAAATCTAGATGCTTTGTGGTAATGGTTAGAGAATTCACACATTCTCTTAAAGTATAAGTTCTGTCCAACACCCTATGACATAATTTGATGTTTCTTTTGGTATTTGTATTTAACTCTGTCCCACTGGTGTAAGCTCAGACTTAGTGCTCTAATGGTGAGACAGAAATGAGTCATGCAGTCAAGCCAATGAGCAGTCAGACCGCTTCCCCTCCTCTCACAGTAAGACTGGCCTGAGCATTAAATGACCATGACATCTACATGCCCGTCATGTTAAACATCACTTTCTCAGATATGAATGGAAGTGAATCATGGTGATGTTTTAAAATTATTAGCAGTCTAGGGGCTTTCTTTTTTGCATTATTCATTCAGTGTCGTGTTCTTTCTGGGAAGTTGTTTTCCATTTATAGCTTTGTTTTTATATCTGGGGAAACCAATAAAATGACTGTTCTATTTTAGTTCATGTTCTGAGGGTAGAGCCTCCTACAGGCTTACTCAAGGGCCATTTATGTCTTAAGTAACAACAGGATTTCATGGAATCACCTGAAGCCGGCTTCACACTAGCAGATTTTTCCAATGCTTTTCTGGTGTAACCTTCATTTACATAAACGCCAGCTAGTAGGAGTGAGGCATTAGTGTCGTTAATCCCTTGACCGACAAGATTCCCTGCTGAGTTAATGACCATGTATACATTCACTTAAAAAAACTGTTTATTCCTATTTGCAGAAAGCGGCATTCTGAAATGTCATGTAAACAATAATGCCGATTTCCTTATTCTGCTTAAGGGATTAAGAGAAAGCGGGTTTGTGTTTATGCGCTTGTACATTGGGGGAATCCTGGAGTTGTACATAAGAGGGAAACCCCACTATTGCAGCGCAATTCTGCTACAAATCGCAATGCAAAATTAAGGAACAAAAACAGCAACTACTCTGGAATATCTGGAAATAAAGCGAAGCAATGAAGAATACAATAGCAAAGTCTTCCTCGAATGCCATGTTTGTTATTTACACAAGTATCAAGGGGAAATTATGTTGCTGTGGAGAAAGCTGCTTACTGACTGAGCCACATGTATATGGGAGTAAAGAGTACACTGCTTATACAGTGCATGTAAACTGGAATGCTGCTTTGTCGCAATAAGTCACTTTCTGGTGTCCATGTAAACATAGTCAATGGCTCCTACAACTTGGAAACCAGATCAAACAAAAGAGATAAAATCTTTTAGTCACTGGGGAGGATACTTGGGGTCTTGTCAAGTAACCAATGAGCTTCTTTTACTAAAGAACTGATAAGACGTCATGCTCTGATCTGAATGCATTCATCAGCAATCACACTCATCACATATAACATCGTCATACCATCACTTATAATATCATCACAAATGCTCATTGTTATCTATAGTAATTTTGTCACCAAGTGTTTTTCTGGGGTTCTCCTATGCTAAAATGACAGAAAAAGTGGAGGCAGAGAAAGCGGATGCAGAACAGTCTGTTTTATTGAACATAAATCCTTTACTCAAGTAAGTTAAATGGGTCTGTTGCTCAACTGATGGAGCATTGCGCAAAGGACCAGGGTACGAGTTCTGAAGAGCACGCAAGTCGACACATGAACCGAAAGTGTCATAGAAGCACCACAAAATGATGTGTGGCTTCAGCAACTTTAGTAAACTGTGTTTATGTGCTTAAAATGGTGCTTTCCATTTGATCAGCCAGCCTATATGGTACTATATGGGTTTGTTGTTGGGGTTACATAATTGAAACTTTGGAAATATATGACTATACTTCCTCCCAGACTGTCATTTATAGTTGCATGAGGTGCTGGTGGTGTTGCACAAGGCTCAGGGTTGATGAGTTAATAAATAGAACTGTCAGATTTGGCTTCTGTTTGGTCCTGCTGCATGGTTGAAAACTTTCACCTACAAACCCTTGATCTTACATTGTGGCCCTTGTATTGTCATGGAAAAGAATGAGAATGTTCTGCTGGATGAAAGTTATTGCCTTTGAATGTTTATGATGTCATTGCTTCAAGCCTTTGTACACCAAATGTGAATTTTCGATGCAATTTCTCACCACGAATAACATTTTGAATAGAAAGAATGGATTCCTAAGAAGCCATTTACACTGGAGCAAACATCTGCACGCCGACAAAGCAAATGTTTTTTTTTATTTTTTTTTATGGTGAGTGTGTCAGTTTTTTTCCTTATCCCAGCGATGAAATGCCCTGACTAATAAAAGAGCTTTGTGTTAGGAGCTGCTGCAGTTACAGTTAGTTGTGTGTGTATGTATATATATATATGTGTGTGTGTATATATATATATATATATATATATATATATATATATATATATATATATATATATATATATATATATATATATATATAATCTTTGTAATCAAAGTGCCTTTGTAAACCAAATACGTGGTGGATTCTCCACTAAATTATGTCATCATTATTGCTGTGCTATCGTTAAGTCGTTAACAGCTGTTCTGTCATTGGCAGTATTAAAGTATCTAAAAAAGGGTCAGACTAAAGATGGGTTTTGTTGGTTGGAATTTGTGTTTTATTGCTTGCATTATACAGACACTTGGAGCGTTTAGATGTCATCTCGTTTAATTCGTAACATGCAGGTTTTTGAGCAAATGTATAACACAAGTAGATTTAAATGGCAATAAGATACAATCAGTATTGTTCCAATTGACAACATTTGTTTTAACATCCATCAGTGTATGCATTACGCATTGATTTTAAACAAATGTACATAGCACAAATACATACAGTATGCATGGCATATAATCAGTATTTCAATTGATAACATGTTTTAACCATTAATATTGTTTTTTTTTTTTTACACTTGATTCTTTCTAATCACCCCTTAAACTGTGTCTACATGATAATACTGTACATTTTATATATACTCTATATACTTTTTTTAATTGTATAATGTGTATTCTATATGTGTATTGTATACTGTACATTGTATGTTATTATTTGTATATTGTGTTATGTGTAATTATGTGTATATTAGATTTTAAATTGTGTTGTAAATCTGATGTTTATTGTAAATTGGTATTTGTCCCATCACTGTCACGACTACTATGTTGCTCGGAACTGCACCCAAGAATGTCACACATTGCACTTCTGTATATGGTTGTGTGACAATAAAAGTGATTTGATTTGATTTGAATACTGCCAGTTCAACTTGTCCAGCAGGTGAACTTAAATAGTTTCTGAAGTGTCTTGATGAGCAAATCAACAACAAACTCACAAGCTTGTAGAGAAATCTATTTTCAGCATTTTCAATCTACTCTTTCGAGAACTCGCTTGTTAGGTATTGCGATTCCAAAATTTGTCAAGTACTTCTCATCCATGATGGGTGAGGGGCAGACAAGCCAAAAGGGGCTTTGTGCCACCTACCGTAGCTGGGTAAAATTGCTTGTTGATTAGCACCGCCTGTTGTAAAGGCGTGAATGTGTTAACTGCGATCATTCCCCTTGCTTTTAATGTGAATGGGGCATTTGTCCGCAAATCGTTTTGCGTTATCGCTTCTGCTCTGGTGTGTAAAGGCCTTTAGATGTGTTTAAACTTGTAGAGGAAACTGAGAGCGAGTGGGGATGGGAAGGAGTGAATGGTGGGATTGTGACAGTGGCGGGCTGCTCTAGGCCCTGCTGCACAGGATGTCTGCCCCGCCACACCCCCACACCGCCCACTGTGCGCCACTCAGTCGTTCGTTGTAGCTGTCAGCAGACAGGGCCGGGACTATGATGTAAGCAGACCATTCCGAGAATGACCTCAGTGGACTGGATTCCAAAATTCCAGAGCAACCGGCACCAGTTTGTTCATCACGGCATTCCAGAGCTGAAATAACTCAATAAGGATGCTGTCCGGCTTCTCTCCCACTCGCTTCCCTTAATGTATTTGTTTAGAGAAATTGATTCAATGCCAGTGTGCCTATTAATGAGTTTGTTTGGCAAATCTTTTCCCATGGTCCTTTTTTATGGCAAAGCAGAGCTACTAGTTTTAGCAAGTTAGGGATAAATCATGGAGTGTTTCTCTATCTGCTGTTGACCTGATAGTTCTCGCAAAATCATAAATTCTGTCATCATTTACTCAACCTCCTATTTTTCCAATCCTGTATGACTGACTTTCTTTGTGGAACACGAAAGTATCAAGGCCCTTGCTAGTCCTGAATTAATGTTCACTTCACACAGTACTGATTCACATCATGGGGATCTAGAGAGTGGAATGAGATGGCAGCTATGGTTTCCTGATTGCTAACCTGTGTTTTCAGGGTCAACAGAGCAGCAGTTTAATAAGACTCCAAAATTCAATCACAAAGTCAGTTTTAATTGCGTTTAGATTACTAGATGTGTCCTTGACTTGTCTCTCCATTAATCCCCGATTTTCTATTAAACCCTATATTTAAGGATTAGGGTCTGTTTAATGCAGATTGTGGTTGCTCGCTTCATGCAATTAAAAGGAGCATAATTCAAAGAAAGACTTTTGTGTCTAAGCCTATTAAAGGTCTGGTGAAAGCAGGGAAGATGGGGAAGCTTATCTTCCACTACTGCCTCTTGCGGAACTGACTGGGATACTGACAGTATTACTGTGATTTCTGTCACAAAAATGCTGAGTAGTTAGGAGCACTGCTATGCTGCCTATCCAAGGCAGTCAGATTTGATGCAATGCACTGGTACAATGTTGAGTTTGAAAAAGCCCCTTAATTAGAAAGTCCACTGAATTGAGTGAATTCTCTGTAGTCACAAGAGGTTCACATGCTTAACTCAGTTGAACCAGACCGCCTGCTTTGCTTCCTCTCACAAGGTTAGTTCAAAGGTGCCTTTGTCTCAGTAGATCATTCAGAAGAACATGCTGATTGTTCTGAGCCAATCATCTTTTTTTTAATGGAAAATATTAGTCCTTTTTGAATTGATTCTTTAGTCTTAAATGTGGATGTTTTTGAAGTTCTGTGAGGAGTGAGTTGAGTGCGATGGTTTTTGTTTCCCAGGAGATGTAGGCAGGTATATCTGTCAGTTCTCCACCCTTTCCTTTCACTCATGGAGACTAAGTGGCTGGAAGACAATGTCCTGGGATTCCAGGCGTTACCTGAAAACACAGGAAGCCTCCTTTCCTGTTTTCAGGCCCATTCCTGATCGTTCTTGGATAAACATTTTGCTCCTTAAAATTTTTTATAAAACATGGTGGCAAAGCACTTTCTAATGTCCTCAGTATCTTATTGTATTGCACAGCTCTATGGAATATATGATTCTAATTGGTCAATCACATTATTCTGGGGTCAGATATTTTTGTACAATGACTGACTGTTGTCCCAAGCTACTGATTTTATATACTGCCTTGCCAAAAAAAAAAAAAAAAGTGGTAAATCTGGATTCATCAGATCACATGACCTTTTTCCATAGCTCCACAGTCCAATCTTTATGCTCCCTAGCAAAATGAAGTTGTTTTTTCCTATTAGCCTCACTAACAACTGGCTTTCTTGTAGCCACACAGCTGTTTAGTTCCAATCCTGTAAGTTCTCGTCGCATTGTGCATGTGGAAATGTTCTTCCTTTCCCTATTAAACGTAGCCGTGAGTTCTATTGTCGATATTTACGATGTGACTTCAAGAGTTTTAGAGATCTCCGATCACGATTATTCAAGATTTTTTTTCTGACCACATTTCTTCTGCGAAGCTGATGGTTTACCACTATCCTTCCAGGTTTTAATAATACTTAAATACCAAATTCCAGTGATTTCAGCAATCTCCGTAGTTGTTTTCTTTGCTTGATGCAGGCTAATAATTTGCCCCTTCTGAAACACAGTAACATCTTTTCCACGACCACGATATGATGTTTTCCAAAATGGTTGTTTAAGAAATGAGAAGCTATACACTGTATCAGATAAGGTTAAAAGAATTGTTGCCAGCTATAACATTTTAATCACTGTAATAATGATCCAGTCATAGGCTTTTAAGTATCTGCTTATTTAAATCCAAATTGTGAGCTTCTTTTGGCCAGGCAGCGTACATATTAATGTTAGTTTAATTTATCACTCTGCAGTTTCTTTCGTCTTACATAGTAAAATAATTTAATTTCAAAACAATACTTTATTTGATAAGTAACTGTTGTGGGATAATGAACAGTCAAAAGTTCTTCCTATGACTTCAGGTAACAGATCTGTTAAAGAACTGTTTCTGTTCATTTTTCAGACTATATAATATAATATAATTATAAAATCTTTGACTGTGTCTAGTTCTTCATTGCCAATCCTAATACTGTTACTCTTGCACAATTGCCTTTGTTTGCCTTTTCAAATTTCATTTTAGTGACTAAACCGAAAACAACACCAAAAATTAGCCTTTGTTTGAAATAGCATTATTAAAATTTTTCAATTTAAACATTGTTATAAACATTATAAACTGGGTCTTCCTGTGACTTGAGTGAATAGATCTGTTAAAGTAACTGGTTCTGTTAAAATGTTCATTCAATTTTACTGTTTTGGCTATTTTATGTTATTTTTGCCTGGAAAGTTTCACTGGCTGATTTTTATTTCTTTATTTTTAACACCATGATTAATTTACAATTGCCTTCCTTTGTCTTTCCAAATTTGGTTTCTTTCCAATGACTAGTGGTTTCATTACTCATCGTAAAATTAAGCAATAATTCTTCACATGTAAAAAATAAAGTTTGCCACAACAGTCTTTTTCTTTCTTTTAAAACGGCTGGCTTTGGCATGACATTTTCAACACCCTTACAGCATTTGCAGCTCATGTCCTACATCTTCCAGCTGTGTTTTTATCATCTGAACATTAATTCTTCGTGGAACAGATCTTACGGAGGAATTTATGCCACTCACATTCTATCGATTGGAGCGTGTCAGCAGACCGGTGGCATCCGCTTCCTGCCTGCTCTTTAAAGGCTGATACAGGAGTGTTACATCCCCAGCACTTGTGTTGATTGTCAGGATTGATTGGCTTAATTGGTTTGATTGTGATAACACCCCTAAGGCTGAACAGTAAGCTCTTTTTAACCGGCTCATGTCTATGCATTACAAATGCACTGGGGATTTGGTTCTTCTAAATTTCAAAGGTTACCAATGCCATGAGACTCATCTGTGCCTGTAAGTAGGCCAATCCAGTTATAATGTTGTTCAATTTGTTTTATCCAGTGTAGCTGTGTGCTTTGCGTATGGTGATAATTCATTAGAAGTTGCTCAAGGTCGGAGTGTATCCTCAGAGCAGCGTATTCCATTAATTAAATGTTCTCTTGCCCCAGGTTAATGTAACTTGTGTGTTTTATCACAACGCCTTGATGGATAGGAATTATTACGGGTGAACAGGTTGAATGCAAAAACGCATCTAGAAACCTTCCGCTCATCTGGGATAATCTGGGAGCCAAGTTGTCAAGGGATATGTATACCTCCTCTGGTCTGTATGGTAAACCTGCCATTGATACAGAAACACAAGGTTGGCAGATATGAAGAAGAAAGCGAGCAATAGAGATCAAGAAATCCAAAGGGATGAAGATATCAAAAGAACCCGAAAAAGACGAGGAGATGAGATTAAAGATAAACCTTCAGTTTCTTTTGTTTAACATTTATCACTGCTATAATAACTCCTCGAATTTACTAGCCATAATGATATGGGCTCTGAATAAAACAGGACAGTAGCACTTCCTCATCGTAAAAAGACTGGTGATATTTTTCCTCCTGCCTGCTCTGATTCACCATGACCACTCTGAGCAATGATGCCTGAATAAAACCAGAGAATAAAAGCCAGGCTGCACCCAGACTTCCACAATCTCATGTTACTGGCAGAGACTCATGTGACACCAAGGTTATTTGATCTGCTTAGGCAGAACCAGAGACCTCAGCATTCAGTTTTTGCCCTCAGCAGCACCTTTACATTCATTTAGTGTATTCTGTGTCATTTAGAGCATGGCCAAAGCGGGTTCTGTGCTGTTTATGTACTTGTTCTTTTGTATTGTTTGGTGGTCTTATGTACTATCTTAGTTTTCTCTTTTTTTCTCTCTCTCTCATTAGTTCTCAAGCGACCTTGAGTTTCAAAAATGTGTTTCATGCTTTAATGTAAATAATTATTGAACCAAATTGATTTTTATTTGAGGTCTCGCATTACTTAATTTGACGTCACTTTCAAATAGGGATGCCACGGTGTGAGTTTTTGACAGTGACATTACCGTCTGAGAAAAATCGCGGTTAACCGGTTTTACGATTATTTGCAATTTGTCTTATACAATAGCACTGATGCAAACAAAATGCATAACATATAACAACTGAACATCTTTGTGGACATATTTCTGTGGGATATGTGGATGCTAAGGGCAGCCCTACAATAAGATAACTTACACAAAAATAAATAGGAGGTATATAATAACAGATGCTCCAATCTAGGGCACGACACTGCTTTTGAACATTTTTCTATGACTTCTGTCTGCATAATTTACATCCGTCATATTCAGTTAGTCAATGCTCCCTAACAGCCGATTTAAGTCGCTTTTTTGGTGGATATGAGTCTGGTAGATCTAATTATATTTTGTATTTTGTGTGTTTAAGCCCCAGTTTCACGTGTATTGAAAGTTCAGTCCACGGCACCACGCGGCCACCGTCTTTATCCATAGCAACAGCTCCAGTACCCATACAGGCACAAGAGTTTTCACATTTAGGTTTACAAAATTGTATCTCTTTTATATTATATATTTATACATTATGAATATTATGTTGCCACGTCTAAATAAAGCATTTCACGGTTTTAACCGTGGATTCTAAATTCATGCTGTTAAATTAACCGTGACATTTTTCATCGCAGGTAATAGTGAAACTGTATAATCACGGCATCCCTACTTTCAAAAAGAAAGTGCAGATACTTTATTAATTTGGAGCTGCTGCCTACCCAGAGTTTAGATTTGTTTGAGAGAGCATGAGGGACTGAATGACATCACAATGCAAAACAAAACCCCACCCATAAGCAGAGCATGCTTTTGTTTGGCAAATATCAGCCATGTGTGTCCATGTGTATGCTGGAAGATGGGTGGTTGGTAGGTGTAGCTTCTGTTTTGTTGTTGGCTTGATGGCAATGGTTGCATTGTGGTGAAACACTCAATAAAAAGATTTTATCACGAAGCTTATTTTCTTGACAATTTTCCTAACAAATTATCATTAATGAGAAAAATGTAATGTAGCTTTTTAATGAAATACAGCACAAATAATCCTATCTGGACACAATGATACAGATAACTAGAGAACGAGGTGGTCAATGGCTGATGTGATGTCAATATATTTTGCGACATAGGCCAATACAATTTAATTAAAGTGATGGAGATTTAGTTTGAGATCAACACATACTGATGATAAAGGTCTACACTGAAATGAAACAAATATATTTTTATATTTCAATGCAGATTATTTCAAAATGGTTAAGGATTAGCTAATATATTGGTCTATTACTACTAAAAAATGGGACAAATTTTTTATGCAAGGAACGATAGGAATGATTTTACATACAGTTGTGCTCAAAAGTTTGCATACCCTGGCAGAAATTGTGACATTTTGGCATTGATTTTGAAAATATAACTGATCATGCAAAAAAAACCTGTCTTTTATTTAAGGATAGTGATCATATGAAGCCATTTATTATCACATAGTTGTTTGGCTCCTTTTTAAATCATAATGATAACAGAAATCACCCAAATGGCCCTGAGCAAAAGTTTACATACCCTTGAATGTTTGGCCTTGTTACAGACACACAAGGTGACACACAGGTTTAAATGGCAATTAAAGGTTCATTTCCCACACCTGGTGCTTTTTAAATTGCAGTTAGTGTCAGTGTATAAATAGTCAATGAGTTTGTTAGCTCTCACGTGGATGCACTGAGCAGGCTAGATACTGAGCCATGGGGAGCAGAACAGCTTTGTCAAAAGACCTGCGCAACAAGGTAATGGAACTATATAAAGATGGAAAAGGATATAAAAAGAGATCCAAAGCCTTGAAAATGCCAGTCAGTACCGTTCAATCACATGAAACATCCGATTTACACCCCTAATAAATATATGTATGTATGTATGTACAGCTCTGGAAAAAAATTAAGAGACCACTGCAAAATTATCAGTTTCTCTGGATATACTGTTTATAGGGATGTGTTTGAGTAAAATTAAAATTTTTGTTTTATTCTATAAAGTACTGACAACATTTCTCCCAAATTCCAAATAAATATATTGTCATTTAGGGCATTTATTTGTAGAAAATGACAACTAGTCAAAATAACAAAAAAGATGCAGTGTTTTCAGACCTCAAATAATGCAAAGAAAACAAGTTCATATTCATTTTTAAACAACACAATACTAATGTATTACCTTAAGCTTTCAATCACAGCTTTCAGTGGTCTTGGCATGCTTTCTACCAGTCTTTCACATTGCTGTTGGGTGACTTTATGCCACTCCTGGCACAAAAATTCAA
The DNA here is from genome assembly GCF_019703515.2 of Myxocyprinus asiaticus. Lineage (NCBI taxonomy): Eukaryota > Metazoa > Chordata > Actinopteri > Cypriniformes > Catostomidae > Myxocyprinus > Myxocyprinus asiaticus. The sequence continues at coordinate 37,092,122 of NC_059349.1, forward strand.
GCAGCTCGGCTTTGTTTGATGGTGACCATCCATCTTCCTCTTGATCACATTCCAGAGGTTTTCAATGGGTTTCAGGTCTGGAGGATGGGCTGGCCATGACAGGGTCTTGAACCGGTGGTCATCCATCCACACCTTGATTGACCTAGCTGTGTGGCATGAAGCATTGTCCTACTGGAAAAACCAATCTTCAGAGTTGGGGAACATTGTCAGAGCAGAAGGAAGCAAGTTTTATTCAAGGATAACCTTGTACGTGGCTTGATTCATGCGTCCTTCACAAAGATGATCTGCCAGATTTCAGCCTTGCTGAAGCACCCCCAGATCATCACCGATCCTCCACCTGGTTGTTAATGGTTAGACGGGGACCTGGAGAGGCCTTCAAGCCACCGTGTCTCGCACCCACTGTGAAATTTGGTGGATGATTGGTGATGATCTGGGGGTGCTTCAGCAAGGATGAAATCGGGCAAATTTGTGGGAGAAATGGGCAGGAGTAAAGACCTGAGTGAATTTTTTTAATATACATATATATATATATTAAATATGACCCCAACATTTGATGACTATTTTTGTGTGATTCATATGCTTACCCCACAGTTTCCATTCAGAAACCATCCAAGTGCCAATCATACATCATGTATCTGGTTACTCTTTCTCTCTTGATCTGGTATCCTCTAAATTCCTTCATACCAATAGTGAAAAATTACAATCATTATCTGTTTTGTGGGTGGTAGCTCACCTTTATCGACAGTCAGGTGATTTCTCTCACATTTGAAATCTCTTAATCTTTGAATTAAAATGAAGTGTTTCGAATTTTACGGTGTATGTTGAAAATATGAATGTTCTCACACGTTGCTCTGTTTGCTCTGACTGATGTTAAACAATTGAAATGACTGATCCCAGTCACAGATCACACTTCACTGCTTTGCAATACTGTACAAACTGCCTAAGGAGAAAATCAGGCTTGCTTGAGTGTGTTGCATGGTATAAGGCACTTGGCAGCTTTGCAGACCCTAAGGATTATTGGCAACTCTGAAAGCCCCTTTTGATTTCTTGATGGAGAACGTCTAAATGGGGTCAGGCGCTTCAGGCTCCTCAAAGTCTGATCCTTGCTTTTCCAATGCTAATGTACACCTACAGTACCACAACTCAAAATGCACTACAGTAAATGCAAGAGATAGGTTTCAGATGTTTATCATTTGATCTGAGATAAGACTGATTGATGTGGTGGCGCCTTCACATAAATAGATGTATTCTCAATTAAGACTTTGATTGTATGAGTACAGGGTGTGTACATTTTTCATACAAGCTGCTTGCGACATAGGATTTCTATTTGTATACATTTTTTAGTATATTGTGAGTCATTGTTTTGTGTCTGTGCACCACTATGAAATGTGTCTTTCCAGTGTTGTGATTTTGCAAGGACTATCTCATCTATTTTACACAAGACCTTTAGTCTTGTGTTTCCATTCTGTCTGTTACTGTCTTATCAGGGCTGTTCAGTGAATGGGTTTAGAAAACCGCTCAGCTGGACAGAGTCAGAGGAGGCACGTACAGTGAGGCAAGTGAAGCTCTTGAGAGCTCTTGTTCCACCTTTTTCCGTGCAACCTTGACTGGCCCACCGGAGATATAGCACAAACAATAGCTCAGTTCCATTTCAAAAAAGAGTCCTCAGTTGTCCTATCAGTTGGACAAATGTAAAGAGGTATTCACACCAAGAGCAAAAAAAATGTTTATTGGTCTGGCTGAATGAAAAGGACATTGACTGTAGGAGGTACAAAGCACTTTTTGGCTGGACTGCAATCTACCAAAAGGGCTTGGTCACATTTTCCTTTATTCCACAGGCAAAGAAGGCGTGGATGGATGTGAAGCGAGTGTGAAACCTGCAAAAACTACTTGCCACAAAGCCTCTATTTTTGCTGCACTTTGAAACTCACCGCTAAAATGATATCCTTGTCCATTGTGAATATTCAGTCTAGCTATGTACAAAGCACTGCCCACACAGACGTCATTGGCAAACCAATTAACTTCCAATTGGTCAACGCTGTGAATTTGCACATCAAAGCTGACCAAGCTTGAATCCCACGCAAAATTCGTGTAGGGAAATTCTTCGTCACCGGACTTCCATCATGCGAAATTCGCGCGGATTCCCGATGAGATGACAGGACAAAAATGTACACACTTATCTCATATTCACCTCAAGACTGAACATGGCCTGTCTGTTGTATTTATTAGATGAAGTTTTATTTTTTTTATTTTTTTTGCTGCTCTGTCTCTGTGTTTGGGAAATTTGTCCAAGAGTTTGCCAAACAGGAGCATTTTTTCTTACATTTCATCTTTTGCAAATAACATTGTGTAAACTACAGGCTGTTTTGACATCCAGGCCCATGTAGGCCTGCTTGAATGGAGGAGGAGATGGACAGTGTTTGTGCAGTCACTCCTCCCTTCATTCTTGTTGGCTCTGTGCTGGGGTGATGTTTGCGGGAGGCAGGATTTCCTCTCCTTAAGAGCCAAAGCAAGAGCTATACCTATGTGTGGGTTAAAAATACACTCCCCTCTATTTCTGGGGGGGTCTGTTCTTGCCAAAAGAAAGATATGCATGGAAGAATTTGCCCATGTTTGAGTGCTCTGTTTACATTACTGCTGAGATGTTGCAGTAAACCCATCGTTGCCATGAAAAGATCACCCAAGTCCTTGTTCTCTGCATGCCAGCCCTTAGATTCATTATACAGATTTTACCAGTGACCTTGAAAGGTTAGGGTGCACTCTAACCGCTAGTATAACTTTCATGCACTGTGGGTGTCCTTGCTTTTTTGATGTGGCCTTTTGTCCTCTTTGTCCCCCTCCTGATACTTTCTGACAGATTTTTAGGGTCTAATTCTCAGGTAGTGCTATTTATTGGAGGGGTGTGTGCAAGCATGCCCCTGTCCCTCCTGGTTTCCTCATGCACTGAATACTATGAGCTAAAAATAAAAGACTGACAAAGTGGTGGTAGGTGTACCTTGAGGCCTTGTGTCATTGCTTCCTGTGGTCATAAGTGTAAACAATGTGTTCCCCTTTACTACATGAGTTGGTTAGGGGGTGGATAGGGACTTTTTTAAATTGTTAATGGGTGAGGGGTTGAGGAGAGAGAGAGAGAGAGAGAGAGAGAGAGAGAGATGGAAAAAGGGAGTAGAAAAAGGAAACTGAAAATAAAACTGAACCATGACACAAGAATATAGGGTTCAACAGTAAGAATGACCCCATTAAATTGACTGTGGGAGAGTTTCAGGCCAATTGTTGGAACTGTCAATTGCCCTGTGGACCTTATTCACTGTAGCACCACCTTTTAAATTTTGTCTGGAATAACAGTGCGGCTACAATTACAGTCTTCTTCAATCGTCACTAAATAATTGCTATCTTGCTGTCTAAAATGCTTGGTCTGATGTCAAACCAACCAATGTTATCAGTCCTGCATTAGCACTTCTTTTAAGCAATCCTAATAGCCTACATATCGAACCTTATTTGTTTAGTATACTAATTACTCTGATGCATTCAAAGGAGATGTGACCGTTACTCTTTATTTTCTGTCAGATTGCAGAAATAGATAATGCCGTTTATCTGAAACTCACGCTCACAGCAGTGGATACTGGTGTTTAATGATTGCTTTCATGCTTTGCCTCAAGGCACCAGGCTTGTTTGATAGCTGTAACAGGGTGCTAATTGCTGCTGTCCAGCCTGGACTCTCGCATGGCGTCAGAACTTCCATTCAGGCAGGAAATTGCTTCTCTGGCTTATAGTCAGCCGATAGTATAATAACAGAAGTTCAATCCATGATCTGCGGATGGAGTGTGAACAAAACATGGCTTTGTTTCTCTCCACGCTCTTTCGAACCTGTGTTAAATACTCCCGAGCGAATAAAACGTCCATACAGGACTTTTATGGATGACCTCTATCACCCGGATAAATGCAGTTTAAAAGCAGGCATATGTTGTGAAATTGTTTGGTAGCCACATCTGTTCAGTTCTCCACTTGACAATTGCTAAATTTTCACTATACTGTATTAGAATTAGGGCTGTCAATCAACTAACATTTTTTTATCAAATTAATTACATGGTTTGCTGATTTAATAATTATAAATAAAATATATATATTCTAAAAATATATATATAAAACAGATAATTAAAATGCATTATATTATTGTTGCACATGAGTAAAGCATTAAAAAAGACAATACAAAAATTTGCTTTAGAATGCAATATATTATATATTTCCATAATACTGAACATAAGCCTATCATTGGCCTACAGTGCACAGCAATCCATTTTGCAATTGAATGTGTCAGTCAGTCCAAGATTTATTATAAGGGCTTGTTTAAGGAATCAGACGGACGCTTTTGGAGCATCTTGGTTGCATCGTGTCATAAACATACCGTATTTAGGTTGCTGTGTCAAGTTAAACGTTGTTTGAAACTTAGAAAAACACATCTTGAGACCCCTGCGTTTGGATTTTGCTCTTCATAAAGCGGTGTTTGAAAGCAAGAATGTGTTCTCATCTTGTGCTGTCTGTGGTCGGTGAGTGTGATTTGTTCTCTGTATGAGCTGTGCGTTGCCTATACAGCAAGTTTCACTTACTGCCCCCTGGAGAAAACAGGAGGTACTTCAAGCAATTTAAATTAATTAAAATTAAATTAATTAAATTAAGCTTGAATTGCTCAGATAGAAGGAAAATTCCTTAATACGGTCCGGGGACATGATTAATTGCATTAATTTTAACACATTTGTAATGTAATGAATCTCACTGAATCAATGCGTTAAATCGACAGCCCTAATTAAAATGCATTCACCAAGAAGGACTACTTTTTTGTTGGGTTTTCTGTTTGTATGAGTGAATTCAGACGTAAACTGATTCTAAATCTGAAGTAGCCTAGTCTCCCCTTACACTAGTGGTCAACATATATGGGTTTTTATATGGCCAATAACAATATTTAGAGGGGAATGTGCTAATGGCTGATATAATGCTGACAGACTGTATATAATAAAATTTAAAGGCAGCAAATTCATTCCCAAAATTGCTGAAATTAAATTAGTACTTATTTCACACAATATCGACCTAAAATGCACCTAAAAAGAAATGGAAACAGAAAATGTGCAATATCCATTTACAAGGCTGTTGGTAGATTTTGGAACTGACACATTTATGTGAATTGGCACACAGAGGGGCAGTTATCAGCCAATGCTTATTTTGTCAAAATGGACACATTTTTAATTGGCATGGCCAGTATATTGTTTTATAAATATTTAAAAAACACCAGAAGAAAAAAAGCTTAATTTTTTTTCACTTTGATTACCCAAGATGTCTATAGCTACTTCTAGATCTCTTGTCAAAATTGTAAGGCTTTTAGTGAGTGGATTCTACAGAAGTGTCAAGTGAATCTCAACAGAGATTGTGGTTTTTAATATTCACAGCTTTGACTTTTGCATCAAATCTGCTGCTCTGGAAATGTCCTGCCCGATGCCAAAATCTGACTTATGACACAGAATCCTGCTGATGGACTGTATGTTTCTTCGTAATATCACACAAGGACTTGGCAAGATCATGCACTATAGTAAACTCACTTTTCACTTCTCACATTTTTTCCTTCAGGCAGTTATCGTTATGTGGTTATAATTTAACCAGATGCACTTATCACATTGGGAACGGGTTCAGTAAAGTAAATCAGAAATGAAAATATTAATTAGAAATTGTGACGTTGTCTCACCTTTAGTATTGGTGCATTTGACCATCATTTAATCTGCATAATTAAATTTACACAGATTTGTTTTCCTCAATTGCATAACAGATTTAAGGGAAATCCCTTAAAATTACTTTCTGGTTTCTCTGATTTTCAGTGACAACATTTCTGTTTTCTTTGAAAGTAGATGTTACTTATATTTGAAACAAATCTTTTCATCCTTGACCTGAATTAACTTGTGTGGGTCTATAAAAAACTGTATGACATACAGTTTATCAATATGACAACCTCATTCTCTGAAGTCGGGGTATTTTTTTGGTACTTTTTATTTTACTTACATGAAACTGTTGTTGGTGAGGTCAACCACAGACTGGGGCCCTTGGATAGCAAGGCAAAGCGTTTCTACACACATATACTGTATATCACGACACCTGTTTCCTCCCAGAAAGCCTAACAGCAACTCAGAATCCAGGAAGTGGAGGCTCACGCCACAGCCAATGGATGTCTTGCTGCTATAGCTGAGAAAGAGGAGAGACATTTGCTCGGCATGTGTCTTCAATGAGATCTCAGTGACTACGTTATTCGCTAAGTCGGACATCAAATTTAGGGTATTATGATCAAGTAACTTGGTTAGATCTAGCCTAGCTCATCAAGGTAAGGCTATGATGCAGTTGTTGTCGGTTGAAACGGACTGAAATAGATTTAGCCTTCCTGCTTGTCTCATAAAAGATAGATCTTGACATTGTTCAGCTCTAATAGCTATTTGACTGATCTTCCTTCATCGATCATGAGTTTACCATGCAAGGCCACACCGGAGGAGAAAACAGGGTCAAGCAGGAACTCCTCTCGCTCTTCGTCAGGAAGAGAGAGTGCTCGTCGCTGGCGTCTACTCAGCAGGCCCTGGCTAAAGCACCGTTCAAATTCGGCCCCTGAGGAGCCCTTGGACTCACATGAGAGAAGGATTCTGCTTGGATGGGACATGCACACACAGAGCATGACATGGTCCAGAAGCTGCAGTACGACTCCAGCCAATCCCCCTATCTCCAGGGTCCACAGTCTCCCAGATCCTAAAAGGGTCACCAATTGTGGTGTCCTAATGGAGCATGTTAATCTTCAGCGGGACTGGTTATCTCGTAGCTCCATCCCTTATTTGAGATCTACCTCTGAACCAGGGACTGAAACTCAAGGGGAAACTCCACCACCCAGATGGGAGCTCAGTTCCCTCCCATATTCAGGGATTCTACTGTCCATGTCAAGGCGAATTAGCCACATTTTAAATATCTCTCCTGAAGACGGTAGGAGCATTTAAATTAATTAGCATTTAAAGGCAGAACAAGGTGGCAATAACTCTGACTACTTGAAATACTTAGGCCACATCCACATTAATACATTTTTGTTTGAAAACTCTGTTTTCAGTTTCCCAACATCATAGTTTTCCAAAGTATGTGGTAAGGGAGTTCTAGTGTGGATGACAGGTGAAAACTCAGCGAAATCTATGCATTTCAAACAAAATTGTATAAGTGTGGACGTGGCCTTAGACTAAATTTAGACTAGATACTTGCATTTTAATCAGTAGTTGCAACCATGCAAAGTGACATTTATAATGGCACTTTTTCACTGCACTTTACGGTTCGACTCGACTCTGCTCGCTTTACTTTTCTGAGCTTGCTTTTCCACTGCAATTTAGTGCAGCCTCAGTGTGGGTGGGATTATAGGCTGATCGTCATAGTTGCGCCGCCTCTACTGCCGTAGAGCTACTAACGTACTCCTCGGCTACTAACGAGAGGAACGTCTGCACCTCGTTTATTGACCACACCCATTTCTTTTTACAATTCGAAAGTCACGTGAACAAATGATACTGCTATCGCTGTTGCTAACTTTAAAGCTAGCGGGTTGATGTCCCGTGTCGCAAATCCAGTGATGCTGGTAGTGACGATTCTCTCTGACATCATCAGTGATCTGCAGGGTTTTGACGTCACATTTAGTATTGGCTAGGTGGTACTAAAAAAAAGTACCAGGTACTATCCACAGTGGGAAGTGGATTCGAGCCGTACCGTGCAGTGGAAAAGCCCCATAAGATATTAATATTTAATATTGTTTAAATATTAAATGAAGTATTATATAAAAAATTTGATTAAAATATTGTTCGTTGTTTTTTATTTTTAGAAATGGTGAAGTCCCCCGCATCTAAATGCCAAATTCAGTTTTCCAGCCTGTCGTCATGCAGCCTGTTTTATTTAGTTATGAGCTGTATGGGAAGCCAAATGCTCCAACTGAACCGTGATTAACAAGAATAATTAAAAATGGCATTTCACGTCGAAATGGTTGCTGACCCCTGCACTAAATTATGGATGAAAACTATACTATTTTTAGATTTCACATTGAACACTACATAAGTGCTCTAGTAATACTTATTTGATGGTTTAACTGGAGGACTGCTGAAATCTTGAGCAAGCTTAAAAGGGCAACTTCAGCCCTGATTTGTTTAAAATTTGGTTAAGTCATTGCCAGGACTGGTTGAGCACTGGTTATGTCATTTATGCTAAGCAACTGGGTTGTTGCTGTCAGCCATAGAGGTGAACATTTGGTGGACTCCAAAATCAAACAACACAGTGGGATGGTTTTCATCCAGTCATACTGAGTCATGCATGTATGCTTACCTATGCAGCTTACTTAGGTGTCAGAACCTTTGCAATAGGAACATGATTTCCTGTCTTCTTTCCTGTGGATTTTGATTGCAACAGACTTCACGTGAATGTGTTTTTTGCATTTTTGTATTTTCACAGTCTAGCTGTTCCAAGTATGTGCTGTTTGAGTAAGTTAAATTTATCATCTTTGAGTCCTTTTGTAGGGAAATTAAATAATGAGACTTTGGCTGATGGGATTGCTTAATTGTCAAATCGCAAGCTTTGATATTGCAAAATTATGCTTTGATTAAGCTTTTAAGTAAGGTTTGTGTAAGCGTTTGTGACTAAAATGACAAACGTTGATTGATCCATGCTTCTCACTATCTGAGTAAACACCTATTCCTCTTTGCTTTAGATTCACTTCTCCCTTCTCACTTTCCAACTTAAAAGTTCTGGAACTGTCCCATTTATCATGACCATATATGTTAATAGCTTATCAAGAAAAGGCAAATGGATAGTTTTTGGTACAGTGCTAAACTGGCTCTGATAAAGTTAATTATCATTGCTTTTGGCTTCTGTGGGTTCAAAACATTTCTAGCAAGCTTTAAAGTGTGACTACAGATCCTTGGATTGTCTTTGAGTTTGTGTCAACAAACCCCAGGGTCACAGCAGGGGTTTGAACACCCCTCCTAAGTCAAACCATTCCAACTCTTTCCACTGTATCTTTTAGAAGTGTAGGAGGCAGCTCACTCACCTCCTTTTGTATGCAAATATGTGTTCCTACAAAAACACAAAGACCGTGGGCTTGCCACCTTTTAGCTTTATTACCCTTTGAAAGACTGGGGCAGAAGTGATCCAGTGAAGTCATGAGAAAGCCTCCTGTGTTTTTAGTCAAAGAATCTCATCAATAGTGAAATTGTTTTTTGAAGGCATAGCTGGGTGCAAGACAAATGCCATTAATAACACTGATTTCCGTGTTAAAGCGGAATGTAGAAAGTGCTATTTAGGGTTTTCTGAGCAAATAGTAAGCAGAATTTCCTCTTAGGTCTTCTCGTCATGGGCTCGTAGCTCCAGGAATGCCCCAGCCTGACAGAAACACAGTGGGTGGGGAGAGTAGCTTGCCTTAGACCTGAATTGCTGAATTTGCAGTTGTGGCTTGCTTCAGATAGCTAGGTTCTGGCATGCAGACTGGCATGCAGATTAGCCCTGTTTTCACCTGGTATTAAGATGCATGTTGGGCGATCCATTTAAAAACGGGACGACGTTTAGACTGGTGAAAATGGGGTCCTAAACGTAAGATTTGTCCACTTTGACCAAATTTGGAGTTTGGTGAAAACACATGTGACCACATTGGGATTGTAGTGTAAACGCTCATCCATCAAAATAGTTTGAACAACAGTAAAGCACCACCCACTGACCTGTCAATCAAATGAATTTAAAACTTTGTCATTTATTTGCGGTTTTGAATTCAAGTATAATTAAAATGAACAGTCTGCCGTTTATGTCACATTATTGTCATGTTGTAATACACTGACGTAGTGATTGATGCATGCCGTCATGAAATCAGGGACCCTCCCCTCCAAATCTGAAAACAATTGTTTAAATGAGACACAAATTACAATCAGGTGTAAATGGCGATGTCTCTTGCCTGTCCATTTGTGATCGGATTACCCAAAACACGTCTTAATACGAGGTGTAAACAGGGCCAGATATAAACACAAGTTACGGCTTTCAAACTTTTGTCATTCTACATTTTAAGGAATAGTTAACTAAAAAATTTAATTTTTGTAATTTACTCAGTCTAATGTTGTTTCTAACCTGTTTATGGTTATTTATTTTTTTCTGTGGAACACAAAAGTAGAAATTTTTGAAGAACTGTTATGCAGCTCTCGCCATTCAACTACAGTTTATAGTGACCAGGGGCAGTCAAGCTCCAAAAAGGACTAAAACCCCCCACCAAAACAAAAAGCACCATAAAAATTGTGTGCACTATATTCAAAGTTTTCTTAAAGCAGTTTATGTGAGGAACAGACAAAAATTCCAGTTTTTATTCATGGATGATCTTGCCCTGTCCCGAAGCTCGCTCGCATCACAAATTCAAAATTTGGCATCAATGATGTTGACTTGCCATTTTTAAATCTAGACAAGGGCTAGACTTTGGCTGAAGTGAAGATTACCAGTGAATAATAACTTAAATTTTGTATTTTTACTTTACTTAAGTAGCTGTATGGACTGCTTTTATGGTGTTTTTTGTCCTTCTTGGAGCTTCACAGCCTCTGGTGAACAATTATTGTATGGCGAGAGCTGCATAACGATTCGTCAAAAATAATGTTGTTGTGTTCCATGGAAAAAAATAGCACCATATGAGTTTGGAACAACATAACGACATAATTTTCATTTTTGAGTGAACTATTTTAAGAACAAGAGACAGTAGGAAAGCAAAGACACTTAATCCAGCAGGATTTTTGAAGCTTTCGGAAGGCTTGCCAATGAAGCGTTGGAGTCAACTTGCTTAAAGGACACACGTACATACCGGAGGTGGCATGAGGTATGTTTCTGCTGGGGCGGGGAGTAGCAGGGAGAGATGCAAATGTTCTAGGCTTGCTGACGGCAACCTATTTAAGTATGTAACAGTGTCTCTCAGTGGTGGAGTGTCAGACACGTGAGGTGAACAAAAGAGCGTGTGCTCTGTGCCCTGGCTCTCGCGCCGGTCCCGTCTGTAACACAATGGAGGAGAGGAATACCAGCACTGCGCATTATTTAACTTGACAGATGTCAGACTGTGAGAAATGCATGACCTCCTTATGCAACAATGTTTGACCTGTGTAAAAAAAACTTAGTCGTGACCAGTGTGCTAATTGCGCACAAATTTAAAGAAGTGAAAGAGATTTTCTTTATCACTTACATTTTAAAGGGATAGTTCACCCAACCCTATCTCATGAGAATTCATCACATTAGTACAAGTTCATTTGTATGAAATCATATGAGTTATACAACCACCAACTTCCTTGAAACTTTTCTTTAGACTCCCTATAAGGAATACAGTTTTGCAGTAATCAGGTTTTTTAAAAAAAAACATTCCAGTGCTTGCAGAGTCAGCCTGATAAATGTCAAATTAAATACCAGTTCAGTTGCACAATAGCACAAGTGGTTCAAATGAAATTGAAGTAAAAAAGGAATGAGTCAGGCTGTTACATCCAATCCATGAGGTCTAGTATCCTAACAGGCCTCAAACTTGCCCCTCCACTGTACTTCCACAACAAAATCCCATCCATCCAGCTCAGCCCAGTAAAATAAGTGCGTAGAGTCATTCTGAACAGTGCTGCACTGGTGTTAGCCCTGAAAGTAGTTACTCTCAACTGACTGAACAAATCCTGCCTTTTAGATTTTAGGAAGATTTGAAGTACTTTGAGCTGACAGATTAAAAGGCAAAGGGACGATGGTGTGTCAGCTCGCTCCAAGCTGCGCCGCTACAATGGCACAATGGTAAAAGGCTTGTAATGCTGAGGTGAATTATGAATGACATGAGGCACTCTCCTGTCACTATGATGGCACAAATACCCCATTCTGCTATTCGGGGGCATTTTGTGTGATTTAGCTTTTGGGAAATGACCCGAATGGGTGGCTTTTATTTTTTTGAACGTACTTGAGTTGAATATTAAGGGTCGTTTAAAGAGAAGATGAATCCATTTAACAGCAGGTGTTCTGGAGTGAGCACTTATTTTCTGCAGTCTTAGTTATAGCATGGCCTAGATTTCTTAACGTATGAATGTTCATTCTCTAGTGCCGAGTGTACACTTTTTACTTGCAAATTTTGATAATAAATCTTTTTTTTTAATATTTCATTAGGGCAAAATCATGCTCATCAATGGCTGATTAATTGCCTTTGCAATGAATCTTAGCCTCCTACGTATTCCTGGCAGTGTCAGACATTCTGGGTCTTTTTGTACAAATTTACTGATTACTAGCTAGTAAATGAATGGCAACATAAAATCTCGTTATTTAATGTTACCTACACGTTGTGATTGAATTATCAAAATGATTTCAATTCCCTCTGAAGAATAAGTGGTCCATAGAATCCTTTTCTTGCCAGGCATGACAGACTCCAGACACTCGGACGTTTCCTTTTCTTTTTTTATTCCAGGCAAATCATTGCAAACACTGTTGCAAGGGCTTTCTTGGTTTTGTGTGATACCATTTCAATGTCATGTGTCAAAATGAGGATATCACAAAAAGACATAAAAGACAGTTGATGTCACACAGTCTGCCTTGGCTTTTAAAGGAATAGTTCACCCGAAAATGAAATGAAATTATTTTCTCACTCTTATGTCGTTCCAAAGAAAAAAATCCACAGTGTACACCAAACTTACCTCTGCATGTATAGTTTTTGTAGCTTTTTAAATCTTACAAAGCTTTATGCCGGAACAGTATGCCTAAATGGCAATGTTTTTTTGTTTTTCTTCTCTGTGTTGGCACGTCTGCCTTCATATGTCCTGCGGTCATCATGGGTAAGAGGAGAGCACTGCCCCACCTTCCCTTACAGTCAACAGCTGTTCCTCACAGGCCGGACTAGCCCCTGTTAGATTACTGATTAACCCACCCCAGCACATTACATCCTGCTTAACCAGCCATGTCAAAACAAAGTCCCAACTTCCTAAGCATCCCCACTTTGTTCCTCCAGCTGGAAACTCTGCAAATGCATCCTTACAGAGCTGCAATCATAGTCCAATCTGCTAATTGCAGTCATTTCCTCTCTCTCTGTAGACCCAGCTCCCCCATCTCCCCAGACACCAATTAAAGCTGCTAATTTGAAGGCCTTATGAATTACCATCCCAGAGTGAGATGGCTATTGATGCCTCTGTAGGTGAATTGCTGTTGTTAATTGGGTTGCCACAGTGTACGGTGTTACCAGTTTTACTCGGTACAAGGGACAACACCGGTATGAAAGTTTATACCGGGTAAAAGGGGGAAACATTATGAATGGAACTTCCAATATCAATACAATAGCCTAACGAATGGAATAGCCTTAAATAAAGGATAGTTGCCTAATGAAGAGTTTGTGACCCATGATAAATGAACCTAAATAACGCATTGAAAGCTAGATGTTTTTTAACAACGTATCAAATTACACAGGCAGCAAAGTACGTGCACTGACAGAAGACGTTTAATTGCAGGTAGCGAATATAATGTGCATGGTGGGTAACTGTAAGATGTCTCTGATTCGGAATGACACAAGAAATGCTGTTAGACACACAGACACGCGCTTGAAGAAACGCACTTTATTATATTTTTAAGAACAGATGACAAAGGGGGCCTGGGTAGCTGACTGCCACCACTGGAGTCGAGAGTTGGAATCCAGGGCGTGCTGAGTGACTCCAGCCAGGTCTCCTAAGCAACCAAATTGGCCTGGTTGCTAGGGAGAGTAGAGTCACTTTGGGTAACCTCCTCGTGGTCGCTATAATGTGTGGTTCTTGCTCTCGGTGGGGCGTGTGGTGAGCTGTGCATGGATGCCGCGGAGAATAGCATGGGCCTCCACATGCACTACGTCTCCACGGTATGCGTTCTAAATCTTCGTGGTGGCATAGTGACTCGCCTCAATCCAGGTGGCAGAGGACGAATCTCAGTTGCCTCTACGTCTGAGACCATCAATCCGTGCATCTTATCACGTGGCTTGTTGAGCGTGTTACCTCTGCGGCATCCACACGCAACTCACCATGCGCCCCACCGAGAGCGAGAAACACACATTATAGCGACCACAAGGAGGTTACCCCATGTGACTATATCCTCCATAGCAACCGGGCCAATTTAGTTGCTTAGGAGACCTGGCTGGAGTCACTCAGCATGCCCTGGATTCGAACTCGTGACTCCAGGGGTGGTAGTCAGCGTCTTTGAAATATTTTTATTTTTTATTTAAATCGCACCACAGGACCATTTAAATGAACTAGATAATGATAACCTTATGTTGACCAGTCACACAACCTACAAGACTTTCCCTTACACAATCATATTTATTCAAACCTAAAGTCTTGATGTTGATTAAAACATTTCCACATGTTAACTACCCAGATACCAGTGTGCCATGGTATTACCATCTGGTACCATCACTGTACCACGTCAGTGTGAAGCCAAATATTGTTGGATGATGCATGTTGCGAGCTTGTCAGAAACAGGGTAGGCTACTGATTATCTGATTTTCAGTGCTGTTAGTCTGTGGTAACAAGGGGTAAAATATTTGCTCTCTCACAGTTTCATATGGCCTTTTATATGAGTGTAGCAGTCAATCAGGGTCATGCGGGCAGTATTTGTACCACATGCTCTCACATTCTCTCTCTCACATATACACGTCATGCACGCTCTCTCTGTCTCCCTTTTGCTGACTTTAATGTTCTTCCACATCAATTGTCAACCTGCTGTAGCCGCGCCCCTCCCTCCATGCTGTAGCATTGTTATAAGACGAGCTGTTTGTATTGAAGGGTTGTTGTGGAGACCAGGTGGTTGGGCACTGTGTAGGTTGGTTCAGGAGAGAGCAGGAGGGGGAAGCTGAGCGACACAAAGCATCTTCTGTTCTCTTCCTTAGCGATTTATTTGTGTGTCTGTGTGGGTGTGCACACACCTGGCAAGCACTGTGGGAATTTGGCATTAGGTCGTATATGAAGTTAGAGTCCAACATAATGAAAAGACTAATTTGAATGAAAGCACTCTGGATAATCAGACAATTCATGTTTCTAAAACAGGCAAAAGATCGGATGTTTGAGTATCTTCTTAATTGTGATGTTATTTGATTCCTTTTACATGCATTGAATCATTGGGAATCAAGAACTGGTTCTTATTCGGAATTGATTAAATTGTGGTCTTTGAGTTGTGAGCTTGCAGTCTAAATTTAATTTGATTAGGAAAAAAGTCTGGGCACTGTGAAATAGGCTACTGCAAAGGCAATAGACAACTTTCTTTCTATTGTATTGTCCTCACTGGTTGTATGTGACTAATGTAGTCTGATTGGTGAGCAAAGGATGCTTATTATTTTTAATGAATTCAGCCTTGAACTCCTTGAGTTAGGCTATCCATTTGATTAGCTCAAACGAATCACTCATTCAGCAAATCGGTCAGAGTGATTTTTGATTTGTGAATCCCTTTTAGTCATCATTTTTGTCATGTCCAACTCTAAACAAACCGAGAACTGTTGCTGTTTATGTGTTGTAGTTCACCCAAAAATGAAAATTCTGTCATTTACTCACCTTTATGTTGTTCCAAACCCATATGACCATATAATTTTTTCTTCTGCGGAACTCGATAGGAAATCATTTAATGAAGGTTCCATTGGAATAAAACAATAGCGACTTATTTTAACACTTTACAAAGCATCCAAAAGTGACAAAAGTAGTCCATGCGACTTGGGCTACATATTCAAAGCCTTCTGAAGGCATACAATCACTTTGTATGACAAACAGACTGTACGTGGTTCTTGAGACAGGACGTCATAGCGCTTGTTCACGAGACGCGCAAGAACCAATGAGGTTTGATGCTATCGACATAGCCACAATGTTGGTTTTCAGTGCGGTTTATAGACATTATCAGTGATTTAAATTGATTTTACATGAATAATGACTTTAATTATGGTCTGTTCATCATATAAAGTGGTCTTATGCCTTCAAAAGTCATGACAGAATTTTAAATTTTTAGGTGAAATATTTCATTAAGGCTCGTGTTGTTACTGACTGATTGTTATAAGACAATGTGTAGTGCTAAAAGAATCATTTTGGAACTGGAACCGTTACGTGGACTTTGAACCAGAATAATTACATTTTCTACAATTTCCTCCCCTTATTTAATATGGTGCAGCACAGATTTCTTCTCCTGGCCATGAAACAATGGTAGATCTGCAACATCCATATTTTAGTTCTGCAACAGCTGATGCTTCCCTGTTGCCTCACGTCATTAAACATATGCTTTCTTCATAAATCCACAACATGCTAATAAACCAATGTTTGTGGTGTGTTTTCTCATGTTTTGAGCCATTTCTTTTTAATGATTCAATCGAACTGATTCTTAACATTTGTCAACCCACCAACTTTTAACTTTTTGTTTGGTAGTAAAGCTGTGAGATTGGCAACTTGTTAATGCAACTTTTGACACAATGTAAATGCATAACAGTAGTGTGATAAACAGCGCAATTTATCCCAATATTTTCCACACTTTAAAAAAGGACACCTAAAAATACTTTGTGGGGACTTCTGGGAACACTTCTGAGCAAATGTAAAAAAAAAAATTTTTTTTTTTAGATCACTTCATAGAAATCGGAACCGATTTACTATAACAAATCTGATTTCTCAATGTTAAAGAAAACTACATTCATCTGAGATGTCTTCCACATAACTAAAATACTTCTTTTAAAGATGTTGAAAACTTTATGTAGGGTTCTTTAGTTGGATGAGGGGTGTATTGGTGTTTTAAAGCAGTGACCAGTGGGGTTTTCTGTGTGTTGGCAGTGATTAGCGGTCGCAAATATTCCCCCCTCTGAAACCCCATCCTGGACAGGTGGTATGACCTCTCCTTCAGCTGAAGACATTCCAGGCAGGGCTGCAGGGGTTTGGATTACTCTTCCTCAGACACATGTGAGGGCCAGTCTGGTCCTCAGTGGGTGTCTTTGATCATAGAGATGTACATTAGGTCTGTCCAGGTCAGTGTCATGCACATGCTCTTCACAGATGAATGCAGTCTGCATGTGATATGAATGCATGCCAAGTTTTTCTGCAAACATCATGTGTAGAGATTGGTGTACCAGCATACAGATCCAACACAGGATTGGATCTGGTTTACAGTTAGGTAGTCATACACATATGCACACACTCTTTCCTTTAAACTTGAGATGTGCAAAACGAAATATTTTCAAAATCGATTAGTTGGGGAATGACAGCCTGAATAAGCATAGTTTCTGGTTCACCTGACCCCAGTCGGACACATTTTTTAAGGGACTGTCACATAGCACTCAAGTATTCAAAAACAGATGGCACAGTTTTTGAAAGATTAACTATTTTTAAATTGACACCATCTTAATGCAACATGTATTGCGCATGACAAAAAAAAAGTTGTGATGCAATGACCACAGACTCCTGTCTGCATGTGAATGAGCTTTAAAGGAGATTAATATAAAGATGCAACTTCTACAAGAGGGTTTTACTGTGTAAGCTGTGTAACAGCTAAATCCCAGCACATTAAAGCACAGCAACTAAAAATATCAAAACATCTAAAATCGACCAATGTGACCCATTCTTAACCCAAAACATTACATCATATGTCTCAAAACATGATAATTTCACACATCAACATCCTGTATCATGGTGCCTCAATCCAAAACATGCCACACTCACTTCCTGCAAGTCTGTCTGAACCTTTATTAACCTCCTGGGTAGACGCTATTTGTGGGCTTCGGCTCCATTACGGGGTCACAAACTGGCAACTCCAGGGATCAGCTGGCAACCACCCTGCAGTAATTGTTTTCAAGCTGTGCTGCTGCACAAACAAACATATGGGAGCATGTAGGACTATGTCCAGGACACCCACACAGTTACAGTCTTATTGAAGGCCATTCATACAAATCTTTTTTGCATCCATCTGTAGTGTTTTTTAAATGTTTTTAAAAAAATTTTTATGTAAACATGCACGAGATGGACGTCTTTGACCATTACGCTGCATCTCGCTGATTTGTCAGTAACTTGCACAGGAGCCCGCATTTTCTACAGGCTCTGTCGAGTTAAAAAGAGCTTCAACTTTTAAAAAAATGTGTCATGATACACGGGTATTCTGTTATATTTGTTGAACGGCCCTGTGCACGTTTTCTGAAGAGTGCTGAGAGGACCGACTTAATTTAGTACCCGCGTGCAGTCTGACTGACAAGCGGCTGCTTTAAAACACTCGCATACGTATTTGTGCATGCTCTGTAAAGAGTGCCTGCACCTCATAATGTAGCTGTGTGTGTGAACTAGGGCTGTTATGGTGGCAATATTTTACCACCGCGGTAGTAAAGGACATATCACCGCAGGTGAACGGTGTTTACGGTGGTTGAAGGGCGGGGTGGAAGAAGTCTCTTAAAAAACAGAAAATTAATACGCCTCTGTGATAAAGAATCCACAACACGGATGTGAAAGATCTAATACTTCATTATACTCATTAAATGACATCATTTCAGCTATATATTTCAGGTTTTCGAAAGGTCTTTTATGTAAGTTGATATGTTTATGTCACGTGCATAACCGCCGGTGGCACTTTGTCACCATGGTGGCACGATTGTCACGGTGATTCTTGCAGTCCTAGCGTGAACAGTCAAAAATGACCATCTTTGTGAGGTATTAATGTAAACACACATGGTCACTTTTATCTTAAGTGAATATAAACTGGTGCGATCTGATTTGCTAATTTGTCCAAATATTGGAGTGTATTAGGCCTTGCAGTGTAAATACAGTCTAATAGACATGCCACTTTTTTATTTTTGACTTCATTTACATGGACACCAGAAAGTAGTGTTCCCGATTACATTCACTGTATAGGCGGCGTACTCTTTACTCCGCATGTTACTTTGCATGTTTCGTACAAGGATTGATCAGTCAGCAGCTTTCTCCACAACAACGTAATTTCACTGCAACACTTAATAACAAACATTGTATCCGAGAAAGACTTGACTGTTTTTATTCCTCGTTGCTTCTCTTTATTTCCAGATATTCCAGAGTCGTTGCTGTTTTTGTTTTCTTCCATCACAACCTGCAGCGGAATTGCACTGTATTTGTGGGATTTCCCTCTTACTGTATGTAAGAATCCGGGATTCCCCCAATGTACTATATGTGAACATGAGGGACCATTGATATTTTACACTGGTGTGTATAAATGGATACAGTTTATAGTGTGTGTGCTTTTCCCACTGTACACCCAGAAATGTTAAATTCTTTCTGCTTTATTGACTTGTTGTTGGGCTCCAACCTATGACGTTTGTCTGTTCACAGTCTGTTCACACACATGCACACTCTTCAAAAACCTGTAACAATGGCGCTTATGCATTTACATGACCACAGAAGCCGCGTTTTCTGGGAGAAACCTGGGTGTGTTAAACTGCTTTCTCTTAATCCCTTACATGGCGTAAGGAAAGCATTGTTATTGTTTACATGATGGTTCAGTATGCCACTTTTTGCAAAAACCCTGTAATAAACCATTTTCTTAAGTGCATGTAAACGTAGTCATTGACTGACTCTTTACTTACTCTAATAATTACTAGGGGAAAAAAAATTCTGGAGTAATGTTTACATTATTTACATGTTTTCATAGATACATTTTATGTAATATTTATTTAAATATTTTACTTTTTAAATAAAGGAGTGTGTTCAGTTGCATATTAGTTGTCATGATGTGTGAAATTAGTATCAAGAATGGTGACATTTCACTGGTATTAGTATTGACTACTGAACTTTAAGTATCATGTCAACCCTTGTCAAAGGGATGGTTTCATTTTTGTCTGTTATTAACTGCTTCCCCTCTTCGGTGACTTGATGTAGCCTGTTTTTTTTTGTTTTTTTTTTTTCTGTTTCCCTACCAGAGAAATACATGGTTTGTTCTCTCTGCTACATTTTCCTGTAACACTAATGAATTACTACAGCGCTAAATTTGTTTAGAGAAAGGTATGTTGTTTATTTGCTATTTTTGAGGCCTTTTGTCTCCCCTTTTCTCTTGACATTTTAAAACAGTTTGATTAGTATCTATTTTCTCACAAACCATCACATTCCTGTGATGTTTGTGCCCTCCACACACAGAGCACATCCTTTGCAGTTTGCTGACACTGCACTTCGATCTGGAGGATATTTGGAGTGAAAGTTGAGTTTAGTCGAAGATGATGGACATGCTGAACTGCAGAAAAAACAAGGAGGTTGAAATGAGTTTCTGCTGAGGTTATATAATGGAGGACTCCACAAAGGACTGTCAGGACAGATATGATATTCACACTAGATTTCAGATGACACACTAGTGCTTTGCTACACGTTCCCCTGGCCAGATACCTCAGGGAGGGTCTCTATGTACCGCTGATATATTTAGCAGGAGATCACCGTAATTAAGTAATTAAATGGTAAATGTTTTGCCTCCTCAATGAACCAGGAAGGTCTTGAAAAGGTACTCTATTTTGTTGCTTGTTTTGCTTTTAAATTGATATTTTTGTGTAAAATACAACTTAAACTCTATGGACCGCATCTGTGAAATGCTGTCGATTTAGACTGATCTCACAGTGAATTTGGAAACAGTAGGTTGACATTTCTTTAGCTAATATCAGTGTGTGCT
This sequence comes from Myxocyprinus asiaticus, assembly GCF_019703515.2. Taxonomy (NCBI): domain Eukaryota; kingdom Metazoa; phylum Chordata; class Actinopteri; order Cypriniformes; family Catostomidae; genus Myxocyprinus; species Myxocyprinus asiaticus. The sequence continues at coordinate 37,112,771 of NC_059349.1, forward strand.
TTTCGAATTTCGAAACATTGCCCCCAGTGTCCCAGTGTTGTTGAGTGTATGGGCATGTGAGCTCCATTTTCCGGGTGAAATGACCACTGAGGGGCGCCAAAAGAGAGTTGTGAAGCAAGTTGATTTCAGCTGGATGTAAGCTGTAATATAGTGAAGAGGAATGGATATTTTATAAATTTTACCCTGCAACCAAAACCTAACCATCAGTGGGGTAAAAAAATACATTTTAGGGGGGGAAATGCAAAATCTGCAGTGTTTCCCACAGGGTTTTGTGAGACTGTGGTGGGTGGACCTCAGACCCTCTAGCTCCCCCGAAAGAAAATATTGTACATTTTAAAGTTAAATGCATCAATCTGGTGCACTTGAGAGCAAAATTGAGGCTAGATCTATGAAGAACTTTGTGCTCTTGTAAATAATTTTGTGCTCTAGTAGTAATTTAATCATGAACGCATTGGTTGTATAGATATGAATGGTGATGATTACCAGAGCCGCTGGTAATGTTAACGTTAGATAATTAGCTAACATTAGTTAGCTAGATATAATGTTACATATGTTATACATTGTTTTTCACAACAAGCAGCCAGATATGTTAGTCGACATAACCAAGGAGACTGACAGCTAACGTTGTTAGCTAATGTTAATTATCAATGATAACTTATGTAGTAACGTTATCTGTTTGCTGTCGTACATTGATAATGATAAATTGTGTTTGGACTAGTGGATAACTGCAGTGGATACTGTAACATTAGTTAGCGTTACTTACCTCAAACGATGTTGTGTCTTCAAAATGCCTTGGTGTCTCTGATGCAGCCAGGTGGTTCCAGTGCGTGTGTGTGTGTGTGTGTGTGTGTGTGTGTGTGTGTGAGCATGCGTGCATACAGCGGATGGTCCGACTGACTGGGAGTGAGAGATGCTTTGCCGAAGCAATTGTGCAAAACACAACGTTAGAGATCTCTTATTTTAGTATGAGAAGTGTAAAAATATTTTCGGTTCATTATGAAACTGTGGCAGGCCGCCACAGTCTAGGTAATTAATGGGAAACACTGCTCTGAATCGTGAACACGATTACTTACTGGTTTCAGCACGGGAACCAAACACGGGTCTCCCACACTGCTGATGCAACGCGCTTTTGGTCACACCACAAGGAAAGGTAAACATGCCTGAGCCTATGCATAAATGTCTGATGGGAGATGGCACTTATCAGTGAGCCATTATAATGTGGCTGATCAAAGGGTACAGGACCTCTCAGAATTAACATGCCGACTTCCCATGTGATTTATGTTGTACGATTTACCACAGAAACCGGAATATGTGTTAAAACTATACAATTCATCCCATTGTTTTAAAGTTATAACCATATACTGTAACTTAAACACTATAGATGTTAACAAGAGTCTAGTGAGGTAAAACTGCTTATTAACCTTGTTTGTGTTAAAATCTATCCAATCTTTCAACTCGTGTCCTGACCAACCCAGTAACTTTCGCATGTTTCTTACAAGGATGGAACAAACGGAATGTGATGTAAATATATGATGCAAAGCAATGTTTACATAGAGAAAACCCCACCCACAGGAATTATGTTTGTAACACATAACCAGAAACTCATAATCATAACTCAATAATGTGATGTGATGGATGATGTGAATGCTTTTTTGAACTCGGGTGTCTACCCAAGAACCACACCTGAGTCCGCTTGAAAAGTGGGTCTAGGGTATGGTTCATGTGAACTCCAAAACGGTTCCCTGCTGATATGAATGCAATCGTCCTAAATTGTGAAAGTAAGCCACTGTTGTTGGCTTATAATTTGTGCCTTTTGCATGCTCCTGATCACAATTATAATGGTTTCATTCATTTATACCTATTTGTCTGTCAAATAAATCAAAGAATAGCTCACATTTTTCACATCTATGCACTTTCAATGCATTTGCCGCAGACAAACGCAAGTGTCATTCTGTGCATGGAAAGTGTTGGTGGTAAATCCAATGAGACAAACTTTAATACTTAACATAGTATAATATTTAACATAGTGAAGCTGACGTCTTCTCGAGTTGTTACCCAGTTACAGTGGTACACAGCTGCTGCTTGTACTTGATGATGACTCAATCAGACCATTATTGTGCCAAACTAATGTAGGAAAGTAAGCTGCTATGTCTAGCCTTCCATATGCAATCAAGACTAGTTCTTCTCGAAGATGTGAATTGGAATTCTCAGCTCTGAAAACACCATTGAGTTCTTTCTAAAGACGAGAATAAAGGCCTTTGAGAGGCAGTTCCATCTGCTGGTTTTCGAGAATTATCTGATCCTCAGTGTTCACTGACCTTTTACTCTCCCTGGAGAGAGACTGTGATTTGCACATAGCTGGTATAAACTGGAGCAGGTGAAGACCTCTTCTTCACAAGAATGTTGAGGTGGTGAATCTGTACGAAATGCAATTAAAATTTGTAAAATAAATCTCCCCCTGTGGCTCTGCAATGACTGTTTAGTCACGCCATCGTGTGGCATTGAAGATGATGCTGACTGATTAGGTTCCAATTAAATTGAGATGTAGATAATCAAATAAGCCATGGTAATGAATGATTTCAGATCGGTTATCTGCAAAAATGTATGCCGGTAGTTGGTGATAGTTTTCCTCTGTTCCAATACTGGTATCGGAATCGGGTCCGAGTTCATGTACTTGTACTCGTGCTCGTAAAAATGCTCTGATACCAAAAACCGATACTATATGACAAACGAATGTCATTATGTAAACATTCAGCATACTAATTAAAATCACGTTATGTCCTAGTGAGGTTATTTAACTGCAAAAGCTGCGATTTAATGAGATCAATATATAGTTTGCATGTGCTGCCCGCTTCAAATGTGAGCGCTTGTGAATGTGTGGAGCCGGTGTTATTCAGACATAAGACACAAAGTGCTCACACCATTTAGAGCTGCTTGACTCATACACTATCATGAGCATCGCATGCTATATTTGTAGCAGATGACAGTGAGTAGAGCACTAATTCACTTTGTAGCGCAAGGCATAAACAGACTACGTATTTTATTTAATTAAAAGCAGCCTTTTGCGGTTTAATAATCACTTAGTCATGTAGCGACCAGCTTTTCCGGATTGAGAAGCTACCATCATAGCAACACAGAAATACTTAAATACTTAAAAATAGAAGCTCCGCCAAAACAAAAGCTCAATTTAGATGAAAGAAAAAAAAAATGACAGAAATAGATCACTACTGTATAGTTATGTAATGTTCATTGTAATACTATTACTACTACTACTACTACTACTACTACTACTACAAAAAAAGTGAGTTTTGTCTTTCTCAGGGGAATACAGTGCTGTGAAAGTATTTGCCCCATCCTGATTTCTTCTGTTTTTGTGTATATCTCATCCTAAATTGTTTAAAAAATTCAAACTAAATCTAACATAATACAAAGGCAATCTGAGTAAACACAAAATACAGTTTATAAATGATAATGTTCTTTATTGAAGCAAAAAAAGTTTTCTAATAACAACTAGGCCTGTGTGAAAAAGTATTTTTTTAGTTACTAAATCCCCAAATTTATGAATGCAGTTTCATAGTGGGGTTCAACTGGAGTAGACACACCCAGGCCTGATTATTGCCAGCCCTGTTCAATCAAATCAACACCTAAATAGAACTTTATCAGCAGCATGAAGTTGGCTAAAAGGTCTCACCCAGTAGCACACTATGCCAAGGTTGAAAGAAATTACAGAAATAGTGAGAAAAAAGGTGAATGAAATACATCAGTCTGGGAAGGGTTACAAAGCTATTTCAAAGGCTCTGGGACTCCAAAGAACCACAGTGAGAGCCATAATCTCCAAATGGAGAAAACTTGGCACAGTAGTGAACCTTCCCAGAAGTGGCAGACCTTCCAAAATTCCTCCAAGAGCACAGTGACGACTCATCCAGGAAGTCACAAAAAAGCCAAAGACAGCATCCAAGGAACTGCAGGCCTCTCTTGCATCAATAAAGGTCACTGTTCATGACTCTACTATCAGAAAGACACTGGCCAAAACTGCCATCCATGGAAGAGTGGCGAGGCAAAAACCACTGCTAACCCAGAAGAACATTAAGTCTCGTCTGAAATTTGCCAAAACACAACTTGATGATCCTCAAACCTTTTGGGAGAATGTTCTGTGGACTGATGAGTTGAAAGTGGGACTTTTAGGAAGACAGGGGTCCCGTTACATCTTAATGTAACACAGAATTCCACAAAAAGATCATCATACCTACGGTCGAGCATGTTGGCGGTAGTGTGATGGTTTGGGGATGCTTTGCTGCTTCAGGGCCAGGGCGACTTGCAATAATTGAGGGAAACATGAATTCTGATCTCTACCAGAAAATCCTAAAGGAGAATGTCCGGTCATCAGACCGTAAATTGAAGCTCAAGTGCAACTGGATTATGCAGCAAGCATAGGACTAAATCCAACTCTGAATGGCTAAAAAGAAGCTAAATTAAAGTTTTGGAGTGGCCTAGTCAAAATCCTGACTTGATCGAGATGCTGTGGCAGGATCTTAAAGGGCAGTTCATGCTCGAAAACCCTCCAATGTGGCTGAACTACAGTAGTTCTGCAAAGAAGAGCAGAACAAAATTCCACCACAGCGTTTTGAAAGACTTATCTCCAGTTATCGGAAGCGTTTGGTTGCAGTTGTTGCTGCTGAAGGTGGCACAACCGGCTATTAAGTTTAAGGGGGCAGTTAGTTTTTCACATGGGTGATATAGGTGTTGGCTAACTTTTTTGCTTCAATAAAAAAATATATATGTATTTGAAAACTGTATTGTGTTTACTCAGGTTGCCTTTGTTTTATGTTACATCTCATTTGAAGATCTTAAACAATTAAGTATGAAAAATACACAAAAATAGAAGAAATCAGGAAGGGGCAAATAATTTTTCACAGCACTGTATATAAGTGTGCACAATTATTAGGCAACTAAATTACAAAAAGAATTTCTCCCAACTCAGTTGTTTATTCTCAATTTTTAGAGTAGGTGCAACAAATAAGTAACACAAAATAACAATTAAATACAATTTTGGGCCTTTCAAAAATATTCAGTGACCAATATAGCCACCATTCTTTTCAAAAACTGCTATGAGCCTTCCATCCATGGAGTCTGTCAGTTTCTTGATCTGTTCATGATCAACTTTTGCTAAAGCAGCAACCACAGCCTCCCAAATGCTGTTCAAAGAGTGGTATTGTCTTCCCTCACTGTAAATCTCACATTTGAGAAGGGCCCACAAGTTCTCAGTAGGATTTAAGTCAGGTGAGGAAGGGGCCCAAGTCATATTTGGGCATCTTTGAGGCCCTTGCTGGCTAGCCAAGCAGTGGAGTACTTGGATGCATGTGATGGAGAATTGTCCTGCATAAAGATCATGGCCTTCTTGAATGCTGAGGACTTCTTCCTGTACCACTGCTTGAAGAAAGTACTTTCCAGAAACTGGCAGTAGGTTTGAGAGTTGAGTTTCAGTCCATCTTCAACTCGAAAAGGTCCAACTTACCTCATCCTTAATGATAGCAGCCCATACCAGTACCCTTCCTCCACCTTGCTGGCACCTGACTCGAAGTGGTGCCCTTTGTCCTTTAGTGATCCAGCCACGGGCCCATCCATCTGGTCCATCAAGAGTCACTCTCATTTCATCTGTCCATAAAACCTTTGAAAAATCTGTCTTCATGTATTTCTTTGCCCAATCTTGATGCTTCAGCTTGTGAATATATTCAGTGTTGGTTGTGTTTCAGCCTTCTTGGCCTTGGCCATATCTCTGAGTATTTGGCGCCTTGTACTTCTGGACACTCCAGGTAGGTTGCAGTTCTGTAATATGGTAGCATTGGAGGATAATGGGTTCCTGGTAGCTTCACATTTAATTCTTCTCAAGTCTTTTGCAGTTAATTTGCACCTTTTCTTCTGTGTATTTTTTGCTCCCCAGTTGACTATTTGCAACAAAATGTTTGATTGTCCGGTGGTCACGTCTCAATAGTTTAGCAATTTCAAGAGTGTTGCATCCGTCTGAAAGGCATTTTACAATATTTGACTTTTCAGTGTCAGTTAAATCTCTTTTTTGGCCCATTTTACATGAGGTAATGAAGCTGCCTAATAATTATGCACACCTTGATATAAGGTGTTAGTCACTTTCGCCACACCCTCCCTCATTACACAAATACATACCACCTGAAAATGATTGAATCCAATAAGCATTCAAGTTTATATGGTTTGGAGTTGGAAAATGTGCTTGGAAATAATGATAAGATCAGAATACTCGCCTAATAATTGGTGTACACGCAGTGTATATACACACGGTTGAAGTTTACATACACTTTAGCCAAATACATTTAAACTCAGTTTTTCACATTTCCTGACATTTAATCGTAGAAAACATTCCCTGTCTTAGGTCAGTTAGGATCGCTATCTTATTTTAAGAATGTTAAATGTCAGAATATTTGTAGAGAGAAATTATTTATTTCAGCTTTTATTTCTTTCATCACATTCCCAGTGAGTCAGAAGTTTACATACACTTTGTTAGTATTTGGTAGCATTGCCTTTAAATTGTTTAACTTGGGTCAAACGTTTTGGGTAGCCTTCCACAAGCTTCTCACAATATGTTTCTGGAATTTTGGCTCATTCCTCCAGACAGAGCTGGTGTAACTGAGTCAGGTTTGTAAACCTCCTTGCTCGCACATGCTTTTTCAGTTCTGCCCACAAATTTTCTATCGGATTGAAGTCAGGGCTTTGTGATGGCCACTCCATTACCTTGAATTTGTTGTCCTTAAGCCGTTTTGCCACAACTTTGGAGGTATGCTTGGGGTCATTGTTTATTTGGAAGACCCATTTTTGACCAAGCTTTAACTTCCTAGCTTATGTCTTGAGATGTTGCTTCAATATATCCACATAATTTTCCTTCCTCATGATGCCATCTATTTTGTGAAGTGCACCAGTCCCTCCTGCAGCAAAGCACCCCCACAACATGATGCTGCCACCCCCTTTTTTCACAGTTGGGATGGTGTTCTTAGGCTTGCAAGCCTGACCCTTTTTCCTCCATAAAATAACGATGGTCGTGGCCAGACAGTTACATTTTAAACAGAGGACAATTCTCCAAAAAGTAAGACCTTTGTCCCCATGTGCACTTGCAAACTGTAGTCTGGATTTTTTATGTCTGTTTTGGAGCAGTGGATTCTTCCTTGCTGAGCAGCCTTTCAGGTTATGTCGATATTAGGACTCATTTTACTGTGGATATAGATACTTGTCTGCCTGTTTCCTCCAGCATTTTCATAAGGTCCTTTGCTGTTGTTCTGGGATTGATTTGCACTTTTCACATCAAACTACGTTCACCTCTAGGAGACTGAATGTGCTTCCTTCCTGAGAGGTATGATGACTGTGTGGTCCCATGGTGTTTATACTTGTGTACTATTTTTTGTACAGATAAACATGGTACCTTGGTACCTGGATCTTTAGATATTTTTACAGGAAGACAATACAAAAATTGTTATCAAGAATATTATTTTTGCCCTAATATCAAAGGTCATACTAGAAAAAAAGAAATTATGATCCAACGTGAATTTTCTTGATAAAAAAATATGATCGTGCCTGGTAACGTGCATGTAAAATAGCATTTTAGCTTAGAGTAAAGCTGACAATTTACACAAGGATTATTTCTATTTCTTCTGCAACAAACTTACTTCAAACTTACTTCTCTGTCTGCTCGTATGACTGTAACACATCATAAGAAAGTGTTTCACCGCTGTTTAAATGCAATTTGTTCACATCATATATATGAATAAATGTTTTCCATCTGAAAGGACTAAATGTTAAATGAAACAAATGACAATAAAATGCAAAGTGATCTCTTCAGTAATCGAAATACTTTTTGAATGTAACTGTATTCTAATTACCAATTATTTAACTTGTAACTGTAGTGGAATACAGTTACTTATATTTTGTATTTTAAATACATAATCTCGTTACATGTATTCCGTTACTCCTCAACCCTGTATCCATATATATATATATATATATATATATATATATATATATATATATATATATATATATATATATATATATATAGTACACACAAAATCCTTAATTTGGGGAATATATAGTCTATGAAAATCTTAATTTGGTAAATACTTAAATATAGAGCATTGTAACAGAGCCAAGTCTTGTTATTAAAAAAAATAAGTGTATTTCAGGCTAGTTCATAGTCCTTGTAGCCTCTATGTCTGTGAGTCATAGCAAGGAAAAGCTAAGAAGGATTTTTAACATTTTATAAATCAATTTTAAAAACTATCGACCGATTGAGCAGTCACCTGCCATTTTCCACCACCTTAGTTATCAGTATCTGCAAAATTCACTATTGGTCAACCTCAATTTCAATAAATACAGTGGTACTACCACGGCACCATGTCCAAGAAATCCATGGTAGTATCATAGTGCTTTCCTATTAGTGTAGATCACAACCATGTAACTGTTGCCTGTTTATGTTAGGATACCTCTTTAAATTTTTTCCTTAATGCCAGTATTGGCATTACCAGACAGAGTTATTTCCGGATCTCTCTCGCCCATTTCCACACCCATCGTGGAAAGTCTGAATGTGTTTAGATTATTATGGAAGATATTGTGTTCCATCAGACAGGGCTGTCAACTGCATTCCCAACAACTTCACAAGTCTCTTAATGGCATATGAGATCTCTGGAGAAAGCTCTTTATCTCACCCACCCATATGCTATATGCTGCCACTGTGCCGCTGAGCGTGAGCTGTTGCCTCAAACAGACAGGCTTTAGATTGGACCAGCTCCCGCCCCTCCTACGCATTTCACCTCCATCTCTCCATAGCCGCCTTGAGTGGAGCTCTGCCAGTCTCTTTCGTTTGCCTTCTAGCACATATCCAAACACCCATTAAAGCATGTCTGTTTATTCAGTTGTATGCTTGTTTACAGAGCTGTAAATAGAAGAGTTTGTGTGCATTGTCAATTTTGAGCTTGATCTTTATTTTTTTACTCGTTTCTCAAGCTCTCTTTCTGAATCGTACTATCTATACCTGCTAACTTATGAAAGGGTGAGATTACATGTTTTTTTTTTTTTTTTTTATAAATATACATAAATGTTTTCTTACAGAGCCTTTTAAAGGACAGGAAGGGATTTTTTTTTTTTCTGAAATAGTTTGCATGCCCTCACAATAGTTTTGTGTTCCCTTGCAATAAATTTACCATGGTTTTACTATAGTAATCATATTTTAACCTTTATATTCGTAGCAAAACCATTGTAATAATATAGGAATATTAAAACTATGGGAGAAAATAGTTTGCAGTAAAACCATAGTAACCACAAGAAAACCATGGTTACTATATGGATACAATAGGCCTATACTGAATTACAACCATGGTTTCCGCCCAAAAAAATCATGGTTACTTACATTTCATACATTTCAATATAACCATGGTTTCTGCCAAAAACAAAACATGGTTAGCTTCAATATTTCTATATATAAATGATTTCCATCAAAAACTATGGTTACTATAGTCTAGAATATTACCATAGTAAAACCATAGTTAAACTGTTGTATTTTTTTACAGTAAAACCATAATCACAAAATTATGGTAAATTACCGTAGTTTTCATTTTCCTGTATTGTCACTATGGTTTCACTAAATATCATGGTTAAAATATGGTTACTGCAGTAAAGCCATGGAAGATTTATTTTCTATTCACTTTTTATTTTTATTCTATTTTTTATTATTATATCTGTCTTGTTGCTCTATTGTTGTGTACTGGAAGCTTCTGTCACCAAGACAAATTCCTTGTATGTGTAAGCATACTTGGCAATAAAGCTCATTCTGATTCTGAAAATGTATCGCAAGGGAATGCAAAACTATTGCGTGTGCATGCAAAACGTATTGCGAGGGAACAAAAATATTTCAGGAAAAAAAAAAATCCCGCCATGTCCTCTAGGTCACTCCGTACTTCCTGGTGCAGAGAAAGGGGGGAAAAGGCCTTTCCCAAAATAATCCATCCTTTAAAAGGAATAACTTAGAAACAGTAACACAACCCCAGCCACCCCAACCCACAAAATTATTATTTATTTTTTATTATTAAAGGGTTAGTTCACCCCATAATTGAAATTTGTTATCATTTACTCACCCTTATGTTATTTCAAACCCGTATGACTTTCATTCTTTCGTGGAACACAAGGAGAAATATTAAAGAATGTTGACTATTTTTGCCCTAATATCAAAGGTCATACATACCACCCCCCCATACAATTAAAGTGAATGGGGACCAAACATTCTGCAAAATATCTTTTGGGTTTCATGGAAGAAAGAAAGTTATATAGGTTTGGAACAACATGAGGTTGAGTAAATGGTTATGCAATAAAAGTTTTGGTTGAACTATCCCTTTAACTTTTGCTTATGAGTTGTGTGACATGACTTGATCATTTCTGATGCACTCCGTTACAGAAAGCTTGACAGATTTGGTCAGATCGTTCAGTTAAACGGATAGGTGAAAAGTTTGGAAACTTTGTAATCATCATTATTACAATGAAAAACATAATGTCTTATGGGCCCATTTTAATATGTAACTGTGAATTAATAAAACTGGTCCAATAAAACTGGCACCCTATTGTAACTACTCCAGAACATTTTCCATGGTATCTGTGTTCCAAAATATTCTCTGCCTCATGTCTTTCTCTGTTTGTTCTACCTCCTGATCTTAAAATGTTCAAAGGGAAAGGGTTTTTTCTGTTTCCCTGGTGGATTTTTGTGCATTGCTTTTGGCTGATAGCTGGTGTGGAAAACAGTCATGGACAAGAAGCCTGCATTCAGTAAACCAAGCAGAGATGCAACAGTCACACCCGTCCTCTTGAGACATATTGCGTCACTTTCTTTGCGTCTGTGTGGCGTAATGGTGGTAATTTAGTCATGCGGCCTGGGAAAAACTGAAGTGAGGCCACTAATGGCCCACTCTCCTGATCAAGAGTGACATCAGTGCGGGGTGACCTCTGACCTTAAACCCTGACATATTCTTTCTATGTCCCGCTCTGTTCAACCACAACAAATCTGTCAGCCAGAACTGATTGATGAAGGTTAGTGAAGGCCTAAATGATCAATTAATAGACAAGAAGGAACGCTGGCCATTTTCATCTATAAAGTGTTTCCACTTTTGTTGTGTGAGATTTTATATGTGGCCATTCCCAAAATGCTTTCTTCCTGTGTCATTCTGAAGGTGACCTGAGAGGTAGAACACATCTAATATGATCTTCTCACTCAGTTTTTGATAACAGAAAGCAGAGAATTGCACTTACAGGGGTTGTTTGTTCTCTTTGAGAGAGATGCGAAGAATTATGTGAGCTTCCTGGAAATTATGATATCTTTTTCCCCCCACTGAGGTTTCGACCCCTTCAAGAGAAACATATGACCACATAATAACATGATTAATACTATAAACTAATACTAGTGTTACAGTGCCCTCTACATGAACAAGTGTGCAGAACAACCAACTGTAATTTTTAGTCTATAAGAAATTAAAATGTACCTTATTTACTTTAATGCAGATTCCTTGTCTTATTGTGCACGATTTATCTGTGCACCTTATAATAGAAATGATATTCTATATTCTTATTATATTAAATGACACCTATATATATATATATAATTTTATTGTATTTTTTTGCATCTGTTATCAAATTGTAATAACTCTACCTCTGAAACTACATCAATTCCTCTTACTTTAAAAAAAATCACAATCCAGTCAATTCCCAAATAATAAAATCAAGTCCCATCCTACATTTATTTTTCTCATCAGATATCCTGTTAACTCTGAAATGCATCACATGACAGTAGTAAAGTTGGTTGCAAACACTGTTTTTTATGTTGACTTTTAATATCTTGTTTAAAGGGATAGTTCACCCAAAAATGAAAATTCTCTCATAATTTACTCACCCACATGCCATCACAGGTGTGTATGACTTTCTTCTACTGAACACAAACTAAGAATTTTAGAAGAATATCTCAGCTCTGTAGGTCCTCACAATGCAAGTGAATGGGCTCCAAAATGCACATAAAGGCAGCATAAAAGTAATCCATAAGACTCCATTGGTTAATTCTAAGTCTTCAGAAGGGATATGATAGGTGGGGGTGAGAAATCAATATTTAAGTACTTTTTTTACTATAAATTTTCCACCCTGCCCTGTAGGTGGCGATATGCATGAAGAATGTGAATCGTCTAAAACAAAAGAAGAAGAAAGTGAAAGTGGACATTTATAGTAAAAAAGGATTTAAATATTGATCTGTTTCTCACCCACACTTACATTGTTTCTGAATATATGGATTTAACCACTGGACTCTGTTTTATGCTGCCTATTGGAGTTTCAAAATGTTGGTACCTATTCACTTACATTATGAGGACCTGCAGAGCTGAAATATTCTTTGAAAAATCTTAGTTTGTGTTCAGAAGAATGAAAGTCTTACACATATGAAATGGCATGATGGTGAGTCAATGATGAGTGATTATTTTTTGGTGAACTATCCCTTTAAATGTTCCATTTTGACCTGACAGATAGTACTGAAATGGGTGTTCTGAGAAAGCTTGTTTCTGTGACAGACGTAGGCTCTCTAAACAACAAAAAAGTATCTGACAGCAGACCACATGTGTTAATCAATTAGAAAACTTGGAGATGAACAAAGACAGACATAGGAAACCTTTTTGGAAGCAGTTTTGCATTTGTGTTTGGTACTGCTAGAAGTGCAGAAATTGCTTGCAGCAGATTTAAATGAGTTTGGTATGACTCATTTTCTTATGAAGGGCATTCATTGTCTGTTTTGTTTTTTTTTTGTTTTTTTGTTTTTTGTGGTGAGCTGGTGATTAAATAAAGAAGAGAGGGGAGTTTGTTTTCTGTGAGTGATCACATCAATTTTTTTTTAAAAGATGGGAGGGTTAAATATAGTCACATGTTTTAAAATAAAGTCCCATCAAAACTTTTGCTCAGTCCTGAAGTCTCTTAAGTCTAGGGAATATTGTCACTAAAATGAAAAGAGCCTGCTTTTGTGGAGGTGCTTTTCTGTGGGAACCCATGTTGTGTCTGGCTCCACTGAGGTGTCTTTTTTTGTCCCCTGTGCACAGATGTAAAGGGGCCGCCCACCCACCGCTTCTCCTGTGGCCAGTCGCCATTCACGGAGCCCTGCGTTTGGGAGAGGAAGTACTGTATCCTGACCGATAGCCAGCTCATCCTGCTCAACAAGGAGGAAGAGGTGAGAGCGCTCCTTCCCTATGCTTTATCCCCTCGTTCTTCTCCTTTCCTCTCCCTCATTAAGAAGAGAAGGGGACGGCAAAAGGGAAGACACACAGCTGATGTTTGTGCTTTGTTATGCATTTCCCCTTTTGAGAGTTAATTGTGTTTGCTTGTGGAAGTTATTGATTTACAGTGTTAGATCCTCTTTTAGCTCAGATTCTGTCATCATTTACAACATCATGTTGTACCAAACCTGTGTGACTTTCTTTATTCCATTGAAGGTAAAATGTTGAAGAATATCCTGGCCATTCCATTTTATAATGAAAGTGAATGAGGACTAGAGCTGTCAAGCTCCAAAATGACAAAGAAAGCCCCATAAATGTATTATGAAGTGGTTCAAATTACCGGTTTGCTTATTCCAAGTTTTCTGAAGTCATATGATCCCTTAGTGTATAAAACAGACCAAAATTAAAGGGTGGATGTCAAGATCTTCAGTGAATAACAACTTAAAATTCTATGAAAAACATCTTAAACCATCTGTTCGCACACAGAGCTATGGCACAAGTAGTATGGACCACTTTTATGCTTTAATACTTTTACGGCATCATTTTAGAGCTTTACAGCCCCAGTCCTCAATCACTTTCATTATATGGAAAAGAGTGGTCAAACAGTCCTTCAAAAGTTCACTGAACTGAACTGCCACAAGCTTCCAGCCAGACTGCAAGGCACACCTCACTGACCTCTGCCTGCATCATCTTGATCATAGGATGGACTACACTCTTTTTAAATGGAATACATAGACAGTAAATTAATGTCAACTAAAGCCTTTATCAACCAAATAAAAAAAGACACTGCATCTATATGCACTTCCACAGTCAATTCGGGATGGACTTCAAAGACACTTAATCATTAATCTTTCAGTTCAATGAATATCCTTTAGTTTTAAACATTTTCCACCAATATCTACTCAGTTTACTCAATCAATACATGATTTGTATTACACACAGATAACTAAAATTGGCATTAGATTAATGCTTTATAGCCAGAGGGGAACTGGCTCCCCCAGCTGAGCCTGGTTTCTCCCAAGGCTTTTTATTTCTCCATTAACTAACATCTTATGGAGTTTTGGGTTATTTATACAAATAAAAATGACTGGACTTGTTTCACGGAAGAAAGAAAATAATTTGTGTTTGAAACTACATTAGAGTGAGTAAAAAATTACAGAATGTTCACTTTTGGGCTAACTATTCATTTAATGATTTATCCCCTTCTGTATTGAGTTCCAGTACATCACTCTTACTGTGCAGGGCAACCGATTTCACCTTCAGATTATGAAAGGGAATAATCAATTCACTTAATGTATTGAAATGTTGTGTGATTGACAGATCGCTTTCAGATTCATTTAAACGGTTAGTCAGTTAGTAGCCATGAGAGGAAAAGAGACTTTCTAACCTGTTGTCAGAATGTGTACCCCTGTGACCTCAACCCAGTAACCTCTGACCTCTAACTTGTTCCCAGATGCCATCTGAGGTCCATGAAAGCCCCACAGCTTCTTTATCAAAAGCCCGCAGCCTGAGAAGGACAGTCAGTGTGCCCTCTGAGGGACAGTTCCCAGAGTATCCAGCAGAGGTCACTTCTATGATAGGTAAGATACACATGGTTGTTCTCTGTTATGATATGAGTACTGCACAATCTTCACTTTATAAATAAGAACAATGTGATCATATAGAATAACATTAGCATTAAAAGGATTATTGCACATAGTTCAAGCTGTTACTGGCCCTGTAACCACAGACATTTTCAGCAGGGTTCCCACAATCATAGAAAACTTGTCAATATCAGGAATTAAAAATTAAACACAGATTTAAAATTATGACTTACCAGACCTTGAAAAGTCATGGAAATTAATAAAATCTTAAAAAGCCAAGGATTTCTGTAGTGAATATACACTCACTGAGCACTTTTTTAGGAACACTATGGACCTAATAAAGTGCGTGACGTGGTCTTCTGCAGTTGTAGCCCATCCACCTCAAGGTTCGACATGTTGTGCATTCTGATATGCTGTTCTGCTCACTACTATTGTACAGAGTGGTTATCTGAGTTACTGTAGCCTTTCTGTCAGCTCGAACCAGTCTGGCCATTCTCCATTGACCTCTCTCATTTCCATCTGCAGAACTGCCACTCACTGGAATTTTTTTTTTTTTTTGTGTGTGTGTGTGTGTGTTTGGCACCATTCTGAGTAAACTCTAGACTGTTGTGCGACTGGCACCAACAATCATGCCACGGTCGAAATCACTGAGATTGCATTTTTCCCCATTTTGTTGGTTGATGTGAACATTAAATGAAGCACCTGACCTGAATATGCATGATTTTATGCATAGCTCTGCTGCCACACAATTGTCTGATTAGATAATTGCATGAATAAGTAGGTGTGCAGGTGTTCCTAATAAAGTGCTCAGTGAGTGTAAATGTGTATTCACTATTTCATCTTTTTTTTTATATTGTGTATATTTTTTCTAGTAATGCACATACAAAAATATTTCATCAGCTAGAAATTGCTCTTTGTGAGTTCTACCTCTTTAAATTTATTTTGATATATTATTAATTTATAATTTATTAGTTATTGTATTATTATAATTGTATTTATTTATTATAATATTAATGTTATTATTATTATTATTATTATTATATGTATTGTTATAAATTATTATATATGTAGTAATCATGAACAACTGGAAAAGTCATGGAAAGTTTTATAGTAAATATAAATGTTACTAGGTATGCTCAGAATAAAACTATAAAATTGTTTTTAAAAAACCCTTATCAATCATTGGTTAAAACCTGGTGTGGGAAACCATTCATCCGGTTACCACTGACTGAGGCTTTTTTGCTCTGTCTATAGGTTTTCAAACTTTAAGCTTCTACCAGGGGGTCAAGTGGTACTCTTTTTGTATTTACTGTACCTTTAAGATGTTTTTAAACCAGCACACTCACATAGCAGTTTATAGTATATGGATTTGTGCACTAGCAGGCTGAGCATGAGGTGAATCATGAACAAAATCACATCAATAGGTGCATTTGTATCACAAGGACCACTACTCTGAAATCTCTGCCATGAGTATGTAGGATCAGGATAACAAAGCATTGTATTTAAAAGGCAAAACTACAGGCCGGGTTAAGATAAACAACGCGTTGGGGGTGAAATTTATTAGTTGTGCATACATTCTAAAAATGCAGAATATTTTAGAAAACAAAGGGCAGTTCTACTAGAAAATCAAATGCATAATTCTTTGCATTATCACACGCTGTCTTCATTGTTTCTTCAGTGGACTGTTTTGTCTTCCATAAAAGGGATAGCGCACCCAAAATTAAAATTCTGTCATCATTTGCTCACCCTTGTAGTTCCAAACCCAAATTACTTCCATAGAACACAAAAGGAGATGTCAGGTAGAATGTTAGCCTCAAACATCATTTCAACTTTCATTGTATAGGAAAAAGATGCAATGAAAGTGGATGGTGACTGAGGCTAACATTTTGCCTAATATATCCTGTTGTGTTTCACGGAAGAAAGTCAGTCAGACGAGTTTGGAACATCATGGAGGTGGGTAAATGATGACAGAATTTTCATTTTTCAGTAAACTATCCCTTTACTGCCCAGCTTGCGCAGTAATGGGACATGTGGTTGGGAACGATGCAATATGTTGCGTTCCCAGAATTTCACACCCAGTCTCTCGTTTTCACTTTTTCTTTCCAGCTTCGTTATACTTTGTTTGTTTGGGTATGTTTGAACCTGAGGCCTCTGTGGGCCGGACATGGTTGTGTGAGAAGGAGTTTACAGGAATGTAATTCTGTGGAACAAAACACACTGTTGTGAGTCAGTGTGTTTAGTTTTCTCTCTCTGGACAGTGTTGCATTCTCTCCTGGGCCCGGGGGGATAATAACTGAAGCTGCCCTCTGACTGGTCCTGTATTCAGTGCCAGTACGTGTGGGGGTGCGGACACTGACCCAGTGGGAGCAGTTCAGGGCTGGTTGCTAAAGGCAGCACTCAGAGAAATGCACAAATCTCTGTGACTAAGAGAGTCATTCAATCTCCAGATCCTCCTAAGCTGCACCGGCATGGATTCAGAGAGTGAGAGAAGGGGGTTATTTATATGTTAATGTTCGCTCTGTTTGACAATGAGTCTCTCCATAGCCAGGGTAGTAAGGAAGAGTCCTGGATTTCTATGGCTATTCAGCACAGGAGGAGAAACCTGTTAGATTCACACACTAAAATTGAGATCATATGATGTTTTGACTTTTTGATGTCACTCTGTGAATCATACATATTTTATGTTGCAAGTGTTGCAATCAGAAGAGCTAAATCTATTACTGTGTGAGTCCTTTAAGAATGAAGCTTTTGCGTTTTCTCAATTTCCCATGGTTGTCGAGGCAGTGAGGTTCTGACTTCTCTCAAATAGCAATCAGAGATATTTGCGTAATAGTACTGTGGCATGTGTTTTTGGTGTCTGTTTTCCTTCACACATATCTGGTATTGTAACAATGGAAAAAATCTGACAGAAAGTGCTACATTTTAAATAAAAACAAAAGGTAAGTAAGTATACAATCATCTGTTTGTTATCCAAATGTTTTATTTACATTTAATGGAGAATAATTGAGATCTTTTTGGTGGATGAAATGCATCTCATTCTATTATTGCACTATATACAATGTCTAATTGATTTAGCTATTTATAAGTGTAGGGGTAAGGAGGATGACTCAGCTTTGCAGTATCTACTAATGTTGTTCCCAAGTCTTCATTTTCTCCTACAGTCTCTGCACAGCATCTTGTTTTGTTTTATTTAAGCAAATAAAAAGGATGAAAATAGTTCAGTGAGATGTGTCATGGGGCGAGGTGTCCTAAGAAGCTGTTTCAGATTTACAACGTGGGAGATGCAGATCAAAAGAACTTTCTGCCATATTTAGGGCAAGGAAAATGCCATCTGAACACTACTTGAGTGTTTTGATATTTGAATATCATGTTTTGCTCTATGGGAAAAGGAAGTGAAGCTCTTCTGCACCAGAGTCAGAAATGTATTTTTGTATTTTTAAGGGGCAGTATTTGCCCCCGGAATTGATTTTCATGGGCAATTTGTAACTTTTCAATTGTAGCATTTGTGGCATAATACTGATTGCCACAAAAAACTATTTTGTCTCATCCATTCTTTTCTTTAAAAAAAGCAAATATCGTTACAATCAGGCACTTACAATGAAAGTGAATGGTGCCATTTTTTGAAGGTTTAAAGGCAAATGTGAAGCTTATAATTATATAAAAGCACTTACATTAATTATTCTGTTAAATCTCATGTTTTATTTGAGCTTTAAAGTTGTTTAAATCCTAATTTTTTACAATACTTTTAGGGATTGTTGACATTACATCATTGCAACAAAGTTGTAAAATTGACTATAACTTTACAAAGAAAAGGTTAGTAAGTTATTTTATCACACTAAAATCATGTTAACATGCATATTGTTTATGTCTTGTGATTATACCTTTGTTTTGTTGAGTATTTTAACATTTACGGATTGGCCCCATTGACTTCCATTGTAAGTGCCTCACTATAAACCAGATTTTTGCTGCTTTTTTTAAAGAAAAGGAGGGACAAGTCAAAATGTATATTTTTTGTAATCAATATCATGCCTAAAATGCTGTAGATTGAGCTGAACTTGTACTGAACACTGAATATTCCTTCAAGGCCTAGAATTAAAAAATATATCGGATGATAAAAACAAAGCGGGGGCATTATTATGTTTAAGGGGGCATTATTTTTATTTTTTATTTCTGACCCTGTTCTGTAGAATACATGTGTCATATCTGGATGGTGAATCCCCATGGTATAACAAACCTAGAAGAACTTTACTGTGTACTTTGTAGCCTCCTTCAAATATTTTAAAAGGTTTTCTCAGGAATACTATTGCCTGCTCATTCCTGTTTCCTCAGTGCTTGTTTAAACATATGTAATTCTACTACTTTGCTTTGGCTATTCAGATAGTTTAGTTTACTTAAGTATTTTGAGTTGGCATTGCTGCCTTGCAGTTTCTTTTTAAACCACATTGCTTTTAAGACAACACTGTATCGATATTGATACTTCAAACGTTCTATTTTCTATACATACAGACTCTGTTCAGATTTTTTTTTCTTTTTTAAATACTATTTCAGCCTTAAGTGTGATTATCTATTAACTTTAAAAAAAATTCCCCACTTCCATTGTTAGAATCTTCTACATTCAAAATCTAACCTGATAACCATGGGTCTAGAATATTAAATCGTTATAATAGCTGCAAACTAAATTGCGATTGGTCTTCTTTCTTGCATGGATATGCATATTAAATAATGACTGGTCTTTTTATCTATTTAACTTTATCGATTTTTTTTTATTTTTTTTTTTACTATTTATGTTGCCTTTACACTGCAACCTGATATAATTTACACAGAACCAAAGGCTAAAACCTAAGCTTGTCTAAAACTTTTACCATAGCCTATTCTGCTTTTTCATTATTTGCAGGTATGTTAATTAATTTACTTCTTTAGTTATAATACAGTTGTTTAAAAATGGCATTCAACGCAATGCCTATTGCTCAGGAAAAAAATAAAAATAAATGAGTTGAAATCATGTACACTACACCCAGCTTTCTCACTTCCCCCATTCATTCAACTATTGTTCTGCGCCTGTGAAGGTTTCCTATCTTTTTCTTAAGCGTGTAACACGGCGCTACCAACCTGATCTCCTGAAAAGTCGTACATAATTTATGAGTTAGCTATTTCGTATGGTCTCACATGACTTCATCACGTGCTAATTCCCGGATGTCTAATGCGGAAGTAGGAAGTCGTAGGAATTCAAATGAGTGCAGTCACATGAAATCATACGAATTAGCCAAATGTAGAAATGTTGTATGAATCCTGATGATTTCGCCATGAGAGTGTGTTGGCGCTACTCAACATGCGGCTCGAGCGATCTTTTGCACCCCGCGTTATGATATCATCATCAGAAATACAGTACTGTGCAAAAGTCTTAGGGACATAAGATGTTCCACAAAAGCATTTGTCTTAAGATGGTTATTTATCTTCAGCTTTAGTGTGTCAATAGAAAATATAAATGTTAGACTCCAAAACATTACTTTGCAAATAGAAAAGATTAGAATAGAAGAACAGGGAGCCCTGCAACAGATGTCATGGCCCCCACAATGCCCCCCACTGAACATCGTGTCAGTCTGAGATTACATAAAGAGACAGAAGCAATTGAGACAGCCTAAATAGATAGTTGAACTGTGGTGAATTCTCCAAGAAGCTTGGAACATCCTATCTGCCAACAACCAAGAAAAACTGTGTCCAGGTGTAGCTAGGAGAATTGGGGCTGTTTTAAAGGCAAAGGTGGCCACACCAAATATTGATTTAGCTTTTTATGTTTACTGGACTTTGTATGACATTAATTGATAAATGAAAACTATTTATGTCATTATTTTTGAAGACATCCTCACTATGCAACATTTTTCACAAGTGCCTAAAACTTTTGCACAGTACTGTGTGTGGGTGTGTGTATGTGTATATATATATATATATATATATAAGTATAATAAAGGTCAGGGAGAGCAGATCGGTCACCATCCTCCTGCACAGTGCACACAGACTGAGTAACTCTAAAATCACACAGCACACGCATATGCAAATGAGATGGTCAGCATCTTAAAGGTACCCTGCATACTAATAGAATGCATGTAAATACATTGTCTTAATCATTACAGAACGATCATATATTTTTATCAAGAAAATTCATGTTGGATCATAATTTATTTTTTCTAGGAAGACCTTTGATATTAGGGCAAAAAATCATATTCTTGATGATAATTTTTGTATTGTTTATCTGTAAAAATATCTAAAAATCCTTAAAACAAGATCCATTTGATTTATCTTGTTTCAGAAACAACACTGCATAAGATATTTAGGTTTTTCAGAGAATGTATTTTTAACATGTATTTTGTCTTAATGTACTGACAGAGTTTTTTTTAGTTAAAACAAGTTAAAAAAATCTACCAGTGCTGAAGAAGTAATCCAAAGTATTTAGAATACGTTACTGACCTTGAGTAATCTAACGGAATACGTTACAAATTATATTTTACAGCATGTATTCTGTAATCTGTAGTGGAACACAATTAAAAAGTAACCCTCCCAACCCTGTGTGTGTGTGTGTGTGTGTGTGTGTGTGTGTGTGTGTGTGTGTATATATATATATATATATATATATATATATATATATATATATATATACACACACACACACACACACGATCAGCCACAACATTAAAACCATCTGCCTAATAATGTGCAGGTCCCCCTCGTGCGGCCAAAAAAGAAAAAAGTATATATATATATATATATAGAATACACAGTAGACAATATATATATAGCATTCTGATATCATATTCTTATATCTATCTATCTATCTATCTATCTATCTATCTCTATATATATATATATATATATGAGATAGATAGATAGATATAAGAATATGATATCAGAATGCTATATATATATTGTCTACTGTGTATTCTATATATATATATATATATACTTTTTTCTTTTTTGGCCGCACGAGGGGGACCTGCACATTATTAGGCAGGTGGTTTTAATGTTGTGGCTGATCGGTGTGTGTGTGTGTGTGTGTGTGTGTGTGTGTATATATATATATATAATATAAAATCATAAAAATTAAGAGTGCGGCCCTCGAGGGTACAGGGATCCAGCTTTGCAGCCCCTGACCTTTCCGAAGTTGAGTATCCTGGTGTTACAGGTGAAACGTTTTGAATGTGACCCAATGAGTGAAACAAGATATCGCGCCCGTATGAAAAGTATTTCTATATCTCTATATACTGTATTCTTGTCGATTAGCAATTTTTAATGCGATATTCGCTGCTTTGCAAATGCGTATTAAAACCGAGGAATTTCAAATGTCGAATAGCTTGTTTTTCTTAACGACAGTGCACGTTTTTCGTTGGAAATTATATATATATATATATATACTTTTTTTTCTCTCTCTCTCTTTTCTCAAGTAATTTACGATTGTGAGATCTGGACAGTGCGCTTTGTGGATCCGCGTCCATGGAGTAAAGGATACTCGGATAGGACAGCCATTGTTGTGCTTTTTTTCAATAACACACAGAGAAAGAGAAGCAGAGTGGGTTTGACTGGATCGGGCTCAGGCTTTACTGCATTCCTAGTAAAGGGGGTGTGAGAGACTTGACACACAAAACACCGGCACAGCTCAACTCCGCTCCTCTCTGGGATTGTTTCGTTTTGTTTTCGCTGAGGGATGTGACTATAACTGATCGCTGGATCTATATCAACATGGATTTTATAGGTACGTTTGCCACATGACTTTCAAACGCTTCAAATGACGAAAAACACGACAGTAAGAGTAAATAGTTATGAAATAAAAATACGCTGCCTCAATGTATGTGTGCCTTTGTTCACAACTAAAGATATTTGGTCATATATCTTGCAATTCGAGCATAACATTTGGATTTATTGACGTTTTTTATTACGATTTTCTTCCCGCTTTTTTATTATTATTATTATTCAAAGCAACAGTTGTTTGAAGTTAAAACTGGTTTATGGGTTTTAAAGGAGACATTTTCCTTGTCCGATTTAATTAAAACTTAATTGAGACTAACAATAGCTCGCTGTCGTCGTGCCTTTAACATTATGTCGAAGAAAGCATCGATTCTTCCGCTTGGCTCCATCCTTCATTAACGGCCAGCCCTCATGGCGTGCACTGCTGTTATTTATTAATTTGCCCTTTTAACGTCATTTATCATATTATGCTAAATGTCCTGAGGATTAAAAGGCAGTGTGATGCCTCCATGAAATTACAGCACAACACCCTGAATTTTAACTATCAATTGTCAATTTCTAGAAGTTTTCTCAGATTCTGAGGTACTTTGTTTGTTATTTTGGATAAACACTAACATGATAGACATTTTTTTTTTTTTTTTTTTTTTTTTTTTTTTTTTTTTTTTAGGTTTAGGGGACCTCATATGCTCATATCATATAATGTAGTAATTAAGCAGTAGATTCTTTACTGTTATTGTTTTTGGACAATAGGTCAAATCCATTGGTCCACATTGAGTACAGATTGGTGCCAATGTCTGTGAGTGATCTGACTAGATTACACTGCTGAGATCATGCAAAAAGTTGGAAAAAGTTGTGGTCATGCAGATTGCTTTCTGAGAAAAGCCACTGATTTCTCAATTAGTAGAGAGGCATGCCAAAGGGAGAATAAATGCCATGCGTTTTCAAGAATAAGTATCATTCACACTCCCTTAGGATTCGGTGAACGATTCCTTATGGATATTGAAATAAGTTGATTTGTCTTGGAAAAAATTATCTAGGATGTGAACTACATGGAGTCATTCAATCTTCGTTGTTATTTGCCCTGTCTCTGCATGACAGCATACTGATGCAGTCATTCCAGGCCTGAAACTTGCTTTGTGACTCTAAATGGCTCAAATAGTTTTGTCTAAACATGGCAATCATCACATACTTAACCATATTGTTATGTTCTATTGTGCACGTAGATCTAAAAGTGTGGAAAAGGACTGTGTAAATATACCCTTTGAACCTCACCAAACGTTTAATACCCGATATTCAACTTGAAATACCTGTCTGTGGGTTTCCCAGTGTTTTTGGCAAAACTTATTTGACCTTTAGATCATCAGGCGTAATAAAGTTGAACAATAAGAGGATCGTGGCTTGCGAGGATCTTAACATAGTGTGCCACACCTGTCTTCGAAGTTTAAGATTGGAATGGATGTTTCACGAGTCTCTGGTTTCATAGCTCAGTGCTTTGACATCACTACATTCCAGACACTTGGAATCACACAAAAACAGAAACATGGAAATGTAAATAGTGACAGAAGTTTGTCATGGGGATACCAAGAGAATAGATAACTCTTTGTGCTTCGGTTTGCACTTGTTTGATTAGTTAATGCATTCTCAAGAGCAGTGGTATTTAAGAAGGTGTACCAACCTGTACTGAAATAGTTACAGGCAAGACAAGGCAAGAGGGAAACTGCCCACCAAAGCCATGCGCACACTACACGACTTGCAGTTGGCGCCCTGCGACTCCGTCTTGTTTTCCGTCATGCTTGTGTGCGCACTACATGACTGAACACAGACTGCAAACTACACGATCATTCGTCCCTGGCTGAGGCCATGTGTTCACATGTTATTAAGATGCTTTTTGGGTGATCCGATCACTAGTGAACAAGCGAGACAAATCACCGCTACACCTGGTCGTCTCTTTTGACCACTTGTATTCGGATTTCAAGAGGAGAGTCTATAATTTTATGAGGACATGCATTATTCAATACATCTGTGCATTACTGAATGATAATAAAGTGCCAAAAAGTTAATTAAGAAAAAGAGCGCTAAAAACTGGTGCACAGGTTCTCTTAATTATATGCAAACATGACAAAAAGAGCAAAAATGTCAGTTATTTTAGTGCAGTACCTGAGATTCTAATGTGCGTGCTTCTCATATCTGTGTACCTGCATGTTGATATCAGACACACTGAAGAATTTTGTGAAGTTCTTGTGCATATACATGCATTAGCTTTTTAAAATCTTTCCGAGCTTTTGGTTATTTCCCTTTAAATCCGCACGTAACAGGCAAAGTTTAAACTCCTGTTTTATTAGGCGCCGCTGTGGCACTAGGAGCCTTACGTCTGAATGCGTTTGAAGTGGACAAATCTCAAAACAGTTTGAACCCTGTTATAGCTGTCTTTAGCATTGTCCCGTTTCAAACGGATCGCCCAAAATGCATGATAACGCAATTCATTTACAAACTCGCGCAGTTTGTTCTTGATAACAAGAAACATGAAAGAATGGCTTGCAACCGTTTTTGCACAACATTGAAAATCTATGTTGCTCGGTCTCTCGTTTATCGGGTCAGTGCGCACACCTGACGATAAGACGTCTAGATGTCTAGCTGTTTTGAAGTCTGTTGTAGGCGTCTGCGACTAGGGGGACCATATCGCAGGAGTGCTCACATTGCAGGACCATTGGCCGTGAGATCTGAGACCTTTTGTCGCAGACCAGTTGCTGACTCAAAACATCAGCGGAGACGAGCTTGAGTCTTGTAGTGTGCACTAGTGTTGGGCGATATATTGAATATTTATGATATTATTGCGATTGATTTGGCTGACTGTATAAAATTAAGCAATATCGTAAAATGCTTTTTATTTGACCATGATGTTTCATAAAAAGTGCATCAGTAGACTAATTTCACTATCCTTCTGGGCAGCATAAATAATCAATATAACACCAAAATGGCAATATGGTCATATGTGATTATAAAATTGCAATGGGCTGCAATAAAAGACAGATTCAGAATGGGTGGCATGCTGTTCTGTGCACGCACGGGACTCATGCGAATCATAATAATTTAATTAATTAATTATAATTAATAATAATTATAATTAATTATAATTTATAATTTAATTTATTTATCACACATTATACATTTGCACATATACAGTGAAATTCTTTTTTTTCACATATCCCAGCTAAGCAGGGGTCAGAGTGCAGGGTCAGCCATGATACGGCGCCCCTGGAGCAGATTGGGTCAAGGGCCTTGCTCAAGGGCCCAACAGTGGCATCTTGGCAGTACTGGGGCTTGAACCCCTGACCTTCTGATCAGTAACCCAGAGCCTTAACCGCTGAGTCACCACTGCCCCCAAAAAAACATTGAAAATAAACAATTAAAATAAAGTACTGAATGTTCAAACACTGGGCAATTCCAAACTTTAGAAACCGCTGCAAATTATTATACAAATCTATAAAGGCGGCACAGTAAAACAGAAAAGGAGTGGACAACAGTGCTTCACTAGATGCACTACACTCTGCACTGTAAAGTGTCAAAATAAAAGCTCAAGATGAAGGTGAAGTAAATAGGAAATACATTTATTACTTTTAAATGAAACAAATTTAATCCTCAAAATAATAATTCAGTATTATAATAATAAACTTGACTGGGTCCCACAGTAATAATTTAGTATCATGCAATATTCAGCTGGATTTTCAAAAAATAAGTAGTTTTTTTTTAATTTACAAAAAATGTTTTAGTAAAAATATATGAAGGTAAATAATGCTCTTTTTTTTTTTTTTAAGCTACCATGTATCATTGTATACAAGTGCATATCAATGACAATGATTAGATCTCATTCTCCCTTGTGTTCATTTAGTGCAAAACGGTAGGGAAACATTCCTTTTTTTATTTTTAAATAGATTTTTATTTAATGCCTTTATAATATTGTATCTACTTGGCTACTATGGCTGTTTGCATGACATTATGGTTCCTCTGATTAAAAAAAAAAAAAGAGTCTTTTGAGCCATTTCGGAGCAAATACATAATGATAGAGATATACAGTATATCGGATATCATCAATAGGCTGAAAAATATCGAGATATAATTTTTTAAGCCATATCAATCAGCCCTAGTGTGCAATAGTAAGTCAGCAAACAGTTCCGGAAGCGCCATCAATCATCAAAAGACCTCATGAGGGCCTGGGTAGCTCAGTGGTAAAGACGCTGGCTACCACCTCTGGAGTTCGCTAGTTCGAATCGAGTGACTCCAGCCATGTCTCCTAAGCAACCAAATTGGCCCGGTTGCTAGGGAGCGTAGAGTCACATGGGGTAATCTCCTCATGATCGCTATAATGTGGCTCGTTCTCGGTGGGGCATGTGTTGAGTTGAGCGTGGTTGCCGCGGTGGATGGCGTGAAGCCTCCACACGTGCTATGTCTACGTGGCAACGCGCTCAACAAGCCACGTGATAAGATGCGCGGGTTGACGGTCTCAGACGCGGAGGCAACTGGGATTTGTCCTCCGCCACCCGTACTGAGGCGAATCACTACACGACCACGAGGACTTAAAAGCACATTGGGAATTGGGCATTCCAAATTGGAAGAAAAAGTGGAGAAAATCCATGAAATCAAAATTAGCTGCTGCTTTTTTTATATTTATTTATTTATTTTTTTTGCTGGCTTTTAGTATATATACAGAGTCATTACTGTTTATGCTACTGCACTCATGTTGTTAAATTTCACTTTTTGCAGATATATGCATCTAAAATTTCAAGCCTCTTTTCTAGGAATACAAAGCAAGAATATTGATGACTCACTCACTTTTGCACTACAAAGATTTTTGTCCAATCACGTGCTCTGAAATACTGTACATCAACAAGCATGGAAAAGAAAACCATGCAGGTGATTTCATGGGGTCATTTGTGGTTTAGTGCGACAAATAGAACTTGTATAGAAGTATCGTAAACCCAGCAATATAGGGAAAGATAGGCCCTCACAAAATGCTCTTGCATATCTGAGGGGAAAAAGCAAAACAGTCATTGGGATAACAGATGAATAGATAAGACGTGTCTCTTATGTGCATTTCAACTTCCTGAACTAAAACCTCACTGAGTTTTGCAGTGGCTTTCATGAAAGATTTTACCATAGCTTACCCTTTCTAAGCATTATATTGCAGAGAAATGCTGCAGCTGCATGTGGTGGAAAGGTGGAGCTTTTTTCAGCTTCACTGTTGCCCATGCTGTTCCATTAAATATGAATAATTAATGACCAGCCTGCACATTGAATATCAGGTATCATCATCAGTGCTATGATGGCATGAAGAAGCCTAATGATGCAGCCTTTTCATTGATTCCAAGCTGTTCAGGCATGTAGTATTGATAAACTCCTATGAAGAAGGTTTCTTCTAGGTCTTCTCGTGGTCATGTTGGGTCAATTAGTGCTTGCTAAGGCATGCATCACTATTTCTGTGGGGAATAATTAGGGATTTGAACAAAGCCCTAACCCTAAAGGCTAGGGTATACTTAGTTTTTTCGCTTGCCGTAACATCTCGTGCATGGTCGAGTGCTCTAGCCTTTCAGAGAGTTCTCTTTTGACCACGAGCCTTTACGGATGCATTCGCAGCATGCCCACTACGGCTTCTTTGTGATAACGCTTTAGTACAGTCAATGCCAGGTGCATGAGCAGGTGACACACTTAGTTGCGGACAGTCCACACGTACTGTGCTGATGAAAAAAATTGCATCCTGTAAGGTTATTGTTTGTCACTTGGTCTTCTGATTGGTATTATACATGGGATTTGGTCTTATATTTGTTGCCACAATTGTGTTTTAAAGGTAAAATCATAGGCGGTACAGTCGCATAGGCTCAGCGTTCATGATTACATGAAAAAGTTTATGATACAACATAATTGCATTATACAATAGCTTGAGAGTAGTTTACTTATTTTTAACAATAGTGTTTTCCATTAACAAGCAATGGTGCAACATGACAAAACAGGGTTTTTCCTGCATTTAACATTTTTTGGCGGCCCCCCAAGTGAAATTTCTGGCCTTAAAATCATGCCTTAAAAGTTATTTCTTTAGGCTTCAAGTGAGCAAGCCATTGGCAATGGTTGTTGTTGTAAAATATTCTTCCATAATAATTACTTAATAATAACTGCTTATTGTATAATGATGAAAATTGGGCTGAGACCCTGTTACAAAGTCAACAAAAACAGGTACACCATGAACAGATACACTATATTGCCAAAAGTATTCGCTCATCTGCCTTTAGACACATATGAACTTAAGTGACATCCCATTCTTAATCCATAGGGTTTAATATGACGTCGGCCCACCCTTTGCAGCTATAACAGCTTCAGCTCATCTGGGAAGGCTTTCCACAAGGTTTAGGAGTGTGTTTATGGGAATTTTTGACCATTCTTCCAGAAGCGCATTTGTGAGGTCAGACACTGATGTTGGACGAGAAGGCCTGGCTCGCAGTCTTCGCTCTAATTCATCCCAAAGGTGCTCTATCGGGTTGAGGTCAGGACTCTGTGCAGGCCAGTCAAGTTCTTCCACACCAAACTCGCTCATCCATGTCTTTATGGACCTTGCTTTGTGCACTGGTGCACAGTCATGTTGGAACAGGAAGGGGCCATCCCCAAACTGTTCCCACAAATTTGGGAGCATGGAATTGTCCAAAATCTCTTGGTATGCTGAAGCATTCAGAGTTCCTTTCACTGGAACTAAGGGGCCAAGCCCAGCTCCTGAAAAACAACCCCACACCATAATCCCCCCTCCACCAAATTTCACAGTTGGCACAATGCAGTCAGACAAGTACCGTTCTCCTGGCAACCGCCAAACCCAGACTCGTCCATCAGATTGCCAGATGGAGAAGCGTGATTCGTCACTCCAGAGAACGTGTCTCCACTGTTCTAGAGTCCAGTGGCGGCGTGCTTTACACCACTGCATCCGACGCTTTGCATTGCACTTGGTGATGTATGGCTTGGATGCAGCTGCTCGGCCATGGAAACCCATTCCATGAAGCTCTCTACGCACTGTTCTTGAGCTAATCTGAAGGCCACATGAACTTTGGAGGTCTGTAGCGATTGACTCTGCAGAAAGTTGGCGACCTCTGCGCACTATGCGCCTCAGCATCCGCTGACCCCGCTCTGTCATTTTACGTGGCATACCACTTCGTGGCTGAGTTGCTGTCATTCCCAATCACTTCCACTTTGTTATAATACCACTGACAGTTGACTGTGGAATATTTAGTAGTGAGGAAATTTCACGACTGGACTTGTTGCACAGGTGGCATCCTATCACAGTACCACGCTGGAATTCACTGAGCTCCTGAGAGCGGCCCATTCTTTCACAAATGTTTGTAGAAGCAGTCTGCATGCCTATTTGCTTCATTTTATACACCTGTGGCCATGCAAGTGATTGGAACACCTGAATTCAATTATTTGGATGGGTGAGCGAATACTTTTGGCAATATAGTGTATAATGTGAAGATGAATCTGAATTTTTGCATTATTTAGTCAGCTTCTTAAGAGGACTGAAGTGTGAACATACTTTCTAGAACAGTATTTCTATTGGCAGTAGAGCTTGTTTGTCCATAACTTGAAGAAATACTCCGGGTTCAATACAAGTTAAGCTCAATCGACAGCATTTGTGGCATAATATTGATTATCACAATAAATTCTTTTGATTTGCCCGTCTTTTAAAAAAGGCAAAAATCGTTACAGTGAGGCACTTACAATGGAAGTGAATGGGGCAAATCCGTAAACGTTAAAATTCCGTTTCAAAAGTATAGCAACAAGTCGTGAACTATATGTGTTAACATGATTTTAGTTTGATAAAATCGCGTACTAACCTTTTTTGTGTAAAGTTATAGCCAATTTTAAAACGTCATTGCCATGATGATGTAATGTCAACAAACCCTTAAACCCTAAAAGTACTGTAAAAATGAAATTTAAACAACTTTACAACTCAAGTAATACACAAGTTTTAACAGAAGAATTAATGTAAGTGCTTTATAAAATTATAAGCTTCACATTTCTGCCTTTAAACCCTCCAACAATTGGCCCCATTTACTTACATTGTTTTAAGTGCCTCACTGTAACCTCAATTTTTGCTTTTTTAAAGAAAAAAACCCGGACGAGTCAGAATTAATTTTTGTGGCAATCAACATTATGCCGCAAATGCTGTAGATGCACAAAAGCTTAACTTGTTTTGAACCCAGAAGCTTCCTTTGATTTTTGGTCAAAAGGAAACACTTACTAGTTCTTTTTTAATTTATTGATGATCTTCTCATCCGCACAGAGAATTTTGGGTAACAGAAGTGCAATTATGCTTAAATATGTTGCAGGCAAAGTGGACCTTAAAAAGGCACCATTGGCAATGTCATTCTTTCATCTTTTATATCTTTAGGTAAATTGTTTTTGAGTCATTTACACCCTCCAAATGACATTTCACCACAGATTGATTGCCTGTTTCAGCAGGCAATAAAAGCCAATATGGTGGTTTTGCACTAACCAGGGACCACCCATCCTCCTCCATCTCCACCCATCCATCCTTCTACCGTCCAACCCCAGACCTCTTGCATAACGTCTAATTACAGCCCGGGCCCTCTGTTATCTCCAGCACTGTATTGATCTGAAGAAGGGCTTGGCCGAATCAATGCAGTAAGTGGATTTTCAGCGGCAGTCGCAGCCTGAAGGGGAAGAGAGAAAGAGAGGTTCTCTCCTGGCGTCACTGGCCTCACAGAGGGGCAGACAGGGGGACCTGTCGGGACCTGTCAACTCTGACGCCAGGGGATAGAGGACAGTCAGGGACAGTCTGACCTTGGTTTGCTGGGCTGCACATTAAGAGGAGATGGATGGGATAAAAGCTAGGGATGAGAGACAAGAATAACACTAGGTGTGATGCAATAACTGTGATTTAAGGAAACCAAATGAAGGTGTAGTGAGTGAGTTTTTGATGTCAAGTGAAGTGAAGTCAAGTGTTTTTTTTGGCTAGCTGGTGTATAAACATTTAGCTTTTGGGTAAGTTTAGCATTACCACAACTAGGGGATAAATAAAGTGCTGTAAAATTGGGTTTATTAAAGGGATAGCTCACTCAAAAATAAATACAATTGCTAATGGTCTCAAGCTTTCCTACCTTTCTGTTCTGCCGCAAATATAGACATAACACAACACATCTACCATTTCTTTGGACAAGGAACTTTCATTGTTTTTCAGAAATTGAATTTGAATCACTTTCCATAAAAATGTGTATATCTTGATACAGGGCCAGTACTAAGATGCAGTCTTTTAGGGGGTCATTTTGATCTTTAGGGTGGTCAAGTGGTTGTCTCTTCATTAGACCAGGAGGGAGGTGTCAGAAGGTCCCAGTGGGGCATAAGGAAAATTTAGGGGGTAATGCCCCCTAACCCCTGCTTAGACCTGGCCATGGTGTTATAAATATATAGTTGTCGACCAAACATTTCTAGAATATTGCAATGTAAATTTTTGTTTATATCGCTTACCCCTACTCTGTCCCTCCGCGGTAGCACTCAAATCTCATTTGCACCTCTGCAAATTTAAACTGGACCAATCAGTTACGAGATATGCGCAGGCGATGTCTGTATCTAAAAGGCGATTGGCTATTTGACCTGTAAGGCGGGACTTCCTTTCTACGTCCGTTGACCATTTTAATTTCTCCCATTCATTTTAATACAAGTAAAATAGTCTATGCCGTTGGATAATGTTCATGTAATCTGATATCTGATGCATTTTTAAGGACAAACTGAAAACATCATGTAAAGTCAAGATTATTAATGCATTGTCCAAAATCAGCAAAATACCCATGTATGTTCTTGTGCACAGTTCTGCCTCTATTATTTCTGTAGGTCACAGCCAGCTAATAGCTCTAACCGTCCCTTCATGGACCTAGCTGTTTAATCTGATACACACTTGTGTTTCCTCTATTCTTTACCGACCTCTAAAATACCTCATACGAGTGATCTGCATTCATATGAGCCAAAGCCCCCAGAGTTGTGTCCCATATGAAGCACAAAAACAAAAGTCTTTAGGCGTAGAGTGCCTCTAAATTTTTCTTAATGTGCGCTTGCACACACTCCTGTGTGTAAGGCTGCAGCAGGCAGACGGAGCCAGATGCGTCGAGGAGGGGGTTGGTTGGGGGTGAGCAAGAGAGAGAGATGGGAAGTGCTTGCAGTTCTGCTGAGAGGAACAGTGGAGTAAGGTTACAGCAATTGATTGAGTAAATGCGGTAACATCTCTTCCGCTGGCGTGCCAAAAAGAGAAGCTGAAGCTGATAAAGTGAGGACTAGGACTGCTTCCGAGAGATAGAAATAGGGAAAATAGGAGGGAGGTTGAGCAGAGAACGTTACAGTGTTTTGAGAGAGACCCAGAGAGATAGAGAGGGAGAAGTGAAGGATAGAGAGCTGGAGTGTTCGTACGGAGAGGAGGAGAGGGAGAAGTAAGATGTGGCAATGAACCGCAGCAGGAGAAGGACAATGAAGAGGCTGCTGTTTATCAGTGCGGCGGAACTGTACTTAAGAGTGATGGACAATTAAAGAGAAAGCGCCTCTGCTCATTGGACGAGGGGTGATGGTCACTTTCCAGCCAATCCAATGGTGACCAGGTCCATTTATTCAGCAGGTGATGGGCAACAGCTGTGATCGAGGTACTCTGTCTTTCTCTCTCGCTCTTAGCTGCATTATATTACATTGGTTTATTAGATTAAAAGTTATCGTCCCACTCCCAGAATGTAGAGACATTTTAAAAAATCCATATCAATTGAAGTGGCACTGAATACTTTATTACAAGTCATTTAGTGCTTTATAACTTGTCTGTTTGTGTTGAGGGGTGACGAGTGGTGGTGTTCTACCATTCGTGGTGTCTGCTTGTCATTCATAAATTCAGAACAAGTACAGCTACGCTTAGTCAGAGGGATTGCTGCAAGACTGTATGTCAAGTACAGCACTGCAGAGCGATCACACAAGCCGCAGCAACTTAACGGAGAGTGTGCGTGATTCGTGTAAGAGTTTGTTTGCCCTTGTCAGAGGAGCTTGAGTGGATGATATGTGCAGAACATGTGCAGATGAGGTGATAAAGAGAGAAATGGATGTTGCTGTTTTTGCAGAGCAGCTTCTCAGAAGTGCTAGTCTATCTCAGAAACATTCTCAGTTTAATCGCAAGCACAGGAATTTCTCAAGGGGACCAAAGATACAGCCAAATGGGCTCTTCACTCAGGATGCGTTCTTGTGTCAGTCTGCAATGTTTTTTTATTATTTTCCTATGTAAACATGCTTGGCAGACATCTTTGACCATTGTGAGGCGTCTTGCTGCTTTTTTGACGTGTCACACCACTGTAAATTTTTAAGATGCTGTGTTAATTAGAATTTAAAAAAAAAGTCCAAGTGTTTTTTGCCTCACTGATTTTGAATACAAAAACAGATCCTTTGTGAATGGCCCCTAACAAGTTACAATTCTGTACAAATATTGTTATGGTCCCCAGCGGTATTTCAAATATTAGTTCAGTGCCTGAGCCTATCATGAAACCACAGAGGCTACTTTCACAGAACGGTAGTTAGTAGTTGTGTTTTGAGTGCTAAAAATGGAAATGTTCATGCACTGTTAGGTTTTAAAGAGACTGACAAGCAACAGGGATGCAAACTACTCACCTTTCAGCTAAAGTCACCTTTTCCGAAGCCTTGTGGGCGATTTGTTTTTTTTATTTTTACAATCAATAACAATGTAAAATTATGAAAACTGTGAGAAAGTGTGAATTTGTGGTTGGCGACAGCGAGACAAAACGCCTGTGTTTGGGTGGAGGAAAAAATCGGGAACAAACCGGAGAGTTTTAGGCTGCATATCTAAGATAAGTGGGAGCTTCAGGGGAAAAAAATCCTTAAACATGCAATACAAATTCTTAACACCATCGTTATCGGTCACTATGATTATGTAGACATTACTCAAAGCTACCACAAGCTGTCAGCCATTGTGATATTCCTGGGTTAGAATTGGGTTTGTCAGACGAACTCCACAGAACTTGACTGGGCCACTCCTCTGCTGCAAAAACAGGTCGAACAGCTAAATTTAGCTGTTTATCAATGGTTTTCTAAAGATGGGCCAAATGCGAGGGTGACGGATGCATAGAGTTTAAGAGACATTGCTTCGTGTCTCGTGTTCATTTGATGAGAGATGGATTGGTTTGTAGGTGAGCAAACTTTGTGAGAGAGCATGTTTGGGGTGGGTCAGTATGGGTCAGTATGGTCAAGTAGTCATCCAACATCTAACAAGCTGATAAGCGTGGTTGTCTGGTGAGTTTATTTAGATTAGTTAAAGTATATACAATACATTTTTTTCATTGAAAGATATGCAATAAAAATGTCCTACTTCCTGAGAGATACACTGAAATAAGTGTTGTAACATATCTCACCTGTCTCTGTGACAGCTCTAGACTCTGTAAACAGCAAACAAAAATGTGTCCGTGGACAATTACGCTTTCGAACTGTCAATCATTTTGCGCGTTCTCATCGTGCTGTAGTTGCAGCTAATTATTGAGATTTACTGCCATTTTTAAGCCATGATGTTTATAACAGTTGTCAGTTCAGGGCATTGTACTGCTGCTGTTGTTTTTAACAACCGTTTCTGCACAATGTCGGTCTCAACAAAGCTCATTTGGTATCTTTGGAGTGCGAAGTTTTGGAAAGAGGGGGCGTGGCTAATCCAACGGCTCAGTCTCGTGAAAGCAGAATGACTAAAATCGCTTACAGCACCTTTAACCCTTTTTTTTTTTTTTTGGCCTTTAATGGGATGAAAAGACCCTCCCATTGACCCGTAGTACGTTACAGCCAAAAATGCGCATAACTGTCATGAAAATAATGTTGCTATGTAAAAAAAAAACAAATCTTAATGGCCCAAAAATTAGGCTTCATTTTTTTATATATGTAAAGTACAATTATTTGTTTCTTTGGATTATGGTGTCAGATAGGACCAGTATATTTTCTTGACCGGTTTTTATGAAAATCGCCCAAGAATGTATCCTGTGTGAACACCCCTTAAGAAACATGTCTGGTCGGTGTATTATTGATCCTTAACCAGCCTAATTACTCTTGGCTTCATTAAAACTGACTAGTCATTCAGACAACCAGATTAGTTGATTTTGAAAATATGTAGTTTTGCACATCCCTAGTTTGTGTGTTTTTTTCTTTGAGGTTTTAAGCTCTTTATTGTGAGTGGAAGAACTGTTCCATTCCCAACTTGAGCAGCAATGGGCAGCTCTCCAACAGACCAGGCACAATCTCTATTATATGGATCTACTGAGGCCTGCAAGCTAAAACCAGAACAAGCATCTTGGCCAAGACCTCTGGGTCAATTTCAACTGTGTACCCTGATTCAGAGCAGACATAGAGAGACATCCTCTTTTGCAACAGTTCCTGCTCAGTGATGGACTGGGTTTTTATTACTCAGGGTGAATTAACTCATTATGGGGTGACCTGCACTTCAATTGAGGAGGAGAACGGCTCCCTTCTGCAGCCCGAGGGGGGAATCTCAGTGCAGCTGTGCAGATGTAGGTAACATCTTGCTGCATCCTTGACACACATAGGTTGCAAGCGCCCTGTGCAAATGCAGAATAAAATGGTGTGAGAAAATAAAAAATAAAATTCACTCTTGAGAGGAAAATGACTCATATTCCACTTAGCTATTAAGAGTGGTTTTATATAAGAGCCGCAGGGCATCCATCTGGAGTCTGGTGTCAGCAGGTAGAGTGTGCATTTATTGGTGGATGAGTGGTTTATTAAGGGGACTTGGTGAAAGCTGTGGGTTATATCACTTTTAAGTCCCTGCCTGCCACTTTAGCCAGACACGAGCTCTTTGTGAATCTGCAAGAATAATGCACTGTTAGTGACCTGCATTGGGCATCATTATTGGAGACATTGACTTACAGAGGGCAGTTGACTTAATTAGACCCCAGACTTCAGTCTTTGTAAGGGTATTGTCCATCAAACGCATCAAAATGTGTAAATACACGTCATTTCGGATTCACAATTTAGACTAATCCACACATAAATGCAGAACTGATTGCATTAGCATGGTTAGTTTTAGTTTCGCAAATTGCTTTTGTACTCTGCTTAAAAAATGTATATGAATGTGCTTTTGCGATTTAACTTTTGTGACACTGATTCACAAATATAACTGGTCTGATCTGTTACCTCAGATGTATGGCCTTTGTAATGCTGAAATTGCTGGAGCAAGACCACATTTGTTAAACAAGCCCAGGATAACCTGTCCATAATTCTAGAAACTCTGCCACAAGAAAGGCATGTTAATCTTCTTCTAAATAGGTATGTTTATACATTACCGTTTATTTATATAGCAGACGCTTTTATCCAAAGCGTCTTACAAAATGAGGAAGGATACAACATAAGCGATCCATCTTAAGGAGTCAGTAACACGAAAAGTGCTGCATTACAAAGTTTCAGTTGAAAAGTACTAGCCAAGACAGAAATTAGAGTGCAACAAGAATTATTATTATTATTATTATTATTATTATTTTGAGTGTATGATCAAGTGCTCACGAAAATGTTATCTTTAGTAATTTTTTAGAGACAGAGAGGGATTTTGCTTCACGGTTGGAGTTAAGAAGGCCATTCCACCATCAAGGTACAATGAAGCTGAAAGTCCAGGAAAGGAATTTGGTGCCTTTTTGTGTTGATACTACAAGGTGCCGCTCATTTGCAGACTGCAGCATTCTGGTGGGCACGTAGCTCTGCAGGAATGATTTTAGGTAAGCTGGAGCAGACCCAGTTACTGTTCTGTAGGGCTGCCCCTGAGAGTCGACCAAAGGTTAGTCGATGAGAAGAGTCTTGGTCGACCAAGTTTTGATTGGTCAGTTGGTCGCAGAAAAAACTCCACATAAAAACGACGAACCGCCGTATTACCGCTGGTTGGACGCTAGGTGGTACTATGGGGTCATTTTCATTAAGCAGGGTTAGGGTTAAGCCTACACAATAAAGCAAGACACCTTGATTTCAAACTTAGAACTTTATTTTTTATTTATTTTAACTAATATATATATATATATATATATATATATATATATATATATATATATATATATATATATATATTGCAATATCCAATTACATCAGCAACCCCTGGGCTGAGGGATCGGTGAATATTCTTGCTTTAGTGATTTTGCATTGAAAATTTTATTTATTTATTTAAAAAATGAAAAACTTAAATCAAATACATTTCTAAATTCAAATTGTACTCCAAACAAAACGAAAAAGCAATTAAGATAATGAAGTGATAAAAGAATTATATATATATATATTACACACACACACACACCTTTCCATTTACCGTCAGACAAGAATCCGTCTAAACATCATGGCGGAAAATTACTTACACAAATGAAGACATAAAAACAATTATAAATGTAAAAATAATGATGATAATAATCACTGAAATATAAATCATGGTTCGAGGTGAATGTGTTTGTGTTGTTATATGTTTTAATCACAGATGTATATGCTGGAAATAAAATGAACTGAACTCAAAACACCTCCTGAGCTGAGATGTCTGAGGTCATTTGCAGCACTCATAGACGATACTGTTCTTGCAAAAAAAAAACATTTTTTTTAAATCGGAAGACAGAAACAAAGAGTGAGAACCTTTTAGATACACGTGTTCCACTACACTGCACGCCTCCGTATCATACATTCGCATAGACAGCTTTTCTGTCATCTGTTCTTTATAATATAATAAAGTGTTTCTTCAAGCGCATGTCTGTGTGTCTACAGGCAAATTATTTGTAATATTAATTTGGGTTCATTCAAGACCAGCCATGCTGTTGCATTCTGGAT
Source organism: Myxocyprinus asiaticus (assembly GCF_019703515.2). Lineage (NCBI taxonomy): Eukaryota > Metazoa > Chordata > Actinopteri > Cypriniformes > Catostomidae > Myxocyprinus > Myxocyprinus asiaticus. The sequence goes on from NC_059349.1 coordinate 37,151,262, forward strand.
CATTTGCAGAGGTCTAATTGTGCATGCAGGAAGGCCAGCTAACACAGCATTACAGTAATCCAGTCTAGATATGACAAGAGACTGAACAAGAAGTTGTGTGGCATGATCAGAGAGGAAGAGTCTTATTTTCCTGGTGTTTTAGGGTGCAAATCTACATGATCGGGCTGTTTTTGAGATGTGGTTGGGTAAATTGAGTTGGTTGTCAATGGTTAACCCTAGATTTCGGACCGTTTTGTATGGTGTTATTGTAGAGTTGTAGGGTTGGCTGGAAAGACCAGGAACTCGGTCTTCACTAGGTTGAGATGTCTGCCAAGCAGCCCGAGATAAGAAAAGTCACCATGGTGTCATCAAGCTGGAAAGACACATAGAGCTGTGTGTCATTGGTATAGCAGTGGTAAGAGAATTAATGTGCTTGAATAATGGGTCCCAGTGATGTTGTATATATGGAGAAGAGAAGTGGGCCAAGCACTGAGCCCTGAGGTACCCCAGTAAGTAGCTGATGTAACTTGGACACCCTATCTCTCCAGGCTACCTTGAAAGACCTACATGAGAATTAGGACTTTAACCAGCCAAGCACATTTCCTGAGAGTAGAGAGGGTGGACTGGAGGATCTGATGGTTGACTGTGCCAAAGGCAGCAGATAGGTCCAGCAGAATAAGGATGGATGATCTGGAGCCAGCTCTCACCTGTCTCAGCGATTCGGTGACAGACAGCAGGGCAGTTTTTTTTTTCTTTTCTCCCCACTTTGGAATGCCCAATTCTCAATGCACTCTGAAGTCCTCGTGGTGGTGTAGTGACTCGCCTCAATCTGGGTGGCGGAGGACGAATTTCAGTTGCCTCCGCGTCTGAGACCGTCAACCTGCGCATCTTATCATGTGGCCCATTGAGCGTGTTACCGCGGAGATGTAGTGCACGTGGAGGCTTCACGCCATCCACCGCGGCATCCATGCACAACTCATCACGCGCCCCACCGAGAGCGAACCACATTATAGTGACCGCGAGGAGGTTACCCCATGTGACTCTACACTCCCTAGCAACCTGGCCAATTTGGTTGATTAGGAGACCTGGCTGGAGTCACTCAGCATGCCCTGGGATTCTAACTCGCGAACTCCAGGGGTGGTAGTCAGCGTCTTTACTCACTGAGCTACCCAGGCCCCCAGCAGGGCAGTCTTGGTGGAATGTCATCTTTTGAAGCCTGATGTGTGAATTATTCTTAAATTAAAATGTGTTTGTGTTTCATGACCCTTTAAGTGCCTTTGTTATTTCACTCATGAACAAAAAAAAATAGTGAGTAAAACACACAAAAAAATTTGTCAAAACGGTTCACGATTATCCTACTCAAATGCTTGTGACATCAGATAAAAAAAATTAGGTCATTGGTAATCCAAGAATAATCGAATTAGATTACCTAAAAACAGAAATCTAAGAGATTATGAAAATGATTACTATTTTAGTCATGTAATTTGTATTCAGTACTGGATTACAATTCAAAAGTAATCTACCCAGCACTGGTTGGGGACACATTAAGGTATGGATCTTTGAAAATAATTGATTAGGCAATCATGATATATCAATGACCATATGGGTTTTGGCCAATATTAAATTTTTTAAATGGCCTCAGATGTTGGATGTGGAATATCAGGATTTTTAGAATTCAAACGGTATACTATTTTTCTATGTCTGGTTACAAATGTGCTAAACAACTATCAATTTTTATGCCTGATTTTACTTGAAGCATCTAAAATTGTAGATTGTTACTCCTTATGGAAGAAAAAATGCATTCATGGTAGCTTGAAAAGTTCTGTGTATGTGTGTGTTTGTGTGAAAGAGAGTGTATGTGTTATTGATTACCTACATATTCCCTAGCTCTTAGCCATATAATTGACTTAAAGTCACATTCATCACTAAATAATTACAGTGTTAACGGGACAGTCACTCTGGACAGTCTGGACAGCTTTTGCCAAGGTTTTGAAATGGCTGTGCTTTCCATAGATATTTATGGTAATTTCAAAACAGAAAAAAAAAGTGTGTGTGTGTGTCTATATACATATATACACACACACAATTGTGGTGGGAAGAATAGCATCTCAGAAATCTATTCTGAGATGCGGGTTGGATCGATAACGATCAGCCACAACATTAAAACCACCTGCCTAATATTGTGTAGGTCCCCCTCATGCCGCCAAAACAGCGCCAACCCGCATCTCAGAATAGATTTCTGAGATGCTATTCTTCCCACCACAATTGTACAGAGTGGTTATCTGAGTTACCATAGACTTTGTCAGTTCGAACCAGTCTGGCCATTCTCTGTTGACCTCTCTCATCAACAAGGCGTTTCCATCCGCAGAACTGCCCCTCACTGGATGTCTTTTGTTTTTGGCACCATTCTGAGTAAATTCTAGAGCAGGGGTACACAATTAAAGTTCCAAGATATGAATATTAAAATAGAAGATCAACAGTTCGTTTTGAAGCTAAATGACAGCAGTCCAGTTTTTGTGTTGAAATATTTTGCATTCATTATATATGTATGGGACAAAGGAGGCCTTTTGCTGGATACAAATATGGGTGTTCAGTGGGATCCCCTGAGAGAATATTTATAAATATGTAAAAGTCTGAATGGACTATTTTTATATTTTCCTTAAAGTGTGAATCTACTAAGTTACAAACAAACAATTTACATAACAACAGTGAAACATTAAAATACTGTTTATTTAAATATAAATAGGCTTTCCTTACCACCCATGTCATGATGACATCTGTGATTAATTTTCACAAAATTAGAACAAAAATCTGTTTGTTTATTATGAAAGGCTCCTAACATGCTGATTAACGAAGCTAAATTTAGTTATTTTCCAAAGGCGGCACGTTAACTTGTTCTGACACAAACTTGTGTAACAGCTCTCCTTCACAATTTTTCAAATATCTGGTGTTCTCAGATCATTAATGTGCCTTTTACAGCATCTAAAGACATCCTCCCAGTCTGTAGAAAGACTTCCTTTGGTCTAATCCCTCCCTTTTTCTCTTCCCTCATAGCAGAAGCGTCTGCGGAGCGCTCTCCCAGACGGAGGAGCATATCGGGGCTGGGCAGCTCGGAGAAGAATATCTCCATGGATGGCCCCAACTCCTCACCCTTCAAAGTGCCTGTGAGTAACAGTTCCTGCACTCATATCAGCATTACACCAACTCATCACATCTGTCAGGCAACCACCAACCTTTCCCAGTCAGCAGTGCCAGTGCTCTTTGTCCTTCAGAAAGTCATTAGTTGATTTTTGGGCCTCAAAAATGTCTTCTTTTTTGTCCAAGTGCCATTAAAGCACCCTCAGCGTGTTTGCCTGCTCATCCCATCAATCATAAGCTCTGTCAAGAGACTTGTTAAGTAGTCAAACTGCTCTGATGTAGAAATAGACTAGAATTCCTGCTTGGGATAAATGCCCCACTTTAATTACTCTCCTGAGCCCCTGATTAGTGAAGCGCGGTCCTCCTCCGTTTATCGTCAGCCACTGATGGTCTTCCTTATGTCAGGCCAATCCCTATGTGTGGGGACAGAGGTCGATCAATCAGAGTTTGTTCAAAACTGAAATCGGCAGTTAATATATTACAGTAGTGCACTAAAGGCAAACAAGCTTTTAAAGTTTACCAAGCAACCTTTTCAGTTCTGCAGTAAAAATGTTGCTTGAACAACGAACAACGCTCTTTCCAACGCAAGTATTGAAAAAAAGACAGTCTGTACCTCTGAGATGCATTAGAAAATGTTTGATGATATTTTTAACCAGTCAGGAAGTAGGCCAAAGCAGATATTTATATCCCAAGCATTTCTGGGCATAGTTCTATCCATGATTAATTGTTACATATTTGTCACTCTGTCCAAAAATATCAAGACTGAACAAGCAAACTGATTGATCAGTCCAACCACTTGAATAAAAGACAAACCTGCTACTTTTGGTTGTTTTTTTTTTTTTTTTTTTTGTCTATTTTTTATTTTTTTGTTTCCTTGACCTGTTTATTCAACATTATGCCACAAATGCAATAGAGCTTAATTTGTATTGAACCCAGTAATTCCTGTAAGGAATGAATTGTCATCACATGATGTGTTTCACTCTACTGCCTTCCAAATGGAATGTGGACAGACTTCCTGTCCTCAGATCCTCTCTGACCTGTCTCATGCTTTTTTTTTTTTTTGTATTTTTCCTCTCTCTTTTTTGGCCAAACCTTGTCTTGATCCAGCTTTCCCCATATTACTGTCCAGTAACAATATAGAGTAAAAAAATATGATGAAGATCTGCTCCAAATTGAATAATTTATCACATGAATTTTCTTTATCTTGCTCTTTTTCTCTGCTAATGGCCCTTTTAGTATCCAAATGGTCACCTACTTATAAGCTATCACTGATCTGAATGGGGCAAATCCACTTAAAGTACTTTCCTTTCCCTATTTTTTTAGACAGCCCATTTCATTGCAGCATTAGATTCTAATGCATAGCCACTCAGGAAACCCTCTGTGATTACTACACTGCATGGCCATAAGGAAGTGTTCCAGGTTCTGTTATTTTCTTGTTTCCTCCTCCTTCCTCTTTTCTTTAGAGTTTTGAAGCCACAGTACATGTTAAACTTACAGTAAGCGTGTTATAATTAAGAAATAAGCCACAAGAGGCTGTACATTACAGTGCTTTTTACCACGGTTACGGGATGTTCTGAGGCACGATGCAAAGTGTAATAAAGTTAAAGACACTTTATAAATAATTACATGTATTATTGATGATAATTAAGCCATTCTTCTGCCAAGTAATATAATGTAGTTTATAAGCCGTACTGTTGGTGATACAGTAGATACAACGTCTTTGAATGTGGCTCATCCAATCTCAGAATCAGAGATCCGACACATGTTAGACATAAAGTCTCTTTCACACGTGCAGCCTTTTTCAGAAAATGAACGGCAATTATCAGTTTAGAAGTCGTGTGTGAATACGACCTGTTTGAAAATACCAGTACATTTCACACTGGCTATTTCCCTGGATGAGTAGTTGTAACATTACCTGAAAAGTTCAGTTTTGACACTATGTGAACAGACTCGTAAGATTAATTGTTTGAGCATGTATGAGGTCAGGACGCGCTGACGTAAAACTTAGATGTTTCAGTTACACTTAAGTAAAAAAAAAAAAAAAAATGATCAAACTGGACAGATAGTGAAATTATTCAATTTAGTCTTAGGATATAAAAATGTTTTTATATAAAGAGCCGACTAGCCATGATTTTCACAGGCAGCGGAATTACCCATTATGCTTTGCACCTTCTTCCAATACGGATGCTACAGACTTCTGTTTCGCAGCTTAGTCTTATTACCAAGCACTGAAATATCACTAACAACAGTCAAGAATGGCGGAACAGTCTGTCATTACTTAATTTAAATCCCTTTCTCACTAAAGGCTGCATATCGACAAACGGTTTGATGGCAATCCTCGAATGGATAAGTACACAATCACTCACATTTACATAGTAAAATGACTCACCTGGGACCAGTTGCACCAGCTAACGTAAGTTACAACTTAGCCTAGTTGTGGTGTAAATGAGCACTAAGTCACAATTTGCGCACTACTAAATGTTTGAGCTTTGCACCATTAAACTTAGGTAGAACGTAACTACGTATAAACTAAATATTTACGGTTGGAATAAAAAAGCAGACTGATTAAATCAATGAGCTCAAGTTTTGCATGACAGACTTCAATCCTTAAGACATACAGTACATGATGATGTTGACTTTTACACATTTATATTTATAAGAGAGAACATTATGTAAAACACGTACCTCTTAGCTGCTCTTCAGCATGAAACCGATCTAACGGTGCACTTTTAGGGTGCATCTTCTGGTGTCAAGTTTCAACCCATAGAAAATAGTTTGAATATTAAAATGAATAAATGTCAATTCTTCCAGCCTGTTGTATTAGTGTTTATTTATTGCCCCTTATTAATTTTAGATACAGTTCCTGAATAATATTATTTATATAGGCTAAACATACTATTGATTAAATCTACTTTATTACGTATCGTATTTCAATGGGTATATCACTTTTTTTTTACAGCTGACAGTTATGAGAGAAAACAAGGTTGGAACATTAACTGTTACAAAATAAAACTGAAATGCACAGCATTTTAACACTTTGGTGTTCAAATTTAAAGGCTGCTTATTGAATCAATATAGGTAAACATCATATTACTCGAATATGCATTACTTTACGGAGAGTTTACAACCTACTAGCCAAGGCTGAGTTCGGAATTGGCAGAAATAGAATGAGTAGCATGGTAGTATGCATAGACACATATGGCAGAAGTAGTAAGAGTAGTATGGGTAGTATGCCATTCCAAACTTAGCCAAAGTCTTGCCTTAAGAACAGGTGGTGCAACCAAATTAAGCACTGACTTAGTTGCAAACTAACTACTAGTTACTAAGCCCTTAGTGTTAACTTTACGTCCCAACTTAAGTGAGATCTTACGCACAACTGGTGCAACCCAACCCTACGCTGTGTGTGTGTGTGTGTGTGTGTCTGAGAGAGTGGAGACACAGACAAACAGCACGCATAGAGAGAGAATCCATGTATATGATGCGCTAGATTTCATCAGGTTTCTTGTTGAGTACTTCAATATGAAAACAGACAAATCACTGACTTGTAGGGAATTTGGAAATCCTGACCAGATGCTTTTTAAGGTTCGAAAAAGAAGACATGTCCATGAAAAGAGGTTGTATGGTCACCATAGGTTCCATTTAAAAAAATCTTCAGATTTGAGGGATCTATCCTTACATTATTTCTGCATTAACAAGTGCTGACTTCTCACACAGATTGCTGAGAAAACTCCGTCACATACACTCATAGCACGACATGAGATTAAAGATTCGTAAAAAAAAATGTAGGAGCTTGGTTTAAATGTTTTTCATCTTTATTTATCTGCCAAAATGACGGACAGCATTTGGAATTTTCTGTCGGCAAGTGACGGAGAATATGGTTAATACAACCTCTGCTTATTCATACAGCAGCTGGTGTGACTCAATGTTATCATTGTAACATTCATTTACAAGTAGTTTTTAAGCCACCTATAGTTGTTATAACACCCTCTAACGGTTTTGAGACTCGGAACAGAGTAGCAGCAACATCAACGGGAGCGCTCCCATACATCCATGTTTGTTTACATCTGTCATGCGTCTCTTAGAATGGGGACGATATGAAGAAATTTGTCTACTGATAAAATAACTAACTACATCTCAAGAGTTTAATGGCATTTTGGTGCTGATGTGTGAATGGTGGCAAAATGGAAAGAGATGGAAAGCCAGCGCATTTGTGAATAGCAGATGTGGTACATTTACCAGTAAAGGCAATCCAACAATTTTACTGCAATTTACCAGGTTTCATACGTGAAAGTGGCTATAGAATATATCAAATAGTTAAGATTCATATCCGTTTTCTTTATTAAATATATTTATTAATAATTTATTGAGCTGTTCCACCTACTAACCTAGAATGAACTAATAACACTCTAACATTGGTTTTGAATGAATAAGGCAATGCTGAATAGGCTGAGAGTAATTTTTCCTTCATTCCTGTTTTGAAAATAACACCCTTGTAAGAACAACTCATGCTGACCTAGAGCCAGATATTACTCACATAAAAATACGCAGGTGGCCTTTTGCACTCGCCGACTTATTGGTTACTTATTAATATTTTATTTTCCTTTTAAGTCATTGAGCAAGCACTGACTGTGCTACATGCAGAAGGTTAACTATTTAGATGGCATTTTATTACTCTGTGCAAGTGCATTTTCAAGTCCAAGATCGACCGATATGTCTGTCGAAAACGGTCTGAAAAGTCTTTGTGAAGTTACAGTCTGCTTCACTGTGATGGTGGTGTTTTCTTTGTGATACGTTCAGGTTTTGGAGTCTTCATGCATAATTTATCATCACTTTTTAGTCATATGCAGACACTTAATCTTGAGTAAGCTTGAGTCATGCAGTGCACAGTCGCACACCAACATGCTCAGTTTGTCATTCACCGACTCGCTAAGAACACGAGTTACTTAAAGCAATACACCTGACTTTCTCTCCTTTTCTACCTCACAGGGTTTTTTAAGTAAACGACTGAAAGGATCCATCAAAAGGACGAAGAGTCAGACAAAGCTTGACCGCAACACAAGCTTTAGACTACCATCACTGCGACCAACAGAAAATGACAGGTACAGCTTTTGCTGGTTTGTTTCTCATAAGTTTACACGGAGTGAAGTTTAACTGAACTTAATACCACATTCATTTTCCCTCAATCATTGTGACTCTGTGTCTCCACCCAGATTTCAACTGTGAAAGAATATTTACCTTTCTAATAATCAGTTTAAAACAAGTTGTTTGACATTGTGATGATATTACACTGGTTAAATAGATTTTTTTTTAATTGATTAGACCCCTGACTTTTTTATAGTTGATAGTTACTGGTGATTAGGTATTTTTTCTTCAATATTGAGTTACCAACACTAATTATTGACAGAAATATGAGCCAGGCGATTAATCAGTCAATATATGGCCATTTCAATTGACAAGTCCTCTTGGCCAATTAACACAAGTTTTATTCCACCTAATGTTGATTCACAAATGTGCCAACTGCACTGTCAATGGATAGTTCATTTTTCTGTTTCTGAATATTTTTGGGGGGTTATTTATTTATTTGGTCTGTAAATATTGTAAATTAAGTATACAATAAGTGTTATTTTAAATTCAGAAATAGAGCTCAACAATGCCTGCCCACCTTTTAAGCCATCTGAGATCAGAAGTATTTCTCCCATTCATTTCTTCCATAGAGATTTAATAAAATCCTTCATAAAAGAGTTTTAGTACATGAATCAAACCAACCAGGTGAATCACAACATTAAAACTTTGAGTTGAAGCAATTAAGTATTTGAAAATCTGACAAAATGTACAAGACTGTGTACTTACCGTCTTTTTATTGAGGACTCAAACTACAATCTTATGAAGCACCTCGAATGACGTAATCAAATTAAACACAATGAAAATATATAAAACTATTGATTTAAAGTTGTTTATTGTAAGTATAGAAACAATATATTTACATTTTATTGCAAAATATTCAGATTTTGAAAATATACAAGTAGTTTCAAAGTGTAAGAAGACCGACTCAATCGTGTCATTCCTAGTATATCATGAGAGTGGGCGGTCGCTTCAGAGCTTGTTTGGCACGCATTGTTGGCTGCGATTTATCTGATTGGTGGATCCTTCTCTGGTGGAGTATGGATAATGTAGTTATTCACCAGGAATTCTGCTATTAAATTTGATTTTTAAGAAATGGAGTTGAAATGACACAGACCGATTGCTTTAATAGAGGCATATATCACTGATTAACATCTCAGAGCTCATGCTAGGTCTGTCTTTAAATTAATGGGATTTTTACTTCTGGAATCAGACTGTTCCGCTCTGTTTTGTATGCATCTTATTACCTATCATTATAGCCTACACTCACCGACCACTTTATTAGGTACACCTGTACACCTACTTATTCATGTAATTATCTAATTAGCCAAAGCTTGGCAGGAGTGCAGTGAATAAAATCATTCAGATACGGGTCAGGAGCTTCCTTTAATGTTCATATCAACCATCAGAATAGGGAAAAAATTTGATTTTTTGTGCCAGATGGGCTGGTTTGAGTATTTCTGTAACTGCTGATCTCCTGGGATTTTCACGCACAACAGTTTCTAGAGTTTATTCAGGATGATTTTATGCATTGCACTGCTGCCGCACGATTGGGTGATAAGATAATCGCAAGAATATGTAGGTGTACAAGTGTACCTTATAAAGTGGTCGGTGAGTGTATATCTAAATTATATTGACGATTGGCCACCCTGCTCTCTAGATATCTCATCATCAGATTTACACAACACAATTTACAAAACTAATATGTAATTATGTGTATATTAGTTTTGTAAATTGTGTTGTGTAAATCTGATGTTTATTGTAGATTGGTATATGTCACTGTCATGACTGCAATGTTGCTCAGAACTGCACCCAAGACTTTCACCCACTGTTGCACTTGTGTATATGGTTGAGTGACAATAAAGTGATTTGATTGGTTTGATCTTTATCAGCATCTGCCATAAAAAAAATAAAATAAAAAAATATATATAACGGTCGACCGACCATTGATTTGTCCAACTGTCACAGTGTAAGTAAAGGATTTGTGTATGACTTGCATGACAAGGCTAGTCTTCTTTTAAATTCATGACTGTGTCTTATGGAGAGCAGCTGATTGGAAAATATGCTGTGCTGTTACCTGGCACACCATGAGATCTGTTTTTAAAATACATTTTAAACTCTCTGGCTGAACTGTTCAGGCAGTCTGTCCCTAATGAAGTTCCTGAGTAAAAGCTGCAATTTAAACTGCACCTACAAAACCAGTCAAAATTTTGGACACACATGACTGAATGTATGTTTCTTGATCTCATGATCCTAAAGACCTTCTGATCTAAAAGGCTTATTCTTAAATACTTGAAATTAGTATGAAATTAAGTATTAATTTCTTTACAAATCTAAAGTTAATTAAAAAAATTAATAAATGGATCAGTTGGACCAATAGTGAAGGAAAAGCGGTCAACAAGCCTTCAATACTGTTTAAAAAGCATCCCATGTGACACCTCAAGAAGTTGGTTGAGAGAATGCCCAGAATGTGCAAAGCTGTAATCTCAAGAAAGGTCTTGAAGAAGCTAAATTAAAGTGAGTTTTGATTTGCTTCAATTATTTCATAATTTAGATGACTTTACTATTATTCTAACATAAAAAAGAGAGTGTGTCCAAACTTTTAACTGGTAGTGTAAATAAACCAAAGTCGGTCTATAATGATCAGAGCAACCCCAGATCATACAAAGCTCAGACTGCTCTTTATCTTAAGACCAGTAATTTACTGCCCTCTAATGGAGAGCACTGTCTGTCCAATGTCATCCATCCCTTGAATCATCACAAGAAGACAATGATGTGGACAGTGATTTTTTTATTTTATTTTATTTTTTCTCTGTTTTCTTTTGATTTGTTAGATTTACTCTTGATTTAAATGTATGCCATGTCACAACTGGGTGTGCAACTCCTGTAAATCTTGCTTTAGCTGAAGGATTATTGGTTAAGCAGGGCTGTTAATATAATTAGGGAAAGGCACTCTTGCTTTATTACTGTAAAAGCAATGTCTCACAGGCCTGAGGGGTGAATTAGGACTGGTTACTTGTGATGACAAACCAGGAGTTGTATCTCCACCCCTTATGTTTGTGTTTAAGACTGGATGAGATTTTATGTTTTTCTCTAGTTCCTGGTAGAGCATTGTGCTGGAAACACCAAAGTCACGGTTTCAATGCACAGGGAACACATACTGAAAGGAATAGCTTGAATGCAGTGGATAAAAGTATCTGCCAAATCTATTAATGTAAATGTAAATGGATGGGGACTGTGAGCTCTGGCTTTGGTTGTGTGCTGTTGCAATATATACTGCTGTACTCTAATGGCTACATCTGCTGTGGTTAAACTACAGATGAGATAGATGCACTCGATAAAGATGGTTATTCCTAAAATGCTGATTTCTCACATTGCTTCATGTGGATTGAGTGCATCTGTTTATTTGGATGTAAAATTGAGCTCTAGCTTATACAGTAATGCTTGGAAGGTGTGTGTGCGTGCTTGTGCGCACGTGATAGTGCCGCTGTGATCATGATGGAGGAACACATGCCATTCTGACTGAGATGAATTACAGCTCTCAGTGGATATCTCTCACTGCGTTCACACATTCACTCATCATTGGACGTGTGTGTGTGTGTGTGTGTTTAAAAGAGTAGTTCACCAATAATGATTTGTCATTTTCTTGTTACTGTCACTCAAAACGTGTTTTTTTCTTCTGTGGAGCTCAAAAGGAGAGGATGGTTATCACAACTGTGAAGTTCTAACAAGAACAACAAGTATGATAAAAGTATATTTTTAAGTAAGTATACCTTTTTTTTTTTTTTTTTACTTTTAATTACTCTTCTAAAGCTTTGTGTGAGGTAAACACTAGAGTTTTAAGTCATTATTCTCTGAAAATCTCGCCTTGCGCATTAGTTCTAAGAAACTGCACACACACTTACTGACTCTTTTCTTCCTTTTGGTAGAGTTGGGTGTAATCTGATCACAAATTTGAGTAAATAAGTGGAAAAGTGTTAAAAAATATATAAAAACTAGTGTAAAAGTAGTGTAATGCATTACAATTTAAACTTGTGTAATCACATTAGTTACTGAATTTCAATTAATGTAATTACTTTTAAGTACATAATTTTCTAAAATGACACATTTCTAAAGTAATAATTGTTCAGAATACATTTAAAACATCAAGTATGATCATATGTACAGGTTGAAGTCATTAAAACTAATTTTTTAATCACTCCACAGATTTAATATTAGAAAATTATAGTTTTGGCGAGTCATTTAGGACATCTATTTTTTGCATGACATGAGTAATTTTTCGAACAATTGTTTACAGACAGATTATTTCACTTTTAATTGACTATATTGCAATTATATGTCAGAATTTTACATACACCAAGTTAACTGTGCCTTTAAGCAGCTTGGAAAATTCCAGAAAATGATATCAAGCCTTTAGACAATTAGCCAATTAGCTTCTGATAGGAGGTGTACCTGTGGATGTATTTTAAGGCCTACCTTCAAACTCAGTGCCTCTTTGCTTGACATCATGGGAAAATCAAAAGAAATCAGCCAAGACCTCAGAAAAACAATTGTGGACCTCCACAAGTCTGGTTCATCCTTGGGAGCAATTTCCAAACGCCTGAAGGTACCAGTATAAACACCATGGGACCACACAGCCATCATACCGCTCTGGAAGGAGATGCATTCTGTCTCTTAGAGATGAACGTAATTTGGTGTGAAGTGCAAATCAATCCCAGAACAACAGCTTGAGGAAACAGGTATACAAGTATCTATATCCACAGTAAAATGAGTCCTATATCGACATAACCTGAAAGGCCGCTCAGCAAGGAAGAAGCCACTGCTCCAAAACCACCATAAAAAAGCCAGACTACAGTTTGCAAGTGCACATGGGTACAAAGATCTTACTTTTTGGAGAAATGTCCTCTGGTCTAATGAAACAAAAATTGAACTGTTTGGCCATAATGACTATCGTTATGTGTTTGGAGGAAAAAGGGTGAGGCTTGCAAGCCAAAGAACACCATCTCAACTGTGAAGCATGGGGGTGGCAGCATCATGTTGTAAGGGTGCTTTGCTGCAGGAGGGACTGGTGCACTTCACAAAATAGGTGGCATCATGAGGAAGGAAAATTATGTGGATATATTGAAGCAACATCTCAAGACATCAGCCAGGAAGATGAAGCTCGGTCAAATGGGTCTTCCAAATGGACAATGACCCCAAGCATACCTCCAATGTTGTGGCAAAATGGCTTAAGGACAACAAAGTCAAGGTATTGGAGTGGCCATCACAAAAGCCCTGACCTCAATCCGATAGAAAATTTGTGGACAGAACTAAAAAAGCGTGTGCGAGCATGGAGGCCTACAAACCTGACTCAGTTACACCAGTTCTGTCTGGAGGAATGGGCCAAAATTCCAGCTACTTATTGTGAGAAGCTTGTGGAAGGCTACCCAAAGCATTTGACCCAAGTTAAACAATTTAAAGACAATGCTACCAAATACTAACAAAGTGTATGTAAACTTCTGACCCACTGGGAATGTGATGAAATAAATAAAAGCTGAAATAAATCATTCTCTGTACTATTATTCTGACATTTCACATTCTTAAAATAAAGTAGTGTTCCTAACTGACCTAAGACAGGGAATGTTTTCTACGATTAAATGTCAGGAATTGTGAAAAACTGAGTTTAATTTGTATGTAAACTTCTGACTTCAACTGTACATCTGTGTGTGAGGGGAGAAGGGACAACAACAATGAACTTGGAGGAAATGTAGACATTATTTTGAATTGAGCGGAACGACAAAAACCTACTTGTGAAAAGTATTTTAGAAAGTAACTTAAAAGTAAATTTTGAAGTGTAAAGTGATGTGATTCTTTTTTCATGGAATAGTCAGTATATAATCTGATTAAAATTTTTGAGAAGTAATTGGTAATTTATAGCTGATTACTATTTTTGAATAACTTGCCCAACACTGCCTGATGGTGATTCTAAAGTGTCCTTCCATTTATTATAGAAGCTATGAGTACAACATCTCTGCATAGGAGAGCCAAGACCATCCAGTTAACTGAACTTCTCTCTGGATAAGGGCAGTTTTCTTCTTTCTTAGCTTAAAGCTAAAGTATGTGACTTTTTTAGTGTTAAAATACTGAATAGCTTAATATGCAGACAACTATAAGCCATTCATAGGTTAATTTTCTCGAAAACTGTGGTACTGCAGTCCATGTTGTGCCTGTTGAGTCTCAGTGGAATGATCAGATTTCCAGCATTTTGTGGAAGAGCTGTGTCCGGATACGGGCTGACTGTGCACTGATATGCTGAGCTCTCTGAGTCAGCGCAGGTGAAACGTATCGAAAGCTGGAAGTGAGCCTTCTATCCTTCTCAGTTTCTGCATCAGCTGTCCTATTCAGTGTAATTCACTTCTATAAAAAGGAGAGGGAAAGAGATACAGGTAGGATGCATGGATGATTAGATGGATGCAGTGTCAGAAATTAAGGGGGGCTTGTGGCAAAGAAGCCTTTGAAAGTGACACACATGCCCCCAAAATTCAAAATGTGATTGCAAAAATGCCCCGGTAATGAATTCCTTAATTTCTTTTTTATTTAAAACATCTGATATACTATAGCTCATTATATTCTATTGTAGGTCCTCCTTATTGTTGTAAAAAAAATTGTGTTGATTATTTAATTAAGAGACAATGTATTTTAAATTCATTCAATTAAGCATGAAAGGATGACACTGCATATTTTTTATATGGACTCCCCTTAATGGAAAGTTCCCCTTAATGGAATTTTTTTTTATGGATGGATGAATTAGATAAATAATTTGTAAAACACTCTTGTATTGCAGTGTAGCTAATGTATTGTACATGTACTGTTGAAGTATCTATTGTTAGCTATATGTAGGGTAGGATTTAATTTTTCAGACCTCAAAGTCTACTGCGATGCGATTTCGATTTGATTCAGGGGCCTGCGATTGATAATTCAATATTATGTGCCTATTTCACACAATGAATTACATTTACCATGTCACAAATGCAACCAAAATATAATTTGAATGTTTTGAGCTCTCTGAAAAGTGTAAATCCAGTATTCACATTGAGACATCCACAACAAAATAAGGTACAGAAACATAAATAATATAAAAATAAAGTCACATACGGTACATGTGATCAGCAATCGTTTAATGACAGCTCATTGCATTGACACTACAGTGACGATTTGTTATCTCTAAAACAGTCAAACATGTCTTTCAATCAAAAATACTTAGATACCCATGACTTATTTCTGACAGCAGAGTATGTGCTATCCGTGTTTTTTTTCTTGGCTACAACTTCCACAGTTGTATTTAAAAATTCTGTTACAGTGTGCTGTGATGAATGTTAGTAAGTGTGTTGATGTGGTGATGTGAAAGTCTTGTCATTGATGTTGGGGCAGGCCAGGTATTTTCTCTTTCCCTCATCAGTACAGTTCAGAATTTCGGGGTTGTTTAGCCATTTGACATGGTTGATTTGCTCCATAGCACTTTAAAATAGAAAATTCTCATGTAGAATCCAAATAGGTCTCATACGGCACAATATCGAGAGAAGCATGATTTAATCTCGCATGTGAGTCGCTCTGTGCTATCCAGTCACCGGAGCTCGCAGCCCTGTTGACGCATGCGCATGCATAGAGTAGAGTGCAATTTAATCACTCCACACAAATCCGTGTCCCACATGAGAAGCATATTTAGTGCTTATAAAACGAGACAAATATCATAAGGTTGCTACATAACCTGACGGAAATTCATACGGATGTGGCTGGCATGAGAATAAAGGACAAGGTGCATCTAAAGAAAATATATACAGTACTGTGCAAAAGTTTTAGCCACTTGTGGAAAAATTTTGCATAGTGAGGATGTCTTCAAAAAATAATGGCATAAATAGTTTTCATTTATCAGTTAATGTCATACAAAGTCCAGTAAACATAAAAAAGCTAAATCAATATTTGGTGTGACCACCTTTGCCTTTAAAACAGCCCCAATTCTCCTAGCTACACCTGGACACGGTTTTTCTTGGTTGTTGGCAGATAGGATGTTCCAAGCTTCTTGGAGAATTCACCACAGTTCAACTATCTATTTAGGCTGTCTCAGTTGCTTCTGTCTCTTTATGTAATCTCAGACTGACACGATGTTCAGTGGGGGGGCTCTGTGGGGGCCATGACATCTGTTGCAGACTGCCCTGTTCTTCTATTCTAATCTTTTCTATTTGCAAAAGTAATATTTGGGAGTCTAACATTTATATTTCCTATTGACACCCTAAAGCTGAAGATAAATAACCATCTTAAGACAAATGCTTTTTTGAAACATCTTATGTGCCTAAGACTTTTGCACAGTACTGTACATCGATGTTTACACATTGCATCAATGACATTGCATTGTTGCTGATTTGATCCATGCATTAATCCAGATTGATGGATCGTTACAACCCTAATATATATATATATATATATATATATATATATATATATATACAGGTGCATCTCAATAAATTAGAATGTCGTGGAAAAGTTCATTTATTTCAGTAATTCAACTCAAATTGTGAAACTCATGTATTAAATAAATTCAATGCACAAAGACTGAAGTAGTTTAAGTCTTTGGTTCTTTTAATTGTGATGATTTAGGCTCACATTTAACAAAAACCCACCAATTCACTATCTCAAAAAATTAGAATATGGTGACATGCCAATCAGCTAATCAACTCAAAACACCTGCAAAGGTTTCCTGAGCCTTCAAAATGGTCTCTCAGTTTGGTTCACTAGGCTACACAATCATGGGGAAGACTGCTGATCTGACAGTTGTCCAGAAGACAATAATTGACACCCTTCACAAGGAGGGTAAGCCGCAAACATTCATTGCCAAAGAAGCTGGCTGTTCACAGAGTGCTGTATCCAAGCATGTTAACAGAAAGTTGAGTGGAAGGAAAAAGTGTGGAAGAAAAAGATGCACAACCAACCGAGAGAACCGCAGCCTTATGATTGTCAAGCAAAATTGATTCAAGAATTTGGGTGAACTTCACAAGGAATGGACTGAGGCTGGGGTCAAGGCATCAAGAACCACCACACACAGACGTGTCCAGGAATTTGGCTACAGTTGTCATATTCCTCTTGTTAAGCCACTCCTGAACCACAGACAACGTCAGAGGCGTCTTACCTGGGCTAAGGAGAAGAAGAACTGGACTGTTGCCCAGTGGTCCAAAGTCCTCTTTTCAGATGAGAGCAAGTTTTGTATTTCATTTGAAAACCAAGGTCCTAGAGTCTGGAGGAAGGGTGGAGAAGCTCATAGCCCAGTTGCTTGAAGTCCAGTGTTAAATTTCCACAGTCTGTGATGATTTGGGGTGCAATGTCATCTGCTGGTGTTGGTCCATTGTGTTTTTTGAAAACCAAAGTCACTGCACCCGTTTACCAAGAAATTTTGGAGCACTTCATGCTTCCTTCTGCTGACCAGCTTTTTAAAGATGCTGATTTCATTTTCCAGCAGGATTTGGCACCTGCCCACACTGCCAAAAGCACCAAAAGTTGGTTAAATGACCATGGTGTTGGTGTGGTTGACTGGCCAGCAAACTCACCAGACCTGAACCCCATAGAGAATCTATGGGGTATTGTCAAGAGGAAAATGAGAAACAAGAGACCAAAAAATGCAGATGAGCTGAAGGCCACTGTCAAAGAAACCTGGGCTTCCATACCACCTCGGCAGTGCCACAAACTGATCACCTCCATGCCACGCCAAATTGAGGCAGTAATTAAAGCAAAAGGAGCCCCTACCAAGTATTGAGTACATATACAGTAAATGAACATACTTTCCAGAAGGCCAACAATTCACTAAAAATGTTTTATGTCTTATGATGTATTCTAATTTTTTGAGATAGTGAATTGGTGGGTTTTTGTTAAATGTGAGCCAAAATCATCACAATTAAAAGAACCAAAGACTTAAACTACTTCAGTCTGTGTGCATTGAATTTATTTAATACACGAGTTTCACAATTTGAGTTGAATTACTGAAATAAATGAACTTTTCCACGACATTCTAATTTATTGAGATGCACCTGTATATACACACAGTTTTTATATAATATTTTTTTGTTTGTTTTTTTGTTTTTGTTTTTATATAACATATAATACCAAAGTATTATTATCATAATGCTAATTTTGCAACATACAAATGGAGGCTAAAGAGTAGACATGCACAGAAGACATGTTGCTAAACATACAGAAGACATATTTGTGTCACTGGATGTTCCTGACCAACTTGCTTTCCGACAGATTTGAAACTTGTGTAGGTTTATTCTCTTTGTGCAAGCATCCATTATAGATGGTATTACAACACGCTTGCTGTCTAGACAGAACATGCAGAATGCAGAATTTATCATGAATAAACAAAACTAACCATGTGAGAAATGTCAAGGTGTGGATGTTGTGCAAGTGTGGCAGCAGGGCAGGTGTAAGGCGTGTGTCTGTGTGTTGAAGTGTTTGAGATGTTTGTGTAGTCAGCTCATCCCCCGCTCCTCAGCTCCTCCATAGGGCTGTCTCTATGGTAACGTTCTCATGGGAATTTTGAATTGGCCAGTCTTCTTTCTTGTTTATCCCCATCAAGTTCGACCTTCCTGCCCTCCTCTACAACCTCACCTGAGCTACGGCAGAGCAGTGCTACACCTGCAATGAAGAATGATGTGAAACAACATTATACCTGTTTAAGTCGCCTTTTGTCTTCAGGGGATGTAATAATATACTAATATGCTCTGGGGATACTCCTTCAGTTGGATCTTTAGTTGTTTTTCGTAGGTATAAACTCTTTGGAGACAGATTCTGGAATGTATTTTTTTTACTGTTGTTGAACAAAAATGTTGCTTTAACTAAGCTAAGAAGTATTTAAGGAATATTGGGTATTCTTACGGAATCCTTAGTTAATTTTCTTGACTGAAACCATCTCGCTCTGTTTTTGCTGCCTCCTAGTGGCCGTACTTTGTATTCATCTCTTGGTTTTTCTCTTTGCCGAAATGAGTTCATAGCAAAACATGTCCATGTAAGAATTTAATTAGATTTGTATATTGAATCTCTTTCAGCAGAGGCAAAACTATATTTTATTAATTATGGTTGAAATCTCTTGCGGCTGAGGACATGGTGGACCCAGTAAGGAAAACAAATATCAGAATCGTAGCAGAGGATGTAATTATAATTAAATGATGCTGATCTGTCTTAATCCAGTGTCTCAGTCTTGGGTAATTGAGTTAAAGTTGCATAAACATTTGCTGTTTGTATGTGTGTGTGTTTTGTAGGTCACGAGGCCTGCCCAAACTGAAAGAATCCTGTTCCCATGAGTCTTTGTTGAGTCCAGGCAGCGCTGTTGAAGCTCTCGATCTGAGTATGGAGGAGGACATCTACATCAAACCCCTACACAGCAGCTTACTAGGACAGGACTTCTGCTTTGAGGTACAATGTCCAACTTAACCTTTTGGTGTTAATTTCAGTGGAGTCTGCAATGGGGTGCAAGGGGGTCAGTGAATAATTTTGAGAAAAAAGTAAAAAAGAAAAAATAATACTTTCTTTAATGAGGAAAAAATTATGCACCTTTAAGATTACAGTTGAGTATCGATACAGTTTTGTCAAAGGTTAAAGCACACTGAATTTTTTTTTTTCTTTTTTTTTTGTGAATTTTAAAGCTGAAGTATGTAACTTTTTCAGTGTTAAAATACTTTCTTCTATGCAGAGCGCTGACAACTATAAGTAAGCCATTCATAGGTTAATTTTCTCGAAAACTGTAAACACTGTCTCTGTTTCACTTAAAAAATTCCTTTGTTTGTTTTGATCGACTCGATTTGACCCGCCCCAACAACGTTACTCAACCAGTGGTGCGAGTTGGAGGCGGGACGGTCTGACTGTTTGAACAACTGCAGACAAGGGAGTATTCATGTATGTTTTGAAAACTTTTTTTTTTTACTCCCAATTTGGAATGCCCAATTCCCAATGTGTGTAGTGATTCGCCTCAGTCTGGGTGGTGGAGGACGAATCCCAGTTGCCTCCGCGTCTGAGACCATCAACCCACGCATCTTATCACGTGGCTTGTTGAGCGCGTTGCCACAGAGACATAGAGGTTTCACACCACCCACCGCGGCAACCACGCTCAACTCACCACGTGCCCCACCGAGAACGAACCACATTATAGCAACCACAAGGAGTTTACCCCATGTGACTCTACCTTCCCTAGCAACTGGGCCAATTTGGTTGCTTAGGAGACCTGGCTGGAGACACTCAGCACACCCTGGGATTTGAACTAGCGAGCTAGCGAACTCCAGGGGTGGTAGCCAGCGTCTTTTACCACTGAGCTACCCAGGTCCCCGAAAACATTGTTAATTTTTGCAATTCTGTTGGTGGTGCTAGTGGCGCAGAAATTACATACTTCAGTTAACATTGTGTAAAATAATTGTTCATTTAATTTGAGCAAGTTTACATAATCACATTCACTGTCATTAAATTATATTATGTGTATACTTTATTTGCATTATCTTGGCCATCGATGATTCCTCTTTAAATATTGTTTTCAGTTTCAGCCTTTAAAAAACATAAATTAACCACTAGTTATAATGCTAGAGGGTCAGATGTTCCGGTGGAATTTCATTCGACATTGTACGACACTAATTCCAAAAGACACACACAGAATATACGTATGAATATGAAATTATTAACATTCATAGTCGAGGAAGTTACGATGTTCAATTTAATCTTAACGTTTCTCCATGGGTTTCACTTACTACCAATGACCAATTTTTCCTTAGCATTATCAATATTTATTTTATATATATATATATATATATTATGCAATCAGTTATGTCCAAGATATTTCTTAAATCTTCAAATCAGAACTTCTAGCACAAATAACATTTTCCATCTTATGCACTTACAAAAGAAGAAAACTTCCATTTTATTAGATATC
Organism: Myxocyprinus asiaticus; assembly: GCF_019703515.2. Lineage (NCBI taxonomy): Eukaryota > Metazoa > Chordata > Actinopteri > Cypriniformes > Catostomidae > Myxocyprinus > Myxocyprinus asiaticus. Next base: position 37,172,440 of record NC_059349.1, read on the forward strand.
AGAGCATCTGAGTAAAACTGTTTACAACGGTTGCTTAGTTCTGCCTCCTTAGTGGATTTAAAAATCTACCTACCTTAATATTGGTTGATGGTTGATCAAGGTTACACTGAAGAAGTTGCCCGCATCCTCCACCATAAAGCTGTAGGGGGTAACAGCTGTAAATATGAATATTGAGGAATAAAAACTCAGACTCAAGTGCAATCAATTGAGAGAGAGTTTACTGATTGTTCTCTGCAGTTCCAATAAGCATCACAAGTCAATTGGATCCAGTAGTTCAGAAATACAGAAAAAAAAGAAGGCCCCATTCAAAAACATTCACAAGCAATTATAGTTATATTCAAATTGAATTAGAGATGTCACAGTACAACACTTTCTAAGATTCTGATAGGGCACTTACCTCAAACATCTTAGCACTTTATAAATATGGTTTGTTTCCACCTTTGTGCAAACAATAATTAGTTAGCCATAACATTAATCAGTTTCCATCATTGGTTGTGCAGATGTAACAGCGTACAGGCACCATAAACAATCCAAACATTAAATGAATTAGACATTGCAACAGGTAGGCGCTATCTCCTGTAGGATGGGAGGCCTTCTCGTTAATCTCGATGGAATGTGGGGCCTCCACATCTGTGAAAAACAAGACCGAATAAGGAGAAAAACAAAGCACATACAAGGCCAAACGCAGCACATAGTCACCTAATATGACAATAAAATCACAAAGAAACTCAGAAGTTTCAACTCAGTGATTATGAGGTAGATATGTTGCATGCAATGGTTACTTTTATGAACCATATAAAAACATGGATAATTATAAAATCATAACTAAAATCTTTCTCTCTTTCAATTAATAATGATTGCATTAACATAGAATTAAATGGTTATAGAATTGTTGATTATATAACAATTATAACAGACAGATATGTTTGTGAATAAATGCAGTACAATATAAATGCATATTCTCCGGGAAACGGGCTAAATGAATGATCACTGCCGTTGCATTCCTGGCATGGGGCCAGACCCTCAGTCACCCCCTCAGATTGCATACATGTTACTTGCACCTTATTGTAAAAGGAAAATAGAAGAATAAATGAGGATGATAAAAGATTAGATATAACTTGTAAGAGTAAAAGGGAATTGAAAATTAAATCCTTCACTACACCCTATTTAGACCGGTGTGGGGATCTAAAATCAAACCCTTCAGATGCAATAATCCATGTAACACAGAGGAGAAAACGGGGCGCACAGTAAAATGCACGCAGTTTAATTGCAACAAAAATAGAAAGCGGATGCGTTGAAATGCTGAAAACAGAAAGATAAGCAATGCTAAAAAGGCTAGCAGGCTACAAACACAGACTCGAGCTAGGCACCAGCAGCCTAGGACTTGTCCCTCCTTTTCTTGAAAAAAAAAGCAAACATCTGGATTACAGTTAGGCACTTACAATGGAGATGAATAGGGCCAATCTGTAAACATTAAAATACTGTTTCAAAAGTTTAACTCCAAGATGTAAACCGTATGTCTGTAAACATGATTTTAGAGTGATAACATCGCTTGCTAACCTTTTCTGTGTAAACTTTGTCCAATTTTACAACTTCATTGCCATGACGACGTAACGTCATAAACCCTAAAACGATCATAAAAAGGCAAACTTTACAGCTCACATGATACACAAGTCTTCACAGAGGAATTAATGTATGTGCTTTTATAAATTATAAACTTCATTTTTCTGCCTTTTTTAAACCCTCCAAAAATGGACCCCCATTCACTTCCATTATAAGTAGGGCTTCACAATTAATCGTATTTTAACCACGATCGCGGTTTCTGCCTCTCACGGTTAATTAAGCATAACCATCTACTGTATTAGTGAGCTAACAGACAGAAATGATAAGCCAGGTAAAGTAGCAAATTGTTGTTTATTTACATTATTTGGCTGTGTGTACGGATGACAGACCAAATGACAAGCTTTTTCGAAGTCCATTTTCACCTCAACTGACCTGTAATACAGAAACAATTCCCAAATGACATCATAATCGTGATTTACATTTATGCTTTTGGCAGATACTTTTATCCAAAGCGACTTATAGTGCACTTATTACAGGGACAATACCCCCAAAGCAACCTGGAGTGAAGTGCCTTGCTCAAGGACACAATGGTGGTGGCTATGAGAATCGAACCAGCCACCTTCTGCTTACCAGTTCTGTGCTTTCGCCCACAACGCCATCACCACTCCATCGTGATTATCATTTTAACAGTTATCGTGCAACCCTAATTTACTAACCCTTAGTAGGTGCCTCACTGTAACCCAAATTTTATTTTTACTTTTTTTAAGAAAAGGAGGTACAAGTCGAAATTAAGTTTTGTGGTAATCAACATTATGCCACAAATGGTGTTGATTAAGCTTAACTTGTATTGAACCCGGAATATTCCTTTCAGTGATGACAATGTTACATACTGAGTATGTGTAAAGATGAGACCTTATTTTATTTTTTCTCTTATACATTTTTTTTATGGTATTACCATAAAAATATATCATGGAAAAATTGAATGTACCATTATAGTCATACAATTCTATGAACCATGATCATACCATACAGTACCACTTAAATACCAAAGTATATGAAAATGCAAATCAGATGGTACCATGGTCTATATCACCATCATCATGGTTTAACAATCTGTCACCATATCTAAGCCATGGTACCGCTACAGTACTTTGTTTAAGGGTTCAATTGTGTGCATGCTCTATACTTAAGGTTAAATGAAATTATGTAAATTGCAGTATTCCTCCCCATCTTCATGCAGGTGGCATACTCGGGTGGAAGTAAGTGTTTTAGCTGTTCCTCGGCAGCTGAACGAGACAAATGGATGGAGAACCTCAAGAGAACTGTGCAGCCTAATAAGGTGACTGAATGTCAGATATTTCTTTTTTTTTATTTGCATCAGTCTAAAAGACAAACTCATAGGAATGTATGCTTGATTTATACTTAAAATGAGCTGCTATAGTTAATCATTCCCATTCCATCGCCAGGACAACTGTCGGCGGGCTGAAAATGTCCTTCGCCTATGGATCATCGAAGCCAAAGACCTTCCCCCGAAAAAGAAGTATTTCTGTGAGTTGTGTCTGGATGATGTGCTGTACGCCCGCACCACCAGCAAAACCCGCTCCGACTGCCTGTTCTGGGGTGAGCACTTTGAGTTCTCCAGCCTTCCTTCAGTCAAGAGCATCACTGTGCACATCTACCGTGATGCGGATAAGAAGAAGAAAAAGGACAAGAACAACTATGTAGGTCTGGTCAATATCCCAGTGCAGGGAGTGATGGGAAGGCAGTTTGTGGAGAAGTGGTATCCGGTCAGCACCCCTACCACCAGCAAAATCAAAGGTGGAGGGCCCTCCATCCGCATCAAATCACGCTTTCAAACAATGTCCATCCTCCCCATGGAGCAGTACAAGGAGTTTGCAGAGTTTGTGACCAATAACTATACCATGTTGTGCTCTGTGTTGGAGCCTGTCATCAGCGTGAAGAACAAAGAGGAGATGGCGAGTGCCCTGGTTCACATACTGCAAAGCACAGGAAGGGCAAAGGTACAATGCCAGTTAATTCACAAGAAATTCACTCAAAAATGAAAATTATATTGTCTTTACTGGGCCTAATGTTGTTCCAAACCCAGTGATGTTCAATATGATTTTCTTTCTTCTGTGGAACACAAAATGAGATGACGCACAGCATTAGGAATTAACAGCCTCAGTCACCATTTGCTTTCATTGTATTAAAAAAGGTGCATTCTGTACATATTTTGTGTTCTGTGGGACAAAGAAAGTCATATGGGTTTAAAACAACCTGAGAGTGAATAAATGTTGACACCATTTTCATTTTTGTTTGAACTATTCCTTTAAACTGTCCATTAATCATTTGTGTTTGCTTTAAGAGTTGTGCATCAGTGGAATGTTGGAAATTGCAGAACTTTAAGTTCAGTATTTTTTTGCTGTAGTGTTTGAAGTTTACTAGTTGACTAAAACTTGGTCTAAACTGTCTCAATCAGGACTTCCTGACAGATCTGGTGATGTCAGAGGTAGATCGCTGTGCTGACCATGACGTACTGATCTTTAGAGAGAACACGCTAGCCACCAAAGCCATAGAAGAATACCTCAAACTGGTGGGACAGAAGTACCTACATGATGCACTAGGTAAATAAAATATTTACTCTGGCATATAAGCATATTACAATAAATATTCAAAATTTATCCAGAACCGTATCCATTTTTAAGAGTACTTGAACTTGAAGGAATATTCAGGGTTCAGTACAAGTTAAGCTCAATCGACAGCATTTGTTGCATAACTTTGATTACCACAAAAAATAATTTAAACTTTTCTTAAAATCGGTTTCATTTATTTTGACCATGACACAGATATTCAACAACCATTTTAAAACAGGCTGCTGATGGTAGTAAATCCAAAAAGAATAATTTTTCAGACATTTACCTTTCTTACTACTTTTAAACTGCTAGAAGAATCGTTCATGGAATCGTTAAGAAATCAGAAATCATTAAAGCTAAAAAAAATATTTTTTTTTGCATTGATCAATAGACCCGCCCCAAACTCAACATTTGTTGAGTCAATGTTACTGTGTCTGCTGGAAGGGACGCTCAAAACAAACAGGAATGTTAATGCCACAGAGAGACCCTAAAAAAAGTTACACACTTCAGCTTTAAGTAGAATCTGAATCAGAATTGTTTCATTCCTTACATTTTCCATGGCTACTAATTAAGACTAAATAAACTTACTGTAAATGTGTTCTCTGGTTTGTAGGAGAGTTTATTAAAGCGCTGTATGAGTCAGATGAGAATTGTGAAGTGGATCCATCTAAGTGCACCAACAGTGAGCTGCCAGAACACCAGAGTAACCTGAAGATGTGCTGTGAGCTGGCTTTCTGCAAGATTATCAACTCTTACTGGTAAATACATTAGCAAACTTTTTACACACCCAGAACAACACATCATCCTTCACTATCCTTTTTGTTCTTAGTTTTTATTCCTATGCAAGTGTGCTCATGTTTGCAATTGCTTCAGTTCCATCCTAACTTCCTACTGTGCTCTGGTCAGTGTGTTTCCCCGGGAGCTGAAGGACGTGTTCGCATCATGGAAGCAGCAGTGTCATGCTCGAGGAAAGCAGGACATCAGTCAGCGTCTGATTAGCGCATCGCTCTTTCTGCGTTTCCTGTGTCCTGCCATCATGTCCCCATCGCTCTTCAGTCTCATGCAGGAATATCCAGACGACCGCACATCACGAACACTCACCCTCATCGCCAAAGTCATCCAGAATCTAGCTAACTTTGCCAAGTATGTATGGACCGAACAAAATGTTTAAAGTGTACCACATCACTTGCAAAATATGAAATTTCAAGTGTTTTGGGATTGGAATGAAAAGCTGTATTGAAGTTTTTATTTATTTATTTATTTTTTATAATGTTTGTCATTTACAGTGTGGTTCAAATTGGTCTACATTGAACATCTGGGATTTGAAATTGAACTTAAACCTGGAAATAAATAGCATTTTAGGATTAAACAAACCATATGATGTAAAATGAGTAAGAAATATTTAAGATTCTGTGCTATTTTTAGGTCACTAATTGTAAATTTGTGACATTGACCATGGTAGCTCCTTTGTACAGAATCCTTGCTTCCATTGAAGCACACAAGATGATCTTTGGAACATTCTCAAATCATACTGGGATAACATGGATCAAACTTGTGGAGTCATTTTGTCATTAAAGCAAAAGGGGGACATACTAAATACTCAAAGTTTGAAATTCATGTAAATTTTTTAGCTTAACCTTTCACTCAAGGTGTTATGCTGATAAGTGATAATATTATTTTAAATTTTTGTTTTTATTAAATTAGAACAGCTAAATTTTGAACCAAAAGTAGAATTGAAGCAAGTGGACCGTTAAACCCCACTGTAACAGTCTTCTCCCTACATACTTTATATGCTCTTGTTTTTTCAAACATTGTCAACTTTAGTGTCTGTCTTGCTCAGAGCACTTTCAGTTCTTCAGAATTTCTCACGGATTTCTCATTCTGTTTCTTCAGATTCGGGAACAAAGAGGAGTACATGGCCTTCATGAATGACTTTCTGGAGCACGAGTGGGCTGGTATGACTCGTTTCCTACTGGAGATCTCGAATCTCGAGACCATCTCGAACACCCCAGGCTTTGAGGGCTACATCGACTTGGGCCGTGAGCTGTCGGTTCTTCATTCGCTATTGTGGGAAGTGGTCTCTCAACTGGACAAGGTACTGAAATCCC